>NC_134353.1:454483307-454793724 GCF_048569485.1 Anomaloglossus baeobatrachus | reverse complement strand
ACAGGGTTAGTCCAGCAGTTAAAGTTAGGTTATCCCAGAATTTAAGGCTTAGGTTTAGGTCAGAGGTGAGGATTAGGGTTGGGTTCTTTGTTAGGGCTAGGGTTAGTATTACATTATGGGTTAGGAATAGAATTAAAGCAGGAGTTAGGATCAGACCAGGGGCTAGAAACAGGGTTTGTCCAGCAGTTAACCTTAGGTTATCCCAGAAATTAAGTTTTAGGTTTGGGTTAGGTTAGAGGTGAGGATTAGGGTTAAGTCCTGGGTTAAGGCTACAGTTAAGGTTAGACCATGGGTTAGTAATAGAGTTAAAACAGGAGTTAGGGTCAGACCAGAAGCTAGAAATAGGGTTATTCCAGCAGTTAAAGTTAGGTTATCCCAGAATTTAAGGTTTAGGTTTGGGTTCGGTCAGAGGTGAGGATTAGGGTTGAGTCCTGGGTAAAGGCTAGGGTTTGTGTTAGACCATGGGTTAGGAATGGAGTAAAAACAGGAGTTAGGGTCAGACCAGGAGCTAGAAATAGGGTTCGTCCAGCAGTTAAAGTTAGGTTATCACAGTATTTAAGGCTTAGGTTAAGTCAGAGGTGAGCATTAGGGTTGGGTCCTGGGTTTAGGCTTGGGTTAAGGGTTAGAATATGGGTTAGGTATAGAGTCAAAACAGGTGCTTTTATCAGACTAAGAGCTAGAAACAGGGTTAGTGAAGCAGTTAAAGTTAGGTTATTCCAGACATTAAGGCTAAGGTTTAGGTTAGGCCAGAGGTGAGGATTAGGGTTGGGTCCTTTGTTAGGGCTAGGGATAGGGTTACACCATGGGTTAGGTATAGAGTTAAAGCAGGAGTTAGGGTCAGACCAGGGCCTAGAAACAGGGTTAGTCCAGCAGTTAACCTTAGGATAGGCCAGAATTTAAGGTATAAATTAAGCCAGATGTGAGGATTAGGGTTGGGTCCTGGGTTAAGGCGAGGGATAGGGTTAGACCATGGCTTAGTATTAGAGTTAAAACAGGAGTTAGGGTCAGAACACAAGCTAGAGATATGGTTAGTCCAGCAGTTAAAGTTAGGTTATCACAGAATTTAAGGTTTAGGTTTGGGTTCGGTCAGAGGTGAGGATTAGGGTTGAGTCCTGGGTAAAGGCTAGGGTTTGTGTTAGACCATGGGTTAGGAATGGAGTAAAAACAGGAGTTAGGGTCAGACCAGGAGCTAGAAATAGGGTTCGTCCAGCAGTTAAAGTTAGGTTATCACAGTATTTAAGGCTTAGGTTAAGTCAGAGGTGAGCATTAGGGTTGGGTCCTGGGTTTAGGCTTGGGTTAAGGGTTAGAATATGGGTTAGGTATAGAGTCAAAACAGGTGCTTTTATCAGACTAAGAGCTAGAAACAGGGTTAGTGAAGCAGTTAAAGTTAGGTTATTCCAGACATTAAGGCTAAGGTTTAGGTTAGGCCAGAGGTGAGGATTAGGGTTGGGTCCTTTGTTAGGGCTAGGGATAGGGTTACACCATGGGTTAGGTATAGAGTTAAAGCAGGAGTTAGGGTCAGACCAGGGCCTAGAAACAGGGTTAGTCCAGCAGTTAACCTTAGGATAGGCCAGAATTTAAGGTATAAATTAAGCCAGATGTGAGGATTAGGGTTGGGTCCTGGGTTAAGGCGAGGGATAGGGTTAGACCATGGCTTAGTATTAGAGTTAAAACAGGAGTTAGGGTCAGAACACAAGCTAGAGATATGGTTAGTCCAGCAGTTAAAGTTAGGTTATCACAGAAATTAAGGTTTAGGTTTAGGTTAGGTTAGAGGTGAGGATTAGGGTTGAGTCCCGGGTTAAGGCAACGGTTAGGGATAGACCATGGGTTAGTAATAGAGTTAAAACAGGAGTTAGGTTCAGACTAGAAGCTAGAAATAGGGTTAGTCCAGCAGTTAAAGTTAGGTTATCCCAGAATTTAAGGTTTAGGTTTGGGTTAGGTTAGAGGTGAGGATTAAGATTGAGTCCTGGGTAAAGGCTAGAATTTGTGTTAGACCATAGGTTAGATATAGAGTTAAAAGAGGAGTAAGGGTCAGACCAGGAGCTAGAAATAGGGTTAGTCCAGCAGTTAAAGTTAGGTTATCCCAGTATTTAAAGTTTAGGTTAAGTCAGAGGTGAGGATTAGGTTTGGGTCCTGGGTTAAGGCTAGGGTTAGGGTTACACCATGGGTTAGGAATAGAGTTAAAGCAGGAGATAGAGTCAAAGCAGGGGCTAGAAATAGGGTTAGTCCAGCAGTTAAACTTAGGTTAAGCCAGATTTTAAGGTTTAGGTTAAGCAGGAGGTGAGGATTAGGGATGAGTCCAGAGTTAAGGTTAGGGTTAGGGTTAGACCATGGTTTAGGAATAGAGTAAAAACAGGAGTTAGTATGACTATTGGCTAAAAATAGGGTTTGTCCAGCAGTTTAACCTAGATTAAGCCAGAACTGAGGGTATAGGTTAAGCCAGAGGGGAGAATTACGGTTGGGTCCTTGGTTAAGGCTTAGGTTAGGGTTAGACCATGGGTTAGGAAAAGAGTAAAAAGAGGAGTTAGTATAAAACCAGGGGCTACAAATAGGGTTAGTCCAGCAGTTTAACTTAGGTTAAGCCAGAACTTAAGGTTTCGGTTAAGCAAGAGGCGAGGATTAGGGTTGGGTCCTGGGTTAAGGCTAGGGTTAGGGTTAGACCTTAAGTTAGTAATAGAGTTAAAACAGGAGTTAGGTTCAGACCACGAGCTAGAAATAGGGTTAGTCCAGCAGTTAAATTTAGGTTATCCCAGAATTTAAGGTTTAGGTTTGGATTAGGTTAGAGGTGAGGACTAGGGTTGAGTCCTGGGTTAAGACTACGGTAAGGGTTAGACCATGTGTTAGTAATAGAGTTAAAAAAGGAGTTAGGGTCAGACCACGAGCTAGAAATAGGGTTAGTCCAGCAGTTAAAGTTAGGTTATCCAAGAATTTAAGGTTTAGGTTTGGGTTAGGCTAGAGGTGAGGATTAGGGTTGAGTCCTAGGTTAAGATAAGGGTTTGGGTTAGACCATGGGTTAGGAATAGAGTTAAAACAGGAGTTTCGGTCAGATTAGGAGCTAGAAATAGGGTTAGTCCAGCAGTTAAAGTTAGGTTATTCCAGAATTTAAGGTTTAGTTTAAGTCAGAGGTGAGGATTAGGGTTGGGTCCTGGGTTAAGGCTAGGGTTAAGGTTAGACCATGGGTTAGGTATAGAGTTAAAACAGGAGTTAGAGTCAGACCAAGAGCTAAAAACAGAGTTTGTCCAGCAGTTAAAGTTAGGTTATCCCAGAATTTAGGGTTTAGGTTTGGGTTAAGCCAGAGGTGAGGATTAGGGTTGAGTCCTGGGTTAAGGCTAGGGTTAGGGTTAGACCATGGGTTAGGAATAGAGTAAAAACAGGAGTTAGTATAAAACTATTGGCTAAAAATAGGGTATGTCCAGCAGTTTAACCTTGGTTAAGATCGAATTTAGGGTTTAGGTTAAGCCAGAGGGGAGGATTAGGGTTGGGTCCTTGGTTAAGGCTTAGGTTAGGGTTAGACCATGGGTTAGGAAAAGTGTAAAAACAGGAGTAAGTATAACACTAGGGGCTACAAATAGGGGTAGTCCAGCAGTTTAACCTAGGTTAAGCCAGAATTTAAGCTTTCGGTTAAGCCAGAGGTGAGGATTAGGGTTGGGTCCTGGGTTAAGGCTAAGGTTAGGGTTAGACCATGGGTTAGTAATAGAGTTAAAACAGGAGTTAGAGTCAGACAACGAGCTAAAAATAGGGTTAGTCCAGCAGTTAAAGTTAGGTTATCCCAGAATTTAAGGTTTAGGTTTGGGTTAGGTTAGAGTTGAGAATTAAGGTTGAGTCCTGGGTTAAGGCTGCAGTTTGGGTTAGGCCATGGGTTAGTATTAGAGTTAAAACAGTAGTTAGGGTCAGACCACGAGCTAGAAATAGGGTTAGTCCAGCAGTTAAAGTTAATTTATCCCAGTATTTAAGGTTTAGGTTAAGTCAGAGGTGAGGATTAGGGTTGGGTCCTGGGTTAAGGCAAGGGTTAGGGTTAGACCATGGGTTAGGAATAGAGTTAAAACAGGAGTTAGGGTCAGACCAGTAGCTAGAAATAGGGTTAGCTTAGCAGTTAAATTTAGGTTATCCCAGAATTTAAGGTTTAGGTTTGGGTTAGGCCAGAGATGAGGATTAAGGATGAGTCCTGGGTTAAGTCTAGGGTTAAGGTACCGTCACACATAACGAGATCGCTAACGAGATCGCTGCTGAGTCATGGTTTTCCCCAGCGATCTCGTTATGTGTGACAGCTACCAGCGATCAGGCCCCTGCTGTGAGATCGCTAATCGTTGCTGAATGGCCCAGGCCATTTTCTTCAAAGGCGATGTCCTACTGAGCAGGACACATCGCTGTGTTTGACACCTACGAACAACCTCATTGACGACTATGAACTCAGACACGTAGGCGTGCATTATGCGTCACCTTTTCCACACCCCTCACTTCCGATTGGTGGCCGCTACTACGTTGTGATTGGGATCGTAGTTGTGACTCCACCCGGATTCAATAATGGTGACATATATGCCATGCAGTGATGTGCTGCCATTTGCAGTTATGTGCTGCCATATAGTGTGCTAACTTATGTGCTGCCATTCAGTGTGCTAACTAATGTGCTGCCATGTAGTGTGCTAACTTATGTGCTGCAATGCAGTGTGCTAACTAATGTGCTGCCATGCAGTGTGCTAACTAATGTGCTGCGATGTAGTGGGCTAACCTATGTGCTGCCATCTAGTGTTCTAAATAATGTGCTGCCATGCAGTGTGCTAAGTAATGTGCTGCCATGTAGTGAGCTAACTTATGTGCTGCCATATAGTGTTCTAACTGATGTCCTGCCATGCAGTGTGCTAACTAATGTGCTGCCATGCAGTGTGCTAAGCATGTGTTGCCATATAGTGTTCTAACTTATGTGCTGCCATGTAGTGGGCTAACTTATGTGCTGCCATGCAGTGTGCTAACTAATGTGCTGCCATGCAGTGTGCTAACTAATGTGCTGCCATGTAGTGTGCTAACTAATGTGCTGCCATAGAGTGTTCTAACTAATGTGCTGCCATGCAGTGTGCTAACTTATGTGCTGCCATATAGTTACATAGTTACATAGTTACTTAGGTTGAAAAAAGACCTAGGTCCATCTAGTTCAACCTTCCTCCACCAGTTCTACATTTAGTCACTAAGTCATTTATAACCAACAATGTTTTGTGTGCTGAGGAAATCATCCAGCCCTTTTTTAAAAGCTGTTATAGTATCTGCCATTACTACCTCTTGTGGTAGGGCATTCCACAGTCTGACTGATCTAACTGTAAAGAACCCTTTCCTATTTAGGTGTCGGAATCGCTTTTCTTCCACTCGCAGTGAGTGCCCCCTGGTCCTTAGTACTGTCTTTGGAAGAAATAAGTCATGTGCCAGTCCTTTATATTGACCACACATGTATTTATACATATAAATGAGATCTCCTCTGAGACGTCTTTTTTCTAAGCTAAACATATCTAACTTTTTCAACCTGCCATCATATGGGAGGCCTTCCATTCCTTGTAATAGTCTAGTTGCCCGCCTTTGAACTGACTCTAACTTCTGAATGTCCTTTTTAAAATGTGGAGCCCAAAACTGGATCCCGTATTCCAGATGTGGCCTTACAAGTGATTTATAGAGGGGTAACAATACGTTGGGATCACGGGATCTAATCTCTCTTTTTATACACCCTAAAATCTTGTTTGCTTTAGCAGCTGCTGCTTGACATTGAGTGCTGCTGCTCAGCTTATTTGTAATGAGAATACCCAAGTCCTTCTCCTGTTCTGTAGTCCCGAGTTTACTTCCATTTAATGTATATGCAGCTATAGGATTACTCCGTCCTAGGTGCATTACTTTACATTTATCAACATTAAATCTCATTTGCCAAGTATCTGCCCATTCTGACATCTTATCCAGATCTTTTTGTAATATTGTACTATCCAGGTCAGTTTTTAATATCCTACATAGTTTGGTGTCATCGGCAAAGACTGACACTGTACTATCAATCCCATCCACAAGGTCATTAATAAAGAGATTAAAAAGAATCGGTCCTAGCACAGATCCCTGCGGCACCCCACTGCTGACTATAGCCCATTTAGAGAATGTACCATTTATGACTACTCTTTGTTTCCTATCTTGTAGCCAATTCCTTACCCAGTTGCATATAGTTTCCCCCAGTCCTTGCTTCTGGAGCTTTTGTATAAGGCTATTATGTGGTACAGTATCAAATGCCTTTGCAAAGTCCAAATAAATCACATCAGCTGCATTACCAATATCCAGGTTTGCACTTACCCCCTCATAGAACCCCAACAGGTTGGTTAGACACGACTTATCTTTCATGAATCCATGCTGTTTGTCAGTTATCATATTATTTTCTGCAATACATTTTTGCATGTCATCCCTTAAAATGCCCTCAAAAACTTTGAATACTACTGATGTCAGGCTTACTGGATGGTAGTTGCCTGGATCTACCCTCTTACCTTTCTTAAATATCGGTACCACATCAGCAATCCTCCAATCCTGAGGCACCAACCCTGTTACAAGTGAGTCTAAAAAGATGAGATACAGCGGTCTGTCGATTACGGAGCTCAATTCCCTCAATATTCGTGGATGAATGCCATCTGGCCCTGGGGATTTGTCAATGTTTAATTTACTCAGACGTAGGCGTACTTCATCTTGTGTTAAATTAATTATATCGGGTGGTGAACTTTGATTTTTCACTTGTTGAATGATCCCTGGTACAGTCAGTTCCTTGGTGAATACAGATGAGAAATGCCTATTTAATATCTCAGTCTTTTGTTTGTCCTCTATAACTAACTTGTTATTATATTTTAAGGGGCCGATACTATCCTTTGTTTTCCTTTTGGCATTAATGTATTTTTAAAAGATTTTGGGATTTAGTTTAATGTCATTGGCGATTTTTGTTTCAGTAGCTAATTTTGCTTGTTTGATTTCTTTTTTACATTTCCTATTGATATCTTTATACTTCTGAAATGCTATTTCTGTATTCTCAGCCTTTAAGATTTTAAATGCCCTTTGTTTTTGTTTTATTATACTTTGTACAGTCTTATTTATCCATAGTGGTTTCTTTTTATTCCTGGACATTTTATTACCAGAGGGTATACGTTTTATACAGGACTCTAGTAATATATCCTTAAACTTACCCCATTTATGTTCGGTATCCCCAGTTATTATGACTTTGTCCCAATCTACACATTTAAGCTCTTCCCTTAATTTGTTGAAATCAGCTTTCCTAAAATTACAGGGTTTAGCATTCCCCCTTTGAAATGTTCTATTGAATATTATGTTGAAGCTTACCATATTATGATCGCTGGTGCCCAAGTGCTCCTGGACCTGTAGATCTGAAATTGTATCCTGTCTATTTGACAGGACCAGATCTAGCAAATTATCTCCCCTGGTCGGTTCATCTACCATCTGAGAGAGGAAATGGTCTTGAATAGTAGATAAGAACTTACAGCTTTTTAGCACAACCAGAAGATTCTATGTCCCACTGAATGTCTGGATAGTTGAAATCCCCCATAATAAGAACCCGATTATTATTATTAGCTGCCTTTTCAATTTGTTCCAGCAATTCACCCTCTATTTGTTGAGTTATGTTAGGAGGCTTATAGCAAACTCCAATTAGCATTTTTCCATTATTCCCCTCCCCATGTACATTTACCCATACTGACTCTACATTGTTGCTGTTCCCCTCAATGTCATCATACAACACAGGTTTTAGGTTAGATTTGATAAATATACACACCCCACCACCTTTTTGGCCTTTCCTGTCCTTCCTAAATGTACTATAACCCTGTATGTTTGTCACCCAGTCATGGCTCTCATCCAGCCAGGTTTCCGTAATGCCCACCACATCATAATCCATGGTTGACATAAGAGTCTCCAATTCATTCATTTTGTTTGCAAGACTTCTTGCATTTGCCAGTAGACATTTAATCCTATTAACACCTTTATTACTCCTAGCCTCCCTAGGTTCCTTGTATGTCTCATCCCCCCCTAATCCTTCATTGACCCCTACCGTCTCCCTGTCTCTATCTGCTCTATCTCTCCCCTTATTTGCTCCACTACCCTCCCTCCCCCCCCCCCCCCCCCCCCCCCGATCCTAGTTTAAAAGCTCCTCCATCCGTCTGACCATTTTCTCCCCCAGCACAGCTGCCATGCAGTGTGCTAACTTATGTCCTGCCATATAGTGTTCTAACTAATGTGCTGCCATGCCATATAGTGTGCTAACTTATGTGCTGCCATGCAGTGTGCTAACTTATGTGCTGCCATATAGTGTTCTACCTTATGTGCTGCCATGCAGTGTACTAACTTATGTGCTGCCATCTAGTGTTCTAAATAATGTGCTGCCATGCAGTGTGCTAAGTAATGTGCTGCCATGTAGTGGGCTAACTTATGTGCTGCCATATAGTGTTCTAACTGATGTCCTGCCATGCAGTGTGCTAACTTATGTGCTGCCATGCAGTGTGCTAAGCATGTGTTGCCATATAGTGTTCTAACTTATGTGCTGCCATGTAGTGGGCTAACTTATGTGCTGCCATGCAGTGTGCTAACTAATGTGCTGCCATGCAGTGTGCTAACTAATGTGCTGCCATATAGTGTTGTAACGGATGTGTTGCCATGCAGTGTGCTAACTAATGTGCTGCCATATAGTGTTGTAACGGATGTGCTGCCATTTTCGTGGGGTAACTAATGTGCTACCATGTAGTGGGCTAACTTATGTGCTGCCATATAGTGTTTTAACTAATGTGCTGCCATGCAGTGTGCTAACTAATGTGCTGCCATATAGTGTTCTAACTAATGTGCTGCCATATAGTGTTGTAACTAATGTGCTGCCATATAGTGTTCTAAATAATGTGCTGCCATATAGTGTTGTAACGGATGTGCTGCCATTTTCGTGGGCTAACTAATGTGCTACCATGCAGTGTGCTAACTAATGTTCTGCCATATAGTGTTCTAACTAATGTGCTGCCACATAGTATTGTAACGAATGTGCTGCCATATAGTGTTCTAAATAATGTGCTGCCATATAGTGTTGTAACGGATGTGCTGCCATGCAGTGTGCTAACAAATGTGCTGCCATATAGTGTTGTAACGGATGTGCTGACATGTAGTGGGCTATCTTATGTGCTGACATATAGTGTGCTAATTATGTGCTGCCATGCAGGGGGCTAACTAATGTGCTGCCATATAGTGTGCTGGATGTGCTGCCATGTAGTGGGCTAATAACTTGTGCTGACATATAGTTTGATAACCAATGTGCTGCCCTGCTTTGTAGGCGTGCATTATTATTCCTCAACTTTTCCACTCCCTTCAGTTCCAATTGATGGACTGCATTGTGATTGGGATCATAGTTGTGACTCCACCCGGATTAATTAAAGGTGATAACAACTTCATCCTTTGTTCCTTTGGGTGTTCCTTTTCCGCGCCCCCTCCGTTCCGATAGGTGGCCGCTACTGCGTTGTGATTGGGTATGGTTCTTTGCTTTTCGGATTAAAGTTGTGACTCCTCCAGGATGCATAAAAGGTCACAACATATAGTAAGTAGTACTATAGAACTTCATTCTTTGTTCCTGCTGGCATCTTGTCTTGAGCATCGTAGTTGCGACCCCACCAGTATTCTACCGTCCCCGGTTCTTTTCATTTGTTCTCCGTGTCGTGGTGTGTTTAGGATCGTAGTTGCGATCTCACCCAGAGTTTACTGATTCTACATACAGCTATATTCCTTGAACACGGTAAGCATCTTTTGGAATTTTCACTCATCCTCCCATTTTCATTTATAGGATACAAGTTTTATGTTATTTATTTTATTACATCCTTTTAGCTTTTTTATAAACCCATACTATCATTTGTAGTGCTGTTCTTCTATCTGTCCTCATACTAGCATGTGCAAACCCCTATAGTGGCGTTCTTCTATATGTCCTCATACGAGCATCAGTGGGCATTTGGTATCTCTTCAACAGCCACAGATAAACAATGTTTAATTACACTTTTAAGTGGCCAGACATGTCATCTGGTCGGCCTTTTCAAGCGGGCGGACATTTCATGCGGTCGGCCATTTTATGGGAGCGGCCATTTTATAGGAGCAGCCATTAAAGGGGGGCAGACATTGAATGGGAACGGCCATTTTATTGGTTCTGCTATTCACAATAAACACTCCTGCAGTTTGAACCGTATTTTTTAATTTGCAGAAAAGTTCAATATATGCTAACTTTTTGCTTGCCTTTATTTCAGATGCCTAACTATAATAGCGAGGAATTCATTCGCGAATTGATCGCATTGTATCGTTCGCTCCCATGCCTCTGGAAAATAAAATCAGCCGAGTATAGTAACAAACTTAAAAAAAGGGAGGCGTATGCTCAATTGATAGCCTTCTTCAATCAACATAGTGAAGGTGAGGCAGTCAATGAGAGCATAGTCAAGAAAAAAATTCAGGGCCTACAGACTGTGTACAAAAAGGAGCTGAATAAGGTGGAGAAGTCCACAAAGTCAGGGGCCGGAACAGAAGATGTATATCAGCCATCTTTATGGTACTTTGACCTCCTGGATTTTACCAGGGACCAGGAGCTCCCAAGAAGAGCCCAATGTTCATTGCAGCCCACCCTGGATCCAGAACCAGAGCTCCGTAGGGATTCCACGGATGTCGATGTAAGTACCTTGTTTGCTTCTCTGTTAATAGCATTATAACTTTGTATGTACATGCCATAGTTGAATACAGATTATTAATTATTTTGGAACATAAATTTTTATGCAGTTAACATAAATGATCTCTTCCAGTTCAGATAAGTAGACTCCTTTACTATTTTCGCCCAACTTATGACATTTCCTATTATAATAAGAATAATTTTGACTTTAACATTAATTTTCTGTTCCAGCAGCACCCGCAGCAAGATTTGACGGCATCTGAGGACAGAACCACAACTGATGAGGTGAGGGAGGAGGCAAGTGAGGAGTCAACTGAACCGAGGCGACACAAATCGTGTAAAAGAAGGGCTCCCACAACGACATCTGCCGAACTGTTGACTTTGGCGAAGGAAATGTTAGCAATGCACAAGAACTCCGTCACGGACCCCTTTGCGACATTGGCAGCAGACAGACTGAGCAAGGTGGATCCCACACAAAGGGTCCACATCGAGAGGCTGTTTTTCGACGCACTAAGTAAAGCAGCAGCCGGGGAACTATATGAAACATCAGCTATCACTACCAGGGTACAACCCCAAATGACACAGGCACTGTACAGTACACCTCAGATGAGGCTTGGAACTCCGCCTTTCCAACATATGCCTTTCCAGCACCAAACGCCCCCCACCCACAATATCCCATGAGTTCCCCATCTTTTATGCCCCAACTTTATTCTCCTTCCAGGCCATGATCTGCCCCTCGTTTTCTAGCTGACACTTTACGTTGTAATCTTATTGTTATTTTAATGTTAGAATTATTTTTTATGATTGTAATAAAGTTTTGTTTTGCTTCAAACTTGCGTCTTACCTTGAAGAATTCAGCATAGAGTTATTATCAGGCCAAGTAAGTCTGGAAAATGGGCTGGGTGCATCTATATGTGTCGCGGGCGGGGAGGGGGCGCTGCGCTCATGTCGCGGGCGGAGGAGGGGACGCAGCGCTCTCCCACTGCTCGGGTCCGGCCTGCCGCTGCTCTGCGGCTGCTGCTGCTGCTCGGTGGCTCGAGCGATGAGCCGGATCCCGGGGACTCGAGCGGCCCTCTTCGCCCGTGAGTGAAAGGGGGATTGGTGTTGGGGGTTTATTGTCCGTGATGCCACCGTGGACACCACCGCTGCTCTAGATGGGGCTCCCGGGGACGGTGACAGGGAGCAGCTTGGCTGTTATTCCTCCCCTCCGTGGGTAGGGGGTTGTTTGTCCCGGGGCCCGGTGATGGGGACTGGGATGGTTGGTGCAGGCGGGCTACGGGGCCTGGCGAGGTGCAGGGTCGCGGGGGCAGCGCTGTGCCTCACGGCACGGTGGTACTCACTCAGCCTGAGACGATGACACAGTTCACGGTAAAACACACGGCTGGAAAGACGGTTCCCACGGACGGCTGCTGTTGCTTTTCCCCGGTAGGTAACGGTGACTGTCTCTTCCCTGCACCTAAGTACTGTGATGGTAGCGGCGGATTCCCACTGGTAACCTGCTCCCCGGCTTGGATATGGGCCGGAGGAGCCCTTCTTTGCCCGCAGGCGCTGGCCCTGGGAAACTGGTGCCTTGGCGGTGGCGGTGTCTCCCCTTCACGGTTGGACTGTTGCCTTCAATCGGGACTTAGCTGTTTAGAGACCCGGAGGTCCCCTTCACTGACGGATTTGGCAAATTTACGGCGACTCCAAGCCTTGCCGGGATCCGAAAGGCCCCCGCCAATGGTGCTGGCTTCTCCTTGTGTACCGGTCTGGTACCGCCGGGCCACCACCCGTCCGCGGTCCTTTCGGCAACTCCGATCAGCCTCCACTGCAGACGGTCACCGCCGTCTGCTAACCTTGCTGTCTCGGTCCGGGGCACACACCCGGACCA
This sequence comes from Anomaloglossus baeobatrachus, assembly GCF_048569485.1. Lineage (NCBI taxonomy): Eukaryota > Metazoa > Chordata > Amphibia > Anura > Aromobatidae > Anomaloglossus > Anomaloglossus baeobatrachus. The sequence goes on along the minus strand of NC_134353.1, from coordinate 454,781,170 downwards.
ACTTCAGGCTTCTAACTGTCACTTCTCTCCTCACACTGCTCCTCTACCACTCAGCTCCTCTCACTTCCTCTCTCCAAACTCATCTTACTCTGACTGCCTGTGTTTTCCTTCCTCCAGCACTGTGAACTCCTTGCTGGGTGGAAACCAACCGCCTGGCTCCACCCCCTGGTGTGGACATCAGCCCCTGGAGGAAGGCAACAAGGATTTCTGGTCTAGCCTTGATGTGCTTAACCGGGGTGTATGGTGTGGTGATGTCATTACCCGTGTCCCCTTGCTTGCCCAGGGCGACACATTCCCCCTTAGCAAAATGCAGACCGTCTGCGGGCTGCCCGTCCAACACCGGTTTTATTTTTCTAAAAAAAGATAAAAACAACACAATACAAGTATAAAACATCATCCCACATTGGGAGGTACTTTTCTTAAACTGTTTCAAACGGTTACGGCTTTCCGCTCTCACCCACCCAAGTAAACTGGCCCTGATGCTGCCCCTAAGAAAACAGGCAGCACCCCTTGACCCCAGTCCTGCACCAAGTTACCCGAGCGGGATCTGTCCTTTCCAGGGGACCCACGTCCATGGGGAGCCCCTGGAACCCCCAGAGGGTAGCCACCGGTTCCGGTGGTGGCTGGGCCCCAGCCTGCTCCACTGCGGGCCCTCCCTCCAATCTGCCTCTCCGGAGGCGGTAACGGTAAGCTGCAACAAACATTTTTATTTACAAGCCACTAAGTTTGTGGTTGCCCTGCAAGTTCTCAGGCATGTTCATTTTTCAAACGGTCCCCACGGGGACAACGGTGCCGGCAACAACCGGTTTCAATCAACAGTAAATCAGGTGAATCTTCACGGTAATCATTTTACTTATCATTTTCCAAACTTGCAAACTTTAACACACACAGGTGGTCCCCCTTTTAAAGAACAGTTTCCCTGTACCTAAATGGGGGTCTACCTAGGTTGGGACGAGTGGACCTCCGGGGTCCGGTGTCAGTGGTGACAGGCAGCGGGGGAGAGGGAACAATCAGTTCCTCTTCCCTGCGAATGTGTGGGGCAGGCGGAGGCATAGGGGAGTTGGGCACAGGCGACACCTTCTGCACCCACCACATGCCCCAGGTACTGCACTCTGGGTTTCAGCAGATGACACTTGGAGGGCTTCAACTTCATCCCGTATTTGGCAAGGGACACGAACACCTCAGCCAGGTGCTCCAGGTGGGCCTCATATGTCTGGGAGTACACAATCACATCATCTAGGTACAACAGGACGGTCTCGAAATTTAGATGCCCCAGACAGCATTCCATCAGCCGTTGGAAGGTTCCAGGGGCGTTGCACAGCCCGAACGGCATGCTATTGAATTCACAGAGCCCCATTGGGGTGGTGAAGGCAGTTTTCTCCCGGTCCTCGGGTGCCCCGGCCACTTGCCAGTACCCGCTGGTGAGGTCAAGGGTAGAGAAGTAGTTCGCGGTCCTCAGTGCGGCTAAGGACTCTTCAATACGGGGCAATGGGTAAGCATCTTTATGCGTTATCTGGTTAATCTTCCGGTAATCCACACACATCCGCATGGTGCCGTCCTTCTTCTTAACCAGTACCAATGGGGCGGCCCAGGGACTACAGCTGTCCCTGATAACCCCTGCCTCCTTCATGTTCCTCAACATGTCCTTAGCACATTGGTAGTGTGCAGGGGAATAGGCCTGTACCTCTCTTTGATAGGGGGGTGTTCACCGGTGGGGATATGGTGTTGGACCCCTTTAATCTGCCCAAAGTCGAGGGGATGTTTGCTAAAAACTTGCTCAAACTCCCGTACCACCCTGTATACCTCTTCTTTGTGATGTGTAGGGGTATCGTCAGTGCCTACATGTAGCTGTTGGTGCCACTCGGCTAACTCCCCTTGAGGCGGGTGAGTGCTGGCAGCAGGTGGTGAAACTGGAGGAGCTGCGTCGTGGATGGTGTGGGGATCTAGGGTGAGCAACTTGGCAAGTGTAGCATACCGGGGAAGCCTGACTTCTTCCTTCCCACAGTTCAGCACCCTCACGGGCACTCTTCCCCTCTTTACATCTACCACCCCTCGGGCGGCCATTATGGTGGGCCAGTGTTCGGAGGGCATGGGCTCTATCATGGCGGGGTAGTCACGCCCCTGAGGCCCTACTGCTACCCTACACCAAATCATCATCTCACTCCTAGGGGCCACAATCAACGGGGCAACATCCATCACTCTCACCCCACCAATCTCTCCTCCCGTCGAATTGACATGCTGGCGGTACATCAGGGCTCGGATCTCACGCTGCACAGCTCTCTGTCGGCTCCCCGCTGCCGTGGCGGCCAGCTGCTGCAGTAGGGTCAACACATCACTCATACAGTGCTCCATCACATTGGTTCCTAGCACTATCTTCGGGTTATGGTCACTGAATTCGTTCATGATCATAATCATACCCTGGTCTTGCAGTTCAGCTCGCCCCACAGTCATGGCCACTTGTTTTTATCCCACTTGGGTCAGTGGGAGTCCATCAGCAGCAATCAGTGTTATACTAGCATCTGGGGGAGCCAGCTCGTCTGTCCCCCAAAACCGTTGGTACAATGTGTATGGTATGGTGGTTACCTGTGATCCAGTGTCCAAGAGAGCCATCACCGGTATGCCGTCCTCAGCCACGGGGATGATGGGCCGGGCCACGAGATACCGGTCCCGCCAGTCTGGGGGGCCACGGGGTTCTACTCCTGAGGATTGGCCCGTGGCCCCAGGGGTTGCTCGTTTAACGGGCACTGTCGGTAGTAATGGCCAGGCTTGCTGCACTTGTAACAGACTGGAGGCCTGTTTCGCGGATCATTAGCCCTTCTCCGCTGCATCCAGAGAACATCCTCAGGGCTGTCGGCGAGCTGTATCCTTGCTGGAGGCTGGGATCTGGTCAGAGGCTGGAGTGCGGCGAGAATCTTGGCGAGGTCTCCATCCATGCGGCGGACCTGGGCAGCCAGTTCTTCCATCGTACTGCTTGAGGCTGTAGGTGCTGGAGACGTTGGTAGGGCAGGGGCCACCACGACGGGGGCCGTCTCAACTGGCCATGGTGCTGGCTCCAAGACTTCCGAAGCTGGGGGTTGCAGAGCTTTAATAACCCGCTTATTTAACACAGCAAAGTTTACCTCAGGGTGTTCCAGGGCCCACAGCCGGAGTTGTTTGCGATCCTCGGAGGACCTCATCCCCTGCACAAATTGCTCTACTAACATTTTGTTGCTGTCCGCCTCACTGATGGTGTTTACCCGCTTCAGTGAGTGAGTACGGTTTGCAGACGTAAAGCATAGTCCCAAATACTGTCCACAGGTCATTGCCGACATTGGTAAAACTGCATTCTCAGCTCAGCTTCGGTACGGGTCTCAAAGGCAGTCTGTAGTCTCTCAAAGATGGTGGCTACAGAGGACCGGTCCCCCTCGGCCCAGGTCTCCGCCTCCTGCTCAGCCGCGCCGGTTAGCTGCCCTAGCACTACCGCCGCACGTTGCTTATCGGTCAGGGGGTACAATTCCAGGAGTGGGCTAAGCTTTTTCCGGAAGACCTGTAACGCATCAGGTTTCCCATCGTACTGCGGCAGCCAGGTAGCTCCGGGCACATAGGGCAAGGAGAACGGCATCACCTGAGCGAGAGCCGGGACCGCGGCATCCCCCGCCAGCGCGGCCGGGACCTGGGCAGGCCCATTCCCATCCACGGGTGCCACCGCGGCTGCGACCACCACTCCTTTAACGGCTCCGTCGGGCGCAGACATCTTGTTTCCGTCCCCCTTAGCCTCTTTACGGCTCCTCCTCTATCGGGGCGGGGTTTTGGCCTTCGCGCCTACACTACTCGAGGAGACGCTCGAGCGGGAACTCTTCGTGCCAAAGATGGCGGTTTCTGAAATTTTCTGGCCGGACACCTCCGGCGGTAACAAAGCGCACCTCTACCAAACGGCAGAGCTGTAAGATCCCGTTCGTGACGCCAAGTTGTCGGAAAGACACGCACCGACGGACCTGTGACCAGGCCCACTAGTAACTTCTTGTTGTCTGGGTCGTAGCCCAGTCACCTCCAGCTTGGTCGGCAGACGGTGGTGGCTGTCTGCAGGAGTTGGGAGTATGGTCACTGGAACCGTATGAACATGGTCGGGCGGTGGCACCACTACCCCTTTCAGAGCGACGTGACCCAACGGGTCGGCAGGAGGCTCTAGACGCCGCCCGCAGTACATGAACACGGAACCAAGCGACTCGTCGAACGCAGCCGAGGCCACGGGGTGGTAATTAGACATTGTGCAAATCAATGTGCCGCCATGTAGTGTGCAAAATATTGTGCTGACATTTAGTGTGCTAAGTAATGTGCTGCAATGAAGTGTCCTAACTGATGTGCTGCCATATATTGTGCTAAATTATGTGCTGCTATGTTTTTTGCAATGTGCAAAGCAATGTGCTGTAGTGTTATATAGTGTTGTAACTGATGTGCTGCCATGCAGTCTGCTAACTTGTGCTGCCATGTATTTTGATAACCAATGTGCTGCCCTGTTTTGTAGTCGTGCGTTCATTGTGCATCACCTATTCCCCACCTTCAGTTACAAATGGTAGCCACTAATCAGAGAATGACAACGCAGCTGCGTCCCCGCTAACCCGTCTGGGTCGCATTTGAGTCACGCAAGTCCTTTATGTTGACGCAACAGTTCTATTGGATGACTGATTTGTGGCGGGCGGGTTTAACGTTGTTGTTGCGGCCTAGTGCGGTAATATGGTGTCCAGAAGTAGAGCAACATCCTGGGGGGTGGCAGAAGTGCGATATTTGATTAGAAAGGTGGACAGCAAGGATTATGATTGCACTGGACACCATGAACATCCAGTACGCCACAAGCAGGCAGTGCTGAGGAGGATCAGTCGGGGCCTGTACCAAACATTTGGGGTGCAGCGTTCTAGCACCCAAATAAGAAAGAACCTGGCAGATCTAAGGTACAGATCAAGCCACCTTATTGCCAGCAGCCGCTCACAGATCCATGCCCATCAGGGTGAGTGTCTAAAACATTGCTTTGCACAGTATATGGCGGCTCAGCGTTTAACACAGAATATAGGTGGTCAGGGGTCAGAGATTAGCGCAGTACATGATGGCTCTCCAGTACTCTGTATATAGCAGCTGTGCAGTAAACGCAGTATATGGCGGTTGTGCGGTTACCTCTGTCGCGGGCGGAGGAGGGGACGCCGCGCTCTCCCACTGCTCGGGTCCGGCTGCCGCTGCTGCTCGGTGGCTCGAGCCATGGCCCGGATCCCGGGGACTCGAGTGGGGCTCCTCGCCCGTGAGTGAAAAGGGGTTTGGTTTTGGGGATTTATTGTCCGTGACGCCACCCACGGTTGTGGTGATAATGGTGACACCGCCGCTGCTCTAGATGGGGATCCCGGGAGCGGTGACAGGGAGCAGAAAAGTTGTTAGTTCTCCCCTCCGTGGGTAGGGGTTGGTTGCCCGGTGATGGGGGTAGGGATGGTTGGTGCAGGCGGGCTACGGGGCCTGGCAAGGTGCAGGGTCGCGGGGGCAGCGCTGTGCCTCACGGCACGGTGGTACTCACTCAGTCTGAGATGATGACACAGTTCTCGGTAAAACACACGACTGGAAAGACGGTTCCCACGGACGGCTGCTGTTGCTTTTCCCCGGTAGGTGACGGTGACTGTCTCTTCCCTGCACCTAAGTACTGTGATGGTAGCGATGGATTCCCAACGGTAACTCGCTCCCCGGCTTGGATATGGGCCGGAGGAGCCCCTCTTTGCCCGCAGGCGCTGGCCCTGAGAATCTGGTGCCTTGGCGGTGGCGGTGTCTCTCTCATACGGTTAAACGGTTGCCTTCAATCGGGACTTAGTTGTTTAGAGACCTGGAGGTCCCTTTCACTGACGGATTTTGCAAATTCACGGTGACTCCAAGCCTTGCCGGGCTCCGAAAGGCCCCCGCCAATGGTGCTGGCTTCTCCTTGTGTACCAGTCCGGTACCGCCGGGCCACCACCCGTCCGCGGTCCTTTCGGCAACTCCGATCAGCCTCCACTGCAGACGGTCACTGCCGTCTGCTAACCTTGCTGTCTCGGTCCGGGGCACACACCCGGACCAACTTCAGGCTTCCAAACTGTCACTTTTCTCCTCACACTGCTCCTCTACCACTCAACTTCTCTCACTTCCTCTCTCCAAACTCAACTCTCTCCTCTCAAAAACTCAACTCTCTCCTCTCCAAAACTCAACTGCCTGTGTTTTCCTTCCTCCAGGACTGTGAACTCCTTGGTGGGTGGAGACCAACCGCCTGGCTCCACCCCCTGGTGTGGACATCAGCCCCTGGGGAAGGCAACAAGGATTTTTGGGTCTAGCTCTGGTGTGCCTAACCCAGGTGTAGGGTGTGGTGATGTCATTACCTGTGTCCCCTGGCTTGTCCACGGCGACACACCCCACTATATAGCATCACTTGAGTAAACGCAGTATATGCCGGCTAGGTGGTGTAGACAGTTTATAGCGGGCCAGGGCTCATCGATTAGCACTGTATATATGGCTGCTCAGTTACATAAGTAGTACCACATGAATATTTACGCACTACAGTGCCCACATGAGACACAGCACATGATTAGGACCACAAGAGTAGTACCGCCATACAGTGCCCGCATGAGACACAGAACATGAGGAGTTCCACTAGAGTACCACTTTTCAGTTATCTATGAGTGAAAATATTATAAGGTATATTTTATCCAGAACCAGAGCCCCACCAGGAGCCACCTCCAGACCCGGAGCAACAGGAGGAGTCACCTCCAGACCCGGAGCAACACCAGGAGCCACCTCCAGACCCGGAGCAACCGGAGGAGTCACCTCCAGACCCTGAGCCACACCAGGAGCCACCTCCAGACCCGGAGCAACCGAAGGAGTCACCTCCAGACCCTGAGCCACACCAGGAGCCACCTCCAGACCCGGAGCAACAGGAGGAGTCATATGCAGTCTCGCCCTCAGCACTCCATGAGATGGGCGCAGGATTGCCTTCCGGTAAATGTTTAAGATAAAACAAGGGGCATATAACTTGTAAAGGATAGAGCTATCATGTACTATGAAGTGTTTTGTGTCACCCTAGCCGGTGATGCCCGAGGATTTGGTTGGAACATGAGCCCGTCACTACCAGACGAGGAGGAAAACCAATACCGTAAGTTTGAAACAACAAACATGTTCCTATAAATTGTATGTACAGTCATATTAAAAAGTTTGGACACGCCTTTTAATGATATACATTTTTCTTTGTAACAATTTGGGTTTTTGCATCAGCTATTTCATTTTCATATATCTAATAACTGATGGACTGAGTAATATTTCTGGATAGAAATGAGGTTTATTGTACTAACAGAAAATGTGCAATCCGCATTTAAACAAAATTTGACCGATGCACAAGTATGGGCACCTCAACATAAAAGTGACATTACTATTTTGTAGATCCTCCTTTTGCAAACATAACAGCCTCTAGTCGCTTCCTCTAGCTTTAAATGAGGTCATGGATCCTGGATGAAGTTATATTTGACCATTCCTGTTTACAAAACAATTCCAGTTCCGTTAAGTTTGATGGTCGCCGAGCATTGACAGCACGCTTCAAATCATCCCACAGATTTTCTATGATATTCAGGTCTGGGGACTGGGATAGCCATACCTTTGCACCGTTCAAATTTTTTTTAAATGTGGAATGCACATTTTCTGTTAGTACAATAAACCTCATTTCAATCCAGAAATATTACTCAGTCCATCAGTTATTAGATATATGAAACTGAAATAGCAAAAACCCAAATTGTTATAAAGAAAAATGGTTAACATTAAAAGGTGTGCCCTAACTTTTTCATATGACGATATATACATAATTTGCCCTGTTAAGTTGTACCATTCCCTCCATAGAAATACCAACATTGCAAGACCTACTTGCCTCACACCGGAGGATTATGGCAACACAGCGCACACTGGCAACAGCACAGTGCACACTGGCAGCAGCAGTCAAGCAGCATGGACTGATGCTCACAAAGTTTGTGGCGTCAAAACACCAGGGCGGCAGCCATTAATATATTGTGTTGTATGTTTAAAACATGTTTTTTTAAGGTTGGTTTTTGGCCATAGTCCCTAAAAAACGGGCAATAAAAAGGGTTTACGCCATGAGTTTTGCTTTCTCCAGCCAGAGTGATGTCCTTGAGTACGTTAGTCAGGATGGCTGCATTCATGTCCAGCCTTGGACCGGTGGATGTTGGTGTACTCACGATGTAGTATGTATGTATGCATGTGTGTATCTGTATATCTATAGAGGAGAGAGATCTATAGGTGAATCATACTTAACATTAATGTCGTGACCATTAAAATCCAAGGGGCTGTCTCACGGCTTAGCCGAACTGACTGCTGCGCGCATGTGCCCATATTAGGGAAAGAATAACAAAGAAACCTTTTGCAAAGTAAAACGTACAGTTTATTACACAAATCAATACATGAAATGAAAGTAGTGTAAAAATGTGATCAGTTGCCCACTACATTTGATGCTGCCAAGTAACAGCACCAGGACCGTTAAAATATTGGCAGTAGTTGTCTCGGCAGGCCTTCGCATCATCCAGGTTTCTGCCAGGCGCCAGTGGTTGAAGGCCTGCGATTGCGGGATCGTCTGAATGCCATTCCCCCAGCACCACTTCACCATTTGTTAAGTCCACAGAGTCCATGAATGCAGGCGGACTGCACGCAATTGAATCGCGCCGGCGTAGGAAGTTGTGAAGCACACAACAGGCTAAAACAACTGCATCTATCGATTCAAGCTTCATGTTAATCGGTGTGTGAAAAACTCTAAAGCGATTCGCCATGATCCCAAAGGCATTTTCTACAACCCTGCTGCCCTTGACAACCGGTAATTGAAAATTCGTCTTTCCGCCGTAAGAGTTTTCTGGGGGAATGGTTTGATCAGATTGGGATGAAGCGGGAAGGCTTCATCGCCCACAAATACAAAATTTAGGTTTCCGGTAGTGTCAACGTTGGGAGACAAGTGCAGTTCACCGTTCTGCAAACGTTCACCAAATTGTGTGTGCTCCAATACCCCGCCGTCGGAAACCCTGCCGTTCATGCCAACATCTACATATATAAATTCATAATTGGCGTTAACAAGGGCCATCAGGATGATGCTGAAGTAGCCCTTATATTTATAGAAATAGGAACCACTGTTCCACGGTTGTGTGATCCGCACATGTTTTCCGTCCAAAGCCCCGCCACAGTTAGGGAACTGTCACAGCTGCTCAAAATCGGAGGCAATCCTTTTCCATTCCTCCTCCGTTTTGGGAAATTCAATGTAGTTATGTAGACTCTGGTAAATTGCTCTACATGTCTCGGGAATTAGAACGCTGAGCAGGGGCCTTGAAATTGCTGACGAAAAATGCAAGTCTTGCAGGGAGCATCCGGTGGCCAGGAATCTTAGCATGACAGCCAATCTTTCATCGGCCGTGACGGCAGAACGCATCGCTGTGTTTTTGCGCTGAATAAGAGGTATAACAGTATCTAGTAACAGTTGGAATGATTCCTCTGACATCTGCAGAAAGTTTCTGAAATCCTGAGGATTGTTCTCCTGCAGCTCTCTTACAAGTTGCATGTGGGAAAATTTGGATCTTTTCTGCAGCCACTGTCTGGTCCACATGCGACGTCTTCGTTTGGAACGCCTCTGTTCCTCATCTTGTAACCGAGCAGCCTCAACCAGCAATGCAGCACACACCACACATTCTGGGTTGTTCATGATGTCCAAACTGCAAAAATGAAATGTGAAGATGAGACACATAAAGAAGAACAGCACTGTATGGCACTATAGGTGTTTGCACAAGACCCACATAAAATGTCCGCCTGCTTGAAAAGGCCGACCAGATGACATGTCCGGCCGCTTAAAAGTGTAATTAAACATTGTTTATCTCTGGCTGTTGGAGAGATACCAAATGCCCACTGATGCTCGTATGAGGACAGATAGAAGAACAGCACTACAAATGATAGTATGGGTTTATAAAAAAGCTAAAAGGATGTAATAAAATAAATAACATAAAACTTGTATACTATAAGTGAAAATGGGAGGATGAGTGAAAGTTCCAAAAAATGCTTACCGTGTTCAAGGAATATAGCTGTATGTAGTATCAGTAAACTCTGGGTGGGATCGCAACTACGATCCTAAACACACCACGACACGGAGAACAAATGAAAAGAACCGGGGACGGTAGAATACTGGTGGGGTCCGCAACTACGATGCTCAAGACAAGATGCCAGCAGGAACAAAGAATGAAGTTCTATGTTGTGACCTTTTATGCATCCGGGAGGAGTCACAACTTTAATCCGAAAAGCAAAGAACCACACCCAATCACAACACAGTAGCGGCCACCAATCGCAACGGAGCAGAAAAGGAACACCCACCCAGAGGAACAAAGGATGAAGTTGTTATCACCTTTAATTATTTAGGGTGGAGTCACAACTACGATCCCAATCACAATGCAGTTGCGGCCATCAATTGGAACTGAAGGGAGTGGAAAAGTTGAGGAATAATAATGCACGCCTACAAAGCAGGGCAGCACATTGGTTATCAAATTACATGTCAGCACAAGTTATTAGCCCACTACATGGCAGCACATCCAGCACACTATATGGCAGCACATTAGTTAGCCCACTGCATGGCAGCATATAATTAGCACACTATATGTCAGCACATAAGATAGCCCACTACATGTCAGCACATCCGTTACAACACTATATGGCAGCACATTTGTTAGCACACTGCATAGCAGCACATCCGTTACAACACTATATGGCAGCACCACATTAGTTAGCCCACTACATGGCAGCACATTAGTTAGCCCACTACATGGCAGCACATTAGTTAGCACACTACATGGCAGCACATTAATTAGCACACTGCATGGCAGCACATTAGTTAGCACACTGCATGGCAGCACATAAGTTAGCCCACTCCATGGCAGCACATTAGTTAGAACACTATATGGCAACACATGCTTAGCACACTGCATGGCAGCACATTAGTTAGCACACTGCATGGCAGCACATCAGTTAGAACACTATATGGCAGCACATAAGTTAGCCCATTCCATGGCAGCACATTAGTTAGAACACTCTATGGCAGCACATTAGTTAGAACACTATATGGCAGCACATGCTTAGCACACCGCATGGCCGCATATTAGTTTGAACACTCTATGGCAGCACATTAGTTAGCACACTACATGGCAGCACATTAGTTAGCACACTGCATGGCAGCACATTATTTAGCCCACTACCTGGCAGCACATTAGTTAGCACACTGCATGGTAGCACATAAGTTAGCACACTGCATGGCAGCACATTAGTTAGCCCAGTACATGGCAGCACATTAGTTAGAACACTATATGGCAGCACATAAGTTAGCACACTGCATGGCAGCACATTAGTTAGCCCACTACACGGCAGCACATTAGTTAGCCCACTACATGGCAGCACATTAGTTAGCACACTGCATGGCAGCACATAAGTTAGCCCACTACCTGGCAGCACATTAGTTAGCACTCTGCATGGTAGCACATTAGTTAGCACACTGCATGGCAGCACATTAGTTAGCCCACTACATGGCAGCACATTAGTTAGAACACTATATGGCAGCACATAAGTTAGCACACTGCATGGCAGCACATAAGTTAGCACACTACATGGCAGCACATTAGTTAGCACACTGCATGGCAGCACATTATTTAGAACACTATATGGCAGCACATAAGTTAGCACACTGCATGGCAGCACATACGTTAGCACACTATATGGCATGGCAGCACATCAGTTAGAACACTATATGGCAGCACATAAGTTAGCTCACTACATTGTAGCACATTAGTTAGCACACTGCATGGCAGCACATAAGTTGGCACACTATACGGCAGCACATATGTTAGCACACTGCAAATGGCAGCACATCACTTAATGGCATACATGTCACCATTATTGAATACGGGTGGAGTCACAACTACGATCCCAATCACAACGTAGTAGCGGCCAACAATCGGAAGTGAGGGGTGTGGAAAAGGTGACGCATATACACGCCTCCGTGTCTACATCTTCAAACATAAACCACTTTTTCGAGGTGTGAATCGTTTAGAATAGCTGCTGTGTGACAGGGTCCCAACTACCGCCGGAATCGCTATACAGGTCGCTACTGCGGCCTGAATCATTGGAAGGAGTAGCTGTGTGACATCTAACCAGCGACCTTTAAGCGACTTAACAGCGATCCTTATCAGGTCATATCGTTTTCGGGATCGCTGGTAAGTCGTTGTGTGTGACTGGGCCTTTAGGGTTAGACCATGGGTTAGTAATAGAGTTAAAAAAGGAGTTAGGGTCAGACCACGAGCTAGAAATAGGGATAGTCCAGCAGTTACAGTTAGGTTATCCCAGAATTTAAGGTTTAGGTTTGGGTTAGGCTAGAGGTAAGGATTAGGGTTGAGTCCTAGGTTAAGACAAGGGTTTGGGTTAGACCATGGGTTAGGAATAGAGTTAAAACAGGAGTTTCGGTCAGATCAGGAGCTAGAAATAGGGTTAGTCCAGCAGTTAAAGTTAAGTTATCCCAGAATTTAGGGTTTAGGTTTGGGTTAAGCCAGAGGTGAGGATTAGGGTTGAGTCCTGGGTTAAGGCTGGGGTTATGGTTAGACCATGGGTAAGGAATAGAGTAAAAACAGGAGTTAGTATAAAACTATTGGCTAAAAATAGGGTTTGTCCAGCAGTTTAACCTTGGTTAAGATAGAATTTAGGGTTTAGGTTAAGCCAGAGGGGAGGATTAGGGTTGGGTCCTTGGTTAAGGCTTAGGTTAGGGTTAGACCATGGGTTAAGAAAAGAGTAAAAACAGGAGTTAGAATAACACTAGGGGCTACAAATAGGGGTAGTCCAGCATTTTAACCTAGGTTAAGCCAGAATTTAAGCTTTCGGTTAAGCCAGAGGTGAGGATTAGGGTTGGGTCCTGGGTTAAGGCTAAGGTTAGGGTTAGACCATGGGTTAGTAATAGAGTTAAAACAGGAGTTAGGGTCAGACAACGAGCTAGAAATAGGGTTAGTCCAGCAGTTAAAGTTAGGTTATCCCAGAATGTAAGGTTTAGGTTTGGGTTAGGTTAGAGTTGAGAATTAAAGTTGAGTCCTGGGTAAAGGCTGCAGTTTGGGTTAGACCATGGGTCAGTAATAGAGTTAAAACAGTAGTTAGGGTCAGACCACGAGCTAGAAATAGGGTTAGTCCAGCAGTTAAAGTTAATTTATCCCAGTATTTAAGGTTTAGGTTAAGTCAGAGGTGAGGATTAGGGTTGAGTCCTGGGTTAAGGCAAGGGTTAGGGTTAGACTATGGGTTAGGAATAAAGTTAAAACAGGAGTTAGGGTCAGACCAGGAGCTAGAAATAGGGTTTGCTTAGCAGTTAAAGTTAGGTTATCCCAGAATTTAAGGTTTAGATTTGGGATAGGCCAGAGGTGAGACTTAGGGTTGAGTCCTGGGTTAAGGCTAGGGTTACGGTTAGACCATGGGTTAGGAATAGAGTAAAAACAGGAGTTAGTATAAAACTATTGGCTAAAAATAGGATTAGTCCAGCCGTTTTACCTAGGTTAAGATAGAATTTAGGGTTTAGGTTAAGCCACAGGTGAGGATTAGGGTTGGGTCCTGGGTTAAGGCTAGAGTTAGGGTTACACCATGTGTTAATAATAGAGTTAAAACAGGAGTTAGGGTCAGACCACGAGCTAAAAATAGGGTTAGTCCAGCAGTTAAAGTTAGGTTATCACAGAATTTAAGGTTTAGGTTTGGGTTGAGCCAGAGGGGAGAATTAGGGTTGAGTCCTGGGTTAAGGCTAGTGTTAGGGTTATACCATGGGTTAGGAATAGAGTAAAAACATGAGTTAGTATTTTAATCTATTGGCTAAAAAATAGGGTTAGTCCAGCAGTTTAACCTAGATTAAGCCAGAATTTAGGGCTTAGGTTAGCCAGATGTGAGGATTGGGGTTGGGTGCTTGGTTAAGGCTTAGGTTAGGGTTTGAACATGAATAAGGAATCGAGTAAAAACAGGAGTTAGTATAAAACTAAGGGCTACAAAAAGGTTTAGTCCAGCAGTTTAACCTAGGTTGAGCCAGATTTTAAGGTTTCGGTTAAGCCAGAGGTGAGGATTAGCGTTGGGTCCTGGTTAAGGCTAGGGTTAGTACTAGAGTTAAAACAGGAGTTAAGGTCGCGAGCTAAAAATAGGGTTAGTCCAGCAGTTAAGGTTAGGTTATCCCAGAATTTAAGGTTTAGGTTTGGGTTAAGCCAGAAGTGAGGATTAGGGTTGATTCATGTGTTAAGGCTAGGGTTAGGGTTAGACCATGGATTAGGAATAGAGTAAAAGCATGAGTTATTATAAATCTATTGGCTAAAAATAGGGTTAGTCCAGTAGTTTAACCTAGGTTAAGCCAGAATTTAGGGTTTAGGTTAATTCAGAGGTGAGGAGTTGGGTTGGGTCCTGGGTTAAGGCTAGGATTAGTTTTGGACCATGGGTTAGGAAGAGAGTTAAAACAGGAGTTAGGGTCAGATCAGGAGCTAGAAATAGGGTTAATCCAGCAGTTAAAGTTAGGTTATCCCAGAATTTAAGGTTTAGGTTAGGCCAGAGATGAGGATTAGGGTTGGGTCCTGGGTTAAGGCTAGGGTTAGGGTTAGACCAAGGGTTAGGAATAGAGTTAAAGCAGGAGTTACGGTCAGACCAGGGGCTAGACATAGGTTTAATCCAGCAGTTAAACTTAGGTTAAGCCAGAATTTAAGGTTTAGGTTAAGCCAGAGGTGAGGATTATGGTTGGGTCCTGGGTTAAGGCTAGGGTTAGGGTTAGACCATGGGTTAGTAATAGAGTTAAAAAATGAGTTAGGTTCAGACCACGAGCTAGAAATACGGTTAGTCCAGCAGTTAAAGTTAGTTTATCCCAGAGTTTAAGGTTTAAAATTGGGTTAGGCCAGAGGTGATGATTAGGGATGAGTCCTGGGTTAATGCTAGGGTTAGACCATGGGTTAGGAATAGAGTAAAAACAGGAGTTAGTTTAAAACTAGGGGCTAGAAATAGGGTTAGTCCAGCAGTTTAACCTAAGTAAGACAGAATTTAATGTTTAGGTTAAGCCAGAGGTGAGGATTAGGGTTGGGTCCTGGGTTCAAGCTAGGGTTAGGGTTACACCATGGGTTAGGAATAGAGTTGAGCGCGGTTCGTGGTTCGAGGTTCTCCAGTTCTAGGCTCGAGTGATTTTGGGGCCTGTTCTAGATCGAACTAGAACTCGAGCTTTTTGCAAAAGCTCGATACTTCTAGAAACGTTCGAGAACGGTTCTAGCAGCAAAAAACCAGCTAAATCCTAGCTTGGTTTCTGCTGTAATAGTGTAAGTCACTCTGTGAATCACACTATTATGACATTTCAGTGTATAGTGTGCGTGAACAGCGCCTTCAGATCACTGCTGTTTCTATAATGGCGATCGCCATTTTTTTTTTTTTTCCTTGTCTTCCTTCCCTAAGCGCGCGTGTAGTGGGGCGGGCCAGCATGTCAGCCAATCCCAGACACACACACAGCTAAGTGGACTTTTACCCAGAGAAGCAACGGCATGTGTGATAGGATGTCCATGTCACATGTCCCTGCATTATAAAACCGGACATTTTCCTCCAGGACACCATTATCTCTTCTGCGTCTTTGGTGTCAGACATCACTGTCGCAGCTCCGTCCTCCTGAGTCCTATTGCCGATACAGCTGTATGCGCTCCATACACAGCGTTAGACAGCTTAGGGAGAGCACTTTCTAGCAGTCCTTTTAAGGGCTCAAACCGGCAGGGTCAGAGAGCCATAGGTGACAGGTCCTGAAAACAGAGACAGCGTCTGTGTAGCCAAGGTCAGGGATTTCGTCGCTGCATTTCACCATTAGGAGGGAACAGAAAGGCAGGCTTCCATTCCTCTACCCATACCCACAATCCTGGCACTGTAACCTCCTGTCCTCTGCACACTCCAACTCATTATAACTAAGCCATTATACTAGCAAACAGTCAGTGTACCTAGTGGCATCCTAAACGTGGCTATTGGACTTTGCTATAGTCCCACTAGTGCAAAGACATTTGCAGAGCACGTCTGCTTGCATTGCACACTCCAACTCTTTTTAACTAAGCCATTATACTAGCAAACAGTCAGTGTACCTAGTGGCATCCTAAACGTGGCTATTGGACTTTGCTATAGTCCCACTAGTGCAAAGACATTTGCAGAGCACGTCTGCCTGCATTGCACACTCCAACTCTTTTTAACTAAGCCATTATACTAGCAAACAGTCAGTGTACCTAGTGGCATCCTAAACGTGGCTATTGGACTTTTCTATAGTCCCACTAGTGCAAAGACATTTGCAGAGCACGTCTGCCTGCATTGCACACTCCAACTCTTTTTAACTAAGCCATTATACTAGCAAACAGTCAGTGTACCTAGTGGCATCCTAAACGTGGCTATTGGACTTTTGTCTATTCACACTATTGTAAAGATATTTGCAGCATGTCTGCCTGCATTGCACACTCCAACTCATTATAACTAAGCCATTATACTAGCAAACAGTCAGTGTACCTAGTGGCATCCTAAACGTGGCTATTGGACTTTTGTCTATTCACACTATTGTAAAGATATTTGCAGCACGTCTGCCTGCATTGCACACTCCAACTTTTTTAAACTAAGCAATTATACTAGCAAACAGTCAGTGTACCTAGTGGCATCCTAAACGTGGCTATTGTACTTTTGTCTATTCACACTATTGTAAAGATATTTGCCGCAAGTCTGCCTGCATTGCACACTCCAACTTTTTTAAACTAAGCCATTATACTAGCAAACAGTCAGTGTACCTAGTGGCATCCTAAACGTGGCTATTGTACTTTTGTCTATTCACACTATTGTAAAGATATTTGCAGCATGTCTGCCTGCATTGCACACTCCAACTTTCTTAAACTAAGCCATTATACTAGCAAACACTCAGTGTACCTAGTGGCATCCTAAACGTGGCTATTGTACTTTTGTCTATTCACACTATTGTAAAGATATTTGCAGCCTGTCTGCCTGCATTGCACACTCCAACTTTTTTTTAACTAAGCCATTATACTAGCAAACACTCAGTGTACCTAGTGGCATCCTAAACGTGGCTATTGGACTTTGCTATAGTCCCACTAGTGCAAAGACATTTGCAGAGCACGTCTGCCTGCATTTCACACTCCAACTCTTTTTAACTAAGCCATTATACTAACAAACAGTCAGTGTACCTAGTGGCATCCTAAACGTGGCTATTGTACTTTTGTCTATTCACACTATTGTAAAGATATTTGCAGCATGTCTGCCTGCATTGCACACTCCAACTTTTTTAAACTAAGCCATTATACTAGCAAACAGTCAGTGTACCTAGTGGCATCCTAAACGTGGCTATTGTACTTTTGTCTATTCACACTATTGTAAAGATATTTGCAGCACGTCTGCCTGCATTGCACACTCCAACTTTTTTAAACTAAGCCATTATACTAGCAAACAGTCAGTGTACCTAGTGGCATCCTAAACGTGGCTATTGTACTTTTGTCTATTCACACTATTGTAAAGATATTTGCAGCACGTCTGCCTGCATTGCACACTCCAACTTTTTTAAACTAAGCCATTATACTAGCAAACAGTCAGTGTACCTAGTGGCATCCTAAACGTGGCTATTGTACTTTTGTCTATTCACACTATTGTAAAGATATTTGCAGCATGTCTGCCTGCATTGCACACTCCAACTTTTTTAAACTAAGCCATTATACTAGCAAACACTCAGTGTACCTAGTGGCATCCTAAACGTGGCTATTGTACTTTTGTCTATTCACACTATTGTAAAGATATTTGCAGCATGTCTGCCTGCATTGCACACTCCAACTTTTTTTAACTAAGCCATTATACTAGCAAACACTCAGTGTACCTAGTGGCATCCTAAATGTGGCTATTGGACTTTGCTATAGTCCCACTAGTGCAAAGACATTTGCAGAGCACGTATGCCTGCATTGCACACTCCAACTCTTTTTAACTAAGCCATTATACTAGCAAACAGTCAGTGTACCTAGTGGCATCCTAAACGTGGCTATTGTACTTTTGTCTATTCACACTATTGTAAAGATATTTGCAGCATGTCTGCCTGCATTGCACACTCCAACTTTTTTAAACTAAGCCATTATACTAGCAAACAGTCAGTGTACCTAGTGGCATCCTAAACGTGGCTATTGGATTTTTGTCTATTCACACTATTGTAAAGATATTTGCAGCACGTCTGCCTGCATTGCACACTCCAACTTTTTTAAACTAAGCCATTATACTAGCAAACAGTCAGTGTACCTAGTGGCATCCTAAACGTGGCTATTGTACTTTTGTCTATTCACACTATTGTAAAGATATTTGCAGCATGTCTGCCTGCATTGCACACTCCAACTTTTTTAAACTAAGCCATTATACTAGCAAACAGTCAGTGTACCTAGTGGCATCCTAAACGTGGCTATTGTACTTTTGTCTATTCACACTATTGTAAAGATATTTGCAGCACGTCTGCCTGCATTGCACACTCCAACTTTTTTAAACTAAGCCATTATACTAGCAAACACTCAGTGTACCTAGTGGCATCCTAAACGTGGCTATTGGACTTTTGTCTATTCACACTATTGTAAAGACATTTGCAGCACGTCTGCCTGCATTTTACACTCCAACTTTTTTAAACTAAGCCATTATACTAGCAAACAGTCAGAGTACCTAGTGGCATCCTAAACGTGGCTATTGTACTTTTGTCTATTCACACTATTGTAAAGATATTTGCAGCACGTCTGCCTGCATTGCACACTCCAACTTTTTTAAACTAAGCCATTATACTAGCAAACACTCAGTGTACCTAGTGGCATCCTAAACGTGGCTATTGTACTTTTGCCTATTCACACTATTGTAAAGATATTTGCAGCATGTCTGCCTGCATTGCACACTCCAACTTTTTTAAACTAAGCCATTATACTAGCAAACACTCAGTGTACCTAGTGGCATCCTAAACGTGGCTATTGGACTTTTGTCTATTCACACTATTGTAAAGATATTTGCAGCACGTCTGCCTGCATTGCACACTCCAACTTTTTTAAACTAAGCCATTATACTAGCAAACAGTCAGTGTACCTAGTGGCATCCTAAACGTGGCTATTGGACTTTTGTCTATTCACACTATTGTAAAGATATTTGCAGCATGTCTGCCTGCATTGCACACTCCAACTCATTGTAACTAAGCCATTATACTAGCAAACAGTCAGTGTACCTAGTGGCATCTTAAACGTGGCTATTGGACTTTTGTCTATTCACACTATTGTAAAGATATTTGCAGCACGTCTGCCTGCATTGCACACTCCAACTTTTTTAAACTAAGCCATTATTCTAGCAAACACTCAGTGTACCTAGTGGCATCCTAAACGTGGCTATTGTACTTTTGTCTATTCACACTATTGTAAAGATATTTGCTGCATGTCTGCCTGCATTGCACACTCCAACTCATTATAACTAAGCCATTATACTAGCAAACAGTCAGTGTACCTAGTGGCATCCTAAACGTGGCTATTGGACTTTTGTCTATTCACACTACTGCAAATCTATGTGCAGCACCTCTGCATGACACCCTCCTGCTTTGTTTTTAATAAGCTATAATGATAGCACAAAATACTGCCATTTAGTGGCATCAGAGAACTGGCTGTTGTATTCCATTAGTGCACCACTGGTGACAAGCTATTTCTAGCACCTCTGCATGACACTCTCCTGCTCTGTTTTTAATAAGCTATAATGATAGCAAAAAATACTGCCATTTAGTGGCATCATAGAACTGGCTGTTGTATTCCATTAGTGCTCCACTGGTGACAAGCTATTTCTAGCACCTCTGCATGACACCCTCCTGCTCTGTTTTTAATAAGCTATAATGATAGCAAAAAATACTGCCATTTAGTGGCATCATAGAACTGGCTGTTGTATTCCATTAGTGCCCCACTGGTGACAAGCTATTTCTAGCACCTCTGCATGACACCCTCCTGCTCTGTTTTTAATAAGCTATAATGATAGCACAAAATACTGCCATTTAGTGGCATCATAGAACTGGCTGTTGTATTCCATTAGCGCACCACTGGTGACAAGCTATTTATAGCACCTCTACATGACACTCTCATGCACATTTTGCTACGCTAATGTTATAGCAAACTCATGGAATTCATTGCTGCATTTCATAATTCGGAGGGATAGAAAGTCAGGCTTCCTTTAGCTTTTCCTTCTGTTCATAGACAGCATCTCCAAGAGCAATTTCCCCTCCACGTCTAAGTGTGGAGAGGCAGCTAGTGCGCATGCGTGTGCCGATTTACCCCAGCTGCAGCATAATTACAGTGTTTCGCCTAGTGAGTATGCTCAGCCTGACTGTGTTATTCCTGACGCTAAGTCTTCATTTCGGGATACAGCGCATGCTCCCACACTAAGTGTGAAAAGCCTCTTTGCACAGGTGCTTGCATTCCGTGCCGGGTCTAAGTCCTGTTTTGTGCCTAGACACCATGCTAAAGCTGATAGTCTTTTTTCAGAGACTGTATTTCATGCTACTGAGCATGCTCAGGCACTTCCTGCATCAGAGACTAGGTCCGGTAATGAACTCTTTGGCCCTGCCCCTGATGTGGGGGTCCCATATAGACCACAGGGCATCAGGTGTCCTCCCAAATGGCTTGCAGAGGCCCACCCCTATGACTTTGGGGAGATAAGGTATGCACACCAGTGACTATGGAAGGGGAATACATTGAATAGCAGAAACTGCTGTGTGAATACTGACATGAAAAATTCAATAGCTATATGTAGAATGAAATGTGAAAAATGGAACCTGCATTACTGCCATGAATATATGAATAAAGAGAAATTTAGCTACTGAATTGATCAATGCAATAGAGCCCCAACACTACGCCAAAGTATTTCTCTACGTTGGGGTCCCTAGCTCGTGTGTGTCCTCTTATGCAGTTAAAAAACTTACCGTGTATGGGAAGCTGAGACCCAGGCTATATATACGATGTGGATTGCCAATAGGTGTGTATGGGGAGGGTTCACAAACGAAAAACTACTAACATTAAAGAATAACGTTTGGAACTCCATTCTATGTCTGAACTGGGTGCAAAAAACCCAAAAAAACATCACCATGAGGAGATAAGGTATGCACACCAGTGACTATGGAAGGGGAATACATGGAATAGCAGAAACTGCTGTGTGAATACTGACATGAAAAATTCAATAGCTATATGTAGAATGAAATGTGAAAAATGGAACCTGCATTACTGCCATGAATATATGAATAAAGAGAAATTTAGCTACTGAATTGATCAATGCAATAGAGCCCCAACACTACGCCAAAGTATTTCTCTACGTTGGGGTCCCTAGCTTGTGTGTGTCCTCTCATGCAGTTAAAAAACTTACCGTGTATGGGAAGCTGAGACCCAGGCTATATATACGATGTGGATTGCCAATAGGTGTGTATGGGGAGGGTTCACAAACGAAAAACTACTAACATTAAAGAATAACGTTTGGAACTCCATTCTATGTCTGAACTGGGTGCAAAAAACCCAAAAAAAACATCACCATGGGGAGATAAGGTATGCACACCAGTGACTATGGAAGGGGAATACATGGAATAGCAGAAACTGCTGTGTGAATACTGACATGAAAAATTCAATAGCTATATGTAGAATGAAATGTGAAAAATGGAACCTGCATTACTGCCATGAATATATGAATAAAGAGAAATTTAGCTACTGAATTGATCAATGCAATAGAGCCCCAACACTACGCCAAAGTATTTCTCTACGTTGGGGTCCCTAGCTTGTGTGTGTCCTCTCATGCAGTTAAAAAACTTACCGTGTATGGGAAGCTGAGACCCAGGCTATATATACGATGTGGATTGCCAATAGGTGTGTATGGGGAGGGTTCACAAACGAAAAACTACTAACATTAAAGAATAACGTTTGGAACTCCATTCTATGTCTGAACTGGGTGCAAAAAACCCAAAAAAACATCACCATGGGGAGATAAGGTATGCCCACCAGTGACTATGGAAGGGGAATACATGGAATAGCAGAAACTGCTGTGTGAATACTGACATGAAATTAATGTTAGTAGTTTTTCGTTTGTGAACCCTCCCCATACACACCTATTGGCAATCCACATCGTATATATAGCCTGGGTCTCAGCTTCCCATACACGGTAAGTTTTTTAACTGCATGAGAGGACACACACAAGCTAGGGACCCCAACGTAGAGAAATACTTTGGCGTAGTGTTGGGGCTCTATTGCATTGATCAATTCAGTAGCTAAATTTCTCTTTATTCATATATTCATGGCAGTAATGCAGGTTCCATTTTTCACATTTCATTCTACATATAGCTATTAAATTTTCATGTCAGTATTCACACAGCAGTTTCTGCTATTCCATGTATTCCCCTTCCATAGTCACTGGTGTGCATACCTTATCTCCCCATGGTGATGTTTTTTTGGGTTTTTTGCACCCAGTTCAGACATAGAATGGAGTTCCAAACGTTATTCTTTAATGTTAGTAGTTTTTCGTTTGTGAACCCTCCCCATACACACCTATTGGCAATCCACATCGTATATATAGCCTGGGTCTCAGCTTCCCATACACGGTAAGTTTTTTAACTGCATGAGAGGACACACACAAGCTAGGGACCCCAACGTAGAGAAATACTTTGGCGTAGTGTTGGGGCTTTTTTGCATTGATCAATTCAGTAGCTAAATTTCTCTTTATTCATATATTCATGGCAGTAATGCAGGTTCCATTTTTCACATTTCATTCTACATATAGCTATTGAATTTTCATGTCAGTATTCACACAGCAGTTTCTGCTATTCCATGTATTCCCCTTCCATAGTCACTGGTGTGCATACCTTATCTCCCCATGGTGATGTTTTTTTGTTTTTTTTGCACCCAGTTCAGACATAGAATGGAGTTCCAAACGTTATTCTTTAATGTTAGTAGTTTTTCGTTTGTGAACCCTCCCCATACACACTTATTGGCAATCCACATCGTATATATAGCCTGGGTCTCAGCTTCCCATACACGGTAAGTTTTTTAACTGCATGAGAGGACACACACAAGCTAGGGACCCCAACGTAGAGAAATACTTTGGCGTAGTGTTGGGGCTCTATTGCATTGATCAATTCAGTAGCTAAATTTCTCTTTATTCATATATTCATGGCAGTAATGCAGGTTCCATTTTTCACATTTCATTCTACATATAGCTATTGAATTTTCATGTCAGTATTCACACAGCAGTTTCTGCTATTCCATGTATTCCCCTTCCATAGTCACTGGTGTGCATACCTTATCTCCCCATGGTGATGTTTTTTTTTGGGTTTTTTGCACCCAGTTCAGACATAGAATGGAGTTCCAAACGTTATTCTTTAATGTTAGTAGTTTTTCGTTTGTGAACCCTCCCCATACACACCTATTGGCAATCCACATCGTATATATAGCCTGGGTCTCAGCTTCCCATACACGGTAAGTTTTTTAACTGCATGAGAGGACACACACAAGCTAGGGACCCCAACGTAGAGAAATACTTTGGCGTAGTGTTGGGGCTCTATTGCATTGATCAATTCAGTAGCTAAATTTCTCTTTATTCATATATTAATGGCAGTAATGCAGGTTCCATTTTTCACATTTCATTCTACATATAGCTATTGAATTTTTCATGTCAGTATTCACACAGCAGTTTCTGCTATTCCATGTATTCCCCTTCCATAGTCACTGGTGTGCATACCTTATCTCCCCATGGTGATGTTTTTTTTGGGTTTTTTGCACCCAGTTCAGACATAGAATGGAGTTCCAAACGTTATTCTTTAATGTTAGTAGTTTTTCGTTTGTGAACCCTCCCCATACACACCTATTGGCAATCCACATCGTATATATAGCCTGGGTCTCAGCTTCCCATACACGGTAAGTTTTTTAACTGCATGAGAGGACACACACAAGCTAGGGACCCCAACGTAGAGAAATACTTTGGCGTAGTGTTGGGGCTCTATTGCATTGATCAATTCAGTAGCTAAATTTCTCTTTATTCATATATTCATGGCAGTAATGCAGGTTCCATTTTTCACATTTCATTCTACATATAGCTATTGAATTTTTCATGTCAGTATTCACACAGCAGTTTCTGCTATTCCATGTATTCCCCTTCCATAGTCACTGGTGTGCATACCTTATCTCCCCATGGTGATGTTTTTTGGGGTTTTTTGCACCCAGTTCAGACATAGAATGGAGTTCCAAACGTTATTGTTTAACACCCCTATGACTTGTCACCGCATTATTGATGGTCAGACGATGACTGGTGAGGTGTTTGGGTCATGGCAGCCATGAGGTCATCATTGAAGTTGCGGTTCCAAATAGGACGCTAGTTATGCCACTCATGACGTGTCACTCTACTTTTGTCTCCAGGAGGTGCATTGTGGTTCACCCTGGTTTGGGGCGGACCCAGGTTATAAAAGGGGCTGGAGCCAACAAGGAGGTGTGCAGTCTTCTATTATGCTACGAAAGAGCACACCTCCATGTGTTGAACCCATTGCGGCTTTAGGCCAGAGGTAGGCAGGGATAGGGTGTCGATGCAGGCCACCACCACAGTTGGTAACGCAGAACGGTTAAGACCAGCTCCTGTCCTACCAGTCCTGCTTGTGCAGCCCAGTGGCATTAACAGGCCTGCTGCTGCTGATGCGCCTGCTGTTTACAGGTGTGCCCCTACGCACACGGTCAGCGTACTCAATGGCCCCTGTGTTGTTAACAGGGAGTTCCTGGGCTGTGTGGGCATGTGGACCCTGTGACGCTAACAGGGCTCACAGTCTCCAGATCCGAATGGCGTCTAACTCGGTTCAGGCTACTATTAGTTTCATAGCCACACAGCTCTGTATCCTCCACCAAACCTTCCAGTTGCCAACCTCTCCTTTTCCAACTGGGAGCATGGTGGACACTGACTGCTGATGGGGATATATACCTTTCTCTTTCTTTTCTTATTAATTTTCGTTATATAGCGGTAACATAGTATATACCACTTTATCCAAATCTGCCAGTCCCACTGTAACAGATGGTGTTTCTTCAGCAAATGTTACAGTTGCTTAACCACCAAATCCACGGACCAAAACTTTTTTCCCCTTTCCAACACACCTGTTCCCCTTTCCACCAGCATCTGTCCTTTTTCAACTCATTTTGGTATATGACCAAAAGTGCAACTCTGCAGGGACACCGTACTCAACGCCATCTCAGCACAGCAGCCATCCCTCGGTCCCTCCGATGTGGACAAGTAAAAGACCATTTCCTCCTATCCATGACAAAGCGTTGAGATTCACTCTGTGCAGCACTGGTGTTTAGTGGAAAAGTAGATCTAAGATTGCGTACCACATTCTGTAGATACTCCTGTATACGTGCGTCCATTTCTATGGCAGGAATTAGTTCGCCAAATTTTGTCTTGTACCGGGGATCTAACAGTGTGGCAACCCAGTATTCAGGATTACTTCGAATTCATACAATCCGAGGGTCATGTAGGTAGTGCAGCAAGAAGGCGCTCATGTGTCTTGGGCATCCAGGAGGACCAAGTCCTTGGTGTGTTGGTGGCAGAGAGGTGAGAATCGTGCATCCTTCCTCTGCCCTCTCCCCACAACCTCGCACAACCGAAATGTGAGCAAGCTCTCACTCATCTGCTGAGTCTTCCATGCCCATCGCCAGTTCGTCCTCCATTTCTTCATGGGCTCCTGCACTTTCATCAACACTTTTTGCTGATACTATGCGCCCTTGTTAATCCCTCTCCCTCACCATGAATGCCGCATAGGTGCCGCTGACCATCTGGACCTCGTAGATCTTGTTATCCCTTCCGCATATGACTCCTCCTGTACTTCCTCCCCTTCCTCTTGTCCCAACACCTGACTCCGAATAATAATTACAGTGTGCTCCATCATGTAGATGACCAGAATTGTCACGCTGAGAATGACATTGCCAGTGCTAAACATCTTCGTCGACATTTGTAAACTGTGTAGCAGGGTGCATAGGTCCTTGATCTGACACCACTCCAGCAGCGTGATCTGCACCACCTCTTGATCAAGTTATCCCAGGCTATATGTCATACCGTATTTCAGCAGGGCTCTGCGGTGCTGCCACACACGCTGCAACATGTGCAGATTCCAATTCCTGCGTGTCGGAACATTGCATTTCCGGCGTTTAACTGCCAGACCCTAAGACTTCCGGAGTGATGAAAGTTGTTGAGCTGCTGTGTGCGCACGATGGAAGTGAGCACATAGCGAGCGTGCCCGCTGCACAAGGCCATGTAGGCCGGGATGGTGTTTTAAAAATTGCTGGAGAATTCGGTTCAACACGTGAGCCATACAAGGCACGTGTGTCACATTGCCCTGAGGATGGCCCGCAGCCAGGTTTGCATCATTGCCGCACACGGCTGTTAAGTCACCAACGGAGTCCGCTCCGTCAATTTGTACTCCGGTCGCCAGGTGACAACGTGTTCCTTTCATGAATAGTGCTGATGATGGGAGAGGAGTCGATGCCAGCGGCGCAGGTGGACGCAGGTTATGCTCACCCACTGGGCTGCATTACCTTGACAGATGCAGAATCTCTGGCTGAATGTAGCTGGTGGGTATCTCACAGATGAAATACCATCATTCAGCTACAACCAATGGGAAGACACCACACCCTTTTTTATGCCCATCCTGTCTGCAGACCACTGCCAGACATAGCTATGACCTCTGGTTACTTTTACCCCCAGTTCAGTTTTATGATTTTGTGTGCTTGTTACCTGACTACTTTTCCTGCTTGCTGTTTATGTACCTTGTTGGCCGATCCGCATTTCACCTCTGCTTGTTTTCTGATTAAGTCCTGGCCGTCCCATTCTGTTCCTGTTCCTCAATTAATGTTTTGACCCTGCCTGACTACTATTCTCTGGAACTGCAGCCTTCCACAGGTATTAATCACCTTGGGCCCTGTGCAATTCCTAATCCCTGTATAGGGGTTAAAGGGTTTCAGGGTTCTAGGGGTCCTGCTTGGTGAGTGGCTTCCCTCTAGCCTATCATTAACAGCCCATCTGAGTGTGTGGATCAAGGAAGGCGTTACACCGTGCTCTCTGCAGAAGGCCATGTGGTCCAGGATAGTGCTTTAAAAATTGCTGGACAACCAGGTTCAACACGTGAACCACACAAGCCATGTGTGTCACATTGTCACAGCGAAGGGCCGCACCCATGTTTGCATCATTGTCGCACCCGGCCTTCCCTGGCTGCTGGTTGAGTGGAGACAACCATTGATGAAACTCGGTATCCAGAGCTAACCGTCCACAACTTCTCAGCGGTGTGACTCACATTTCCCATACATTTTAAAGTAAAACTTTGACCGCCTGATGGCATTGAGCTCTGCTGCCAGCATAGTAAGGAGGTGTGTGGTAGTGCTTGTGCGCAGTTACAAGGAAGGGTGGCCTGACCACACAGGGTTTGCGCCAAGGTGGAGGACCCACACGAGGTTGAAGAGGCAGAAGCAGTGTATTAACTTCTACATACAGAAGAAGGATTGAAACAACTCGTGGGGACGGCAAGACTTGGACAGCAGACCCTTCTCCATCTCTCACCATAGTTTGCCAGTGCCCAGTCAGTGACATGTAATGACCCTGTCTATGCTTACTGGTCCAAGTATCTGTGTTGAAATGCACCGTGTCGCACACAGAGTTTCTCAAGGAAGTGGTGATGTTGTGTGCGACATGCTGGTGTAGCGCGGGCATGCTGTTCTTGGAGAAGCAGTGGTGATTGGGCATCTTGTACTGGATCACAGCGACAGACATAAGGTCTCTAAAATCCTGTGTGTCCACTAGGCGGAAAGGCAGCATTTCGGTAGCCAACAGCTTACAGACGGATAGAGTCAACCTCTTCGCTTTGCCATGGGTCGCAGGAAGTGGCCTTTTATTTGACCACATCTGAGGGACAGAGATCTGGCTGCTGTGTGTAGACGGTGTTGAGTAGGGTGTCCCTGGAAAAATGCAGGTTTGTGAGGAAAAGGCAGGCGGAGACATGATGTTGCCTTCATCCAACGTTGGTGCTATCGATGTCTGAGAGAGCTGTACACACTCACTTGTTTCCCCTTCCAAACCAACTGACGACCTACCAAGCAAACTGACTGTTGCGGTTACAGTGGTGGAAGTTGTGGGTGGAAAAACAGGTGTGACAGCTGTCCCCACAGTCCTAGAAGATGACGAGCGCGCGGATGCACTGGAAGGGGCAGGCGGTGGATGGTTCGCTCCGCTAGGCCGCATTGCAGCACGGTGAGCTTCCCAAAGGGCCATATGATATTTATTCATGTGACGAATCATGGAAGAAGTTGTCAAACTGCTGAGGTTTTGACCTCTACTAAGAGAACCATGACAAATTTTACAGATCACATAATTTGGGCGATCTTTTTCTATGTCAAAAAAGGACCAGGCTAGGCAAGGCTTAGAGGCCATGCGACCTGTTGATCCACCCCGAATAATGCTCAGAGGCAGAGTGGTGGCTGAGGATGCAGTTGTAGACGTGCTACCAGTGCTCCGACTCTGTCCAGGAAGGCGCAAGGTAACTTCGTCGTCGGTTGCATCCTCCTCCACCGCCTCTGTTGACCTCCTCGAGTGTCTGACTGTGGGTTGACAGTAGGTGGGATCTAGAACTTCATCATCAATTGTTGTGTTTGCACTCCCCTCCCCCTCAGAACGAGCCTCTTCTTGCCCTGACCGAATATTTAAGTTGTCATCCCAATCGGGTATCTGCGTCTCATCTTCATCAGTATGTTCCTCATTGTCTATAACCACAGGTGTTGGAAAGGCAGCATTTTGGTAGGCAACAGTTTGCAGATGCTGAAAGTCAACCTCCAAGCCATGTCATGCCCTTCTAAAAGCATGTAAAACACAGCGAGGGGACTCCAACCACAGTCTCCCTCGTTGACACTAATTGGGCCACACACACCCCACTTGACTGGCATCGGTTGACCCCCCTTTTGAAAAAGAAAAAGATGCTTTGCATGAAGCACTCTCAAAAATACGCGTGCCTTTCCCGTCCCCTGGCTGACCCAGGGGAAGAAAAGTCCTCTGAGAGCCATGACTTGTTCATCTTGGTTCTTTTAGAAACACAGCGAGGGGACTCCAACCACAGTCTCCCTCGTTGACACTAATTGGGCCACACACACCTCACTTGACTGGCATCAGTTGACCCCCATTTTCAAAATGAAAAAGATGCTTTGCATGAAGCACTCTCAAAAATACGCGTGCCTTTCCCGTCCCCTGGCTGACCCAGGGGAAGAAAAGTCCTCTGAGAGCCATGACTTGTTCATCTTGGTTCTTTTAGAAACACAGCGAGGGGACTCCAACCACAGTCTCCCTCGTTTCCACTAACTGGGCCACACACACCCCACTTGACTGGCATCGGTTGACCCCCCTTTTGAAAAAGAAAAAGATGCTTTGCATGAAGCACTCTCAAAAATACGCGTGCCTTTCCCGTCCCCTGGCTGACCCAGGGGAAGAAAAGTCCTCTGAGAGCCATGACTTGTTCATCTTGGTTCTTTTAGAAACACAGCGAGGGGACTCCAACCACAGTCTCCCTCGTTTCCACTAACTGGGCCACACACACCCCACTTGACTGGCATCAGTTGAGCCAATTTTCAAGATGAAAAAGATGCTTTGCATGAAGCACTCTCAAAAATACGCGTGCCTTTCCCGTCCCCTGGCTGACCCAGGGGAAGAAAAGTCCTCTGAGAGCCATGACTTGTTCATCTTGGTTCTTTTAGAAACACAGCGAGGGGACTCCAACCACAGTCTCCCTCGTTTCCACTAACTGGGCCACACACACCCCACTTGACTGGCATCAGTTGAGCCAATTTTCAAGATGAAAAAGATGCTTTGCATGAAGCACTCTCAAAAATACGCGTGCCTTTCCCGTCCCCTGGCTGACCCAGGGGAAGAAAAGTCCTCTGAGAGCCATGACTTGTTCATCTTGGTTCTTTTAGAAACACAGCGAGGGGACTCCAACCACATTCTCCCTCGTTGACACTAATTGGGCCACACACACCCCACTTGACTGGCATCGGTTGAGCCCCCTTTTGAAAAAGAAAAAGATGCTTTGCATGAAGCACTCTCAAAAATACGCATGCCTTTCCCGTCCCCTGGCTGACCCAGGGGAAGAAAAGTCCTCTGAGAGCCATGACTTGTTCATCTTGGTTCTTTTAGAAACACAGCGAGGGGACTCCAACCACAGTCTCCCTCGTTGACACTAATTGGGCCACACACACCCCACTTGACTGGCATCGGTTGAGCCCCCTTTTGAAAAAGAAAAAGATGCTTTGCATGAAGCACTCTCAAAAATACGCGTGCCTTTCCCGTCCCCTGGCTGACCCAGGGGAAGAAAAGTCCTCTGAGAGCCATGACTTGTTCATTTTGGTTCTTTTAGAAACACAGCGAGGGGACTCCAACCACAGTCTCCCTCGTTGCCACTAATTGGGCCACACACACCCCTCTTGACTGACATCAGTTGATGCCCCTTTTCAAAATGAAAAAGATGCCTTACATGAAGCACTCTCAAAAATACGCGTACCTTTTGCCTCCCCTGGCTGACCCAGGGGAAGAAAAGTCCTCTGAGAGCCATGTCCACATTGTCAGTGGACAGACACGTGTGCTTATCTGCCAGCAGACCCCCAGCAGCACTGAAGACAGGTTCCGAGAGAACGCTGGCTGCAGGACACGACAAGATCCCCAAGGCGTACGTGGCGAGCTCAGGCAATTTATCCAGATTGGAAGCCTAAAATGAGCAGGGCTCAAGTTGCACAATAATGGAATCGATGTTTCCTTGCATATACTCATATATCTGTGTGTCCTCCTCTTTTTCCTTGTCCAGCTCTTTTGTTTTCACATGAGTATATGTCCTTGTCACTTTCCCATGTGTTGTGAGTTCTTTGTCACCTTTTGGACACCTTTGAGGGTGTTTTCTAGGTGTTTTTCTGTGTTTGTGATTGCCTGCAATTGTTTCCTATTGGCTCGAGTTCGGTTCTTCGAACGTTCGACGAGCCGAACTCGAACGGGAACTCCGTTCGGCGAACCGACCTCGAGCCGAACCTGGACCGGTTCGCTCATCTCTAGTTAGGAATAGATTTAAAGCAGGAGTTAGGGTCAAACAAGGGGCTAGAAATAGGGTTAGTCCAGCAGTTAAACTTAAGTTAAGCCAGAATTTAAGGTTTAGGTTAAGCCAGAGGTAAAGATTAGAATTGGGTCCTGGGTAAAGGTTAGGGTTAGGGTTAGACCATGGGTTAGTAATAGGGTTAAAACAGGAGTTAGGGTCAGACCACGAGCTAGAAATAGGGTTAGTCCAGCAGTTAAAGTTAGGTTATCCCAGAATTTAAGGTTTAGGTTTTGGGTAGGCCAAAGGTGAGGATTTGGGATGAGTCCTGGTTTAAGGCTAAGGTTAGGGTTAGACCATGGGTTAGTAATATATTAAAAACAGGAGCTAGTTTAAAACTGGGGGCTAGAAATAAGGTTAGTCCAGCAGTTTAACCTAGGTTAAGCCAGAATATAAGGTTTAGGTTAAGCCAGAGGTGAGGATTAGGGTTGGGTCCCTGGTTAAGGCTAGGGTTAGGGTTAGACCATGGGTTAGTAATAGAGATAAAACAGGAGTTAGGGTCAGACCACGAGCTAGAAATAGGGTTAGTCCAGCATTTAAAGTTAGGTCATACCAGTATTTAAGGTTTAGGTTAAGTCAAAGGTGAGGACTGGGGTTGGGTATTGGGTTAAGACTAGGGTTACGGTTACGCCATGGGTTAGGAATAGAGTTAAAGCAGAAGTTAGGGTCAGTCTACGAGCTAGAAACAGGGTTAGTCCAGCAGTTAAAGTTAGGTCATCCCAGTATTTAAGGTTTAGGTTAAGTCAGAGGTGAGGATTAGGGTTGGGTCCAGGGTTAAGGCTAGGGTTAGGGTTACACCATGGGTTAGGAATAGAGTTAAAGCAGAAGTTAGGGTCAGACCAGGAGCTAGAAATTGGGTTAGTCCAGCTGTTAAACTTAGGTTAAGCCATAATTTAAGGTTTAGGTTAAGCTAGAGGTGAGGATTAGGGTTGGGTCCTGGGTAAATGCTAGAGTAAAAGGTAGACCATGGGTTAGTAATAGAGTTAAAACGGAGTTAGGGTCAGACCACGAGCTAGAAATAGGGTTATTACAGCAGTTAAACTTAGGTTAAGCTTGAATTTAAGGTTTAGGTTAAGCCAGATGTGAGGATTAGGGTTGAGTCATGGGTTAAGGCTAGGGCTAGGGTTACAACAAGGGTTAGGAATAGAGTTAAAGCAGGAGTTAGGGTCAGACCAGGGCTAGAAATTGGGTTAGTCCAGCTGTTAAACTTAGGTTAAGCCATAATTTAAGGTTTAGGTTAAGCTAGAGGTGAGGATTAGGGTTGGGTCCTGGGTAAATGCTAGAGTAAAAGGTAGACCATGGGTTAGTAATAGAGTTAAAACGGAGTTAGGGTCAGACCACGAGCTAGAAATAGGGTTATTACAGCAGTTAAACTTAGGTTAAGCTTGAATTTAAGGTTTAGGTTAAGCCAGATGTGAGGATTAGGGTTGAGTCCTGGGTTAAGGCTAGGGCTAGGGTTACAACAAGGGTTAGGAATAGAGTTAAAGCAGGAGTTAGGGTCTGACCACGAACTAGAAATAGGGTTAGTCCAGCAGTTAAACTTAGGTTAAGCTACAATTTAAGGTTTAGGTTAAGCCAGAGGTGAGAATTAGGGTTGGGTCCTGGGTTACGGCTAGGGTTAGGGTTACAACAAGGGTTAGGAATAGAGTTAAAACATGAGTAGGGTCAGACCAGGAGCTAGAATTAGGGTTAGTCCAGCAGCTAAAGTTACCTTATCCCAGAATTTAAGGTTTACGTTAAGTCAGACGTGAGGATTAGGGTTGGGTCCTGGGTTAAGGCTAGGGTTAGGGTTAGACCATGGGTTAGGAATAGAGATAAAACAGGAGTTAGGGTCAGACCAGGAGCTAGAAATAGGATTAAAATAGCAGTTTAGGTTATCCCAGAATTTAGGGTTTAGGTTTAGGTTAGTTTAGAGGTGAGGATTAGGGTTGGGTCCTTGGTTAAGGCTAGGGTTAGGGTTACAACAAGGGTTAGGAATAGAGTTAAACATGAGTTAGGGTCAGACCAGGAGCTAGAAATAGGGTTAGTACAGCAGTTAAACTTAGCTTATCCCAGAATTTAAGGTTTACATTAAGTCAGACGTGAGGATTAGGGTTGGGTCCTGGGATAAGGCTAGGGTTAGGTTTAGACCATGGGTTAGGAATAGAGATAAAACTGGAGTTAGGGTCAGACCAGGAGCTAGAATTAGGGTTACAATAGCAGTTAAAGTTAGGTTATCACAGTATTTAAAGTTTAGGTTAAGACTGAGGTAAGGATTAGGGTTGGGTCCTGGGTTAACGCTAGGGTTAGACCATGAGTTAGGTATAGTGTTAAAACAGGAGTTAGAGTCAGACCAAGAGCTAGAAACAGGGTTAGTAAAGCAGTTAATCTTAGGTTAAGAAAGAATTTAGGTTTAGGTTAAGCCAGAGGTGAGGATTAGGGTTGAGTCCTGGGTTAAGGCTAGGGTTAGGGTTACAACTACTGTTAGGAATAGAGATAAAACAGCAGTTAGGGTCAGACCAAGACCTAGAAAAAGGGTTAATCCGGCAGTAAATCTTAGGTTAAGAAAGAATTTAGGTTTAGGTTAAGCCAGAGGTGAGGATTAGGGTTGAGTCCTGGGTTAAGGCTAGGGTTAGGGTTACAACAAGGGTTAGGAATGGAGTTAAAACAACTTTGAATTAGGGTCAGACCAGGAGCTAGAAATAGGGTTAGTTCAGCAGTTAAAGTTAGGTTATCCCAGTATTTAAGGTTTAACTTAAGTCAGAGGTGAGGATTAGGGTTGGGTCCTGGGTTAAGGCTAGGGTTAGGGTTAGACAATGTGTTTGTTAAAGAGTTAAAACAGGAGTTAGGGTCAGACCAAGAGCTAGAAACAGGGTTAATCCAGCTGTTAATCTTAGGTTAAGCCAGAATTTAAGGTTTAGGTTAAGCCAGAGGTGAGGATTAAGGTTCGGTCCTGGGTTAAGGCTAGGGTTAGGGTTAAACCATGGGTTAGGAATAGAGATAAAACAGGAGTTAGCGTCAGACCAACAGCTAGAAATAGGATTAAAATAGCAGTTCAGGTTATCCCAGAATTTAGAGTTTAGGTTTAGGTTAGGCCAGAGGTGAGGATTGGGGTTGCGGCTTGGGTTAAGGCTAGGGTTAGGTTTAGACCATGGGTTAGGAATAGAGATAAAAAAGGAGTTAGGGTCAGACCAGCAGCTAGAAATAGGGTTAGTCCAGCAGTTAAAGTTAGGTTATCCCAGTATTTAAGGTTTAACTTAAGTCGGAGGTGAGGATTAGGGTTGGGTCCTGGGTTAAGGCTAGGGTTAAGGTTAGACCATGGGTTAGGTAAAAAGTTGAAACAGGAGTTAGGTTCATACCAAGAGCTAGAAACAGGGTTAATCCAGCAGTTAATCTTAGGTTAAGCCAGAATTTAAGGTTTAGGTTAAGCCAGAGGTGAGGATTAGGGTTGGGTCCTGGGTTAAGGCTAGGGTTAGGGTTACAACAAGGGTTAGGATTAGAGTTGAAACATGAGTTAGGGTCAGACCAGGAGCTAGAAATAGGGTTAGTACAGCAGTTAAACTTAGCTTATCCCAGAATTTAAGGTTTACGTTAAGTCAGACGTGAGGATTAGGGTTGGGTCCTGGGTTAAGGCTAGGGTTAGGGTTAGACCATGGGTTAGGAATAGAGATAAAACAGGAGTTAGGGTCAGACCAGGAGCTAGAAATATTATTAAAATAGCAGTTTAGGTTATCCCAGAATTTAAGGTTTAGGTTTAAGTTAGGCCAGAGGTGAGGATTAGGGTTGCATCCTGGATTAAGGCTAGGGTTAGGGTTACACCATGGGTTAGGAATAGAGTTAAAGCAGGAGTTAGGGTCAGACCAGGAGCTAGAATATTGTTAGTCCAGCAGTTAAATTTAGGTTATCCCAGAATTTAAGGTTTACGTTAAGTCAGAGGTGAGGATTAGGGTTGGGTCCTGGGTTAAGGCTAGGGTTAGGGTTAAACCATGAGTTAGGAATAGAGATAAAACAGAAGTTAGGGTCAGACCAAGAGCTAGAAACAGGGTAAATCCAGCAGTTAATCTTAGGTAAAGAAAGAATTTAGGTTTAGGTTAAGCCAGAGGTGAGGATTAGGGTTGAGTCCTGGGTTAAGGCTAGGGTTAGGGTTACAACAAGGGTTAGGAATAGAGTTAAAACAACCATGAATTAGGGTCAGACCAGGAGCTAGAAATAGAGTTAGTTCAGCAGTTAAAGTTAGATTATCCCAGTATTTAAGGTTTAACTTAAGTCAGAGGTGAGGATTAGGGTTGGGTCCTGGGTTAAGGCTAGGGTTAGGGTTAGACAAAAGGTTAGGTAAAGAGTTAAAACAGGAGTTAGGGTCAGACCAAGAGCTAGAAACAGGGTTAATCCAGCAGTTAATCTTAGGTTAAGCCAGAATTTAAGGTTTAGGTTAAGCCAGAGGTGAGGTTTAGGGTTGGGTCCTGGGTTAAGGCTAGGGTTAGGGTTACAACAAGGGTTAGGAATAGAGTTAAAACATGAGTTAGGGTCAGACCAGTTGCTAGAAATAGGGTTAGTACAGCAGTTAAACTTAGCTTATCCCAGAATTTAAGGTTTACATTAAGTCAGACGTGAGGATTAGGGTTGGGTCCTGGGTTAAGGCTAGGGTTAGGTTTAGACCATGGGTTAGGAATAGAGATAAAACAGGAGTTAGCGTCAGACCAACAGCTAGAAATAGGATTAAAATAGCAGTTTAGGTTATCCCAGAATTTAGAGTTTAGGTTTAGGTTAGGCCAGAGGTGAGGATTGGGGTTGCGGCTTGGGTTAAGGCTAGGGTTAGGGTTAGACCATGGGTTAGGAATAGAGATAAAAAAGGAGTTAGAGTCAGACCAGCAGCTAGAAATAGGGTTAGTCCAGCAGTTAAAGTTAGGTTATCCCAGTATTTAAGGTTTAACTTAAGTCGGAGGTGAGGATTAGGGTTGGGTCCTGGGTTAAGGCTAGGGTTAAGGTTAGACCATGGGTTAGGTAAAAAGTTGAAACAGGAGTTAGGTTCATACCAAGAGCTAGAAACAGGGTTAATCCAGCAGTTAATCTTAGGTTAAGCCAGAATTTAAGGTTTAGGTTAAGCCAGAGGTGAGGATTAGGGTTGGGTCCTGGGTTAAGGCTAGGGTTAGGGTTACAACAAGGGTTAGGATTAGAGTTAAAACATGAGTTAGGGTCAGACCAGGAGCTAGAAATAGGGTTAGTACAGCAGTTAAACTTAGCTTATCCCAGAATTTAAGGTTTACGTTAAGTCAGACGTGAGGATTAGGGTTGGGTCCTGGGTTAAGGCTAGGGTTAGGGTTAGACCATGGGTTAGGAATAGAGATAAAACAGGAGTTAGGGTCAGACCAGGAGCTAGAAATATTATTAAAATAGCAGTTTAGGTTATCCCAGAATTTAAGGTTTAGGTTTAGGTTAGGCCAGAGGTGAGGATTAGGGTTGCATCCTGGATTAAGGCTAGGGTTAGGGTTACACCATGGGTTAGGAATAGAGTTAAAGCAGGAGTTAGGGTCGGACCAGGAGCTACAAATATTGTTAGTCCAGCAATTAAAGTTAGGTTATCCCAGAATTTAAGGTTTACGTTAAGTCAGAGGTGAGGATTAGGGTTGGGTCCTGGGTTAAGGCTAGGGTTAGGGTTAAACCATGGGTTAGGAATAGAGATAAAACAGAAGTTAGGGTCAGACCAAGAGCTAGAAACAGGGTAAATCCAGCAGTTAATCTTAGGTTAAGAAAGAATTTAGGTTTAGGTTAAGCCAGAGGTGAGGATTAGGGTTGAGTCCTGGGTTAAGGCTAGGGTTGGGGTTACAACAAGGGTTAGGAATAGAGTTAAAACAACCATGAATTAGGGTCAGACCAGGAGCTAGAAATAGGGTTTGTTCAGCAGTTAAAGTTAGGTTATCCCAGTATTTAAGGTTTAACTTAAGTCAGAGGTGAGGATTAGGGTTGGGTTTTGGGTTAAGGCTAGGGTTAGGGTTAGACAATGGGTTAGGTAAAGAGTTAAAACAGGAGTTATTGTCAGACCAAGAGCTAGAAACAGGGTTAATCCAGCAGTTAATCTTAGGTTAAGCCAGAATTTAAGGTTTAGGTTAAGCCAGAGGTGAAGTTTAAGGTTGGGTCCTGGGTTAAGGCTAGGGTTAGGGTTAGACCATAGGTTAGGAATAGAGATAAAACAGGAGTTAGGGGCAGACCAGGAGCTAGAAATAGGGTTAAATTAGCAGTTAAAGTTAGGTTATCCCAGAATTTAGGGCTTAGGTTTAGGTTAGTTCAGAGGTGAGGATTAGGGTTGGGTCCTTGGTTAAGGCTAGGGTTAGGGTTACAACAAGGGTTAGGATTAGAGTTAAAACATGAGTTAGGGTCAGACCAGGAGCTAGAAATAGGGTTAGTCCAGTAGTTAAAGTTAGGTTATCCCAGTATTTAAGGTTTAACTTATGTCAGAGGTGAGGATTAGGGTTGAGTCCTGGGTTAAGGCTAGGGTTAGGGTTAGACAATGGGTTAGGTAAATAGTTAAAACAGGAGTTAGGGTCAGACCAAGAGCTAGAAACAGCGTTAATCCATCAGTTAATCTTAGGTTAAGCCAGAATTTAAGGTTTAGATTAAGCCAGAGGTGAGGATTAAGGTTGGGTCCTGGGTTAAGCCTAGGGTTGGGGTTAGACCATGGGTTAGGAATAGAGATAAAACAGGAGTTAGGGTCAGACCAGGAGCTAGAAATAGGATTAAAATAGCAGTTTAGGTTATCCCAGAATTTAGGGTTTAGGTTTAGGTTAGGCCAGAGGTGAGGATTGGGGTTGCGTCCTGGGTTAAGGCTAGGGTTAGGGTTACACCATGGGTTAAGAATAGAGTTAAAGCAGGAGTTAGGGTCAGACCAGGGGCTAGAAATATTGTTAGTCCAGCAGTTAAAGTTAGGTTATCTTAGAATTTAAGGTTTACGTTAAGTCAGAGGTGAGTATTAGGCGGGCTTTGCACACTACGACATCGCAGGTGCGATGTCGGTGGGGTCAAATCGAAAGTGACGCACATCCGGCGTCACTTGCGATGTCGTAGTGTGTAAATCCTAGATGATACGATGAACGAGCGCAAAATCGTCGTCATCGTATCATCGCTGCAGCCTCCGACATTTCCATAATGCCGGGGGAGCGACAGGTACGATGTAGTTCCTCGCTCCTGCGGCAGCACACATCGCTGTGTATGAAGCCGCAGGAGCGAGGAACTTCACCTTACCTGCCTCCCGGCTGCAATGAGAAGGACGGAGGTGGGCGGGATGTTTACATCCTGCTCATCTCCGCCCCTCCACTTCAATTGGCCGCCTGCCGTGTGACGTCACTGTGACGCCGCACGACCCGCCCCCTAAGGAAGGAGGCGGGTCACCGGCCAGAGGGACGTCGCACGGCAGGTATGTGCGTGTAAAGCTGCCGTAGCGATAATAATCGCTACGGCAGCTTTCACTATATATCGAACGTGCGACGGGGGCGGGACTATCGCTGCAGCATCGGTAACACATTGTTACCGATGTTGCAACGTGCAAAGCCCGCCTTAGGGTTGGGTTCTGGGTTAAGGCTAGGGTTAGGGTTAGACCATGGGTTAGGAATAGAGATAAAACAGTAGATAGGGTCAGACCAGCAGCTAGAAATAGGGTTAAAATAGCAGTTAAAGTTAGGTTATCCCAGAATTTAGGGTTTAGGTTTGGGTTAGTTCAGAGGTGAGGATTAGGGTTGGGTCCTGGGTTAAGGCTAGGGTTAGGGTTACAACAAGGGTTAGGAATAGAGTTAAAACATGAGTTGAGGTTAGACCAGGAGCTAGAAATATTGTTAGTCCAGCAGTTAAAGTTAGGTTATCCCAGAATTTAAGGTTTACGTTAAGTCAGAGGTGAGGATTACGGTTGGGTCCTGGGTTAAGGCTAAGGTTAGAGTTAATCCATGGGTTAGAAATAGAGTTAAAACAGCAGTTAGGGTCAGACCAAGAGCTAAAAACAGGGTTAATCCAGCAGTTAATGTTAGGTTAAGAAAGAATTTAGGTTTAGGTTAAGCCAGAGGTGAGGATTAGGGTTGAGTCCTGGGTTAAGGTTAGGGTTAAGGTTACAACAAGGGTTAGGAATAGAGTGAAAACAACCATGAATTAGGGTCAGACCAGGAGCTAGAAATAGGGTTAGTTCAGCAGTTAAAGTTAGGTTATGTTACGGGGGGCTGTCTGATATTAAAACCTACAGGAATATTAGACAGTCAGGGTCCACCATGCAACGACTCTGCTGCAGACTATGGCAGAGTGCAATACCTCTGTTAAACTCACAGAGGAATATAATTAGTAAATAAGGCAATTCCTCCCTTACTTGGAGGGTGTGTGGAATGATCTCTGTTAATGATCACAGAGACAAAAGCAGTGAGTGTGAAATGGCACCTACCTAGGTCCGCTCTTCTAGTGGTGCAAAAGAGACGGACAGCAACGTAAGCCGCACAAAGCTCCTACCTGTGTTCGCTCCACTAGTGTGCGAGGACACGAACCACTAGATATGGCACCTGCCTAGGTGTGCTCTTCTAGTGGTGCAAAAGAGACGGACAGCAGCATAAGCCGCACAAAGCTCCTACCTCTGTTCGCTCCCCTAGTGTGCGAGGATACGAACAACTGCCAGACGCAGTATAAGGAACGTTACCCTAGCGGCAACGTCCACCTACGAGTAGAATCACAAGGCCCAGCCGGACCAAGTGCCTCAGGCACCTGCCTATGTCCACTCCACTAAAAGGTAAGGATACGGACTCCAGCCGAAGCTGTAAGGTATAAGAATGCTACCCTGCCGGTAGCGCTCACCTAACATAGACAGAGAGATGCCTAGAGGGATGTGCACAGGGCGTCTACCCTCATGCATGAATTAAGAGGACTGAGCGCCGGGCGGCGTGCGTCAGGGTCTTATATAGACTTTGTGCCTCATCCAAGATGGAGGACACCAGAGCCAATCCGCTGCCAGAATGACAGGAATGACATCACGCTGGCCTATCACCGAGCAAAGCGTCACAAGCACATGACCAGCGACCAATAGGCATAGAAGGTGTCAGAGACATGTGACCACGTGTCACAAGCACATGACCAGCGGCCAATCAGCTTAGAAGGTGTCAGAGACATGTGACCTCGTGTCAGCGATGATGTCACCCGCACATGTGCAATGGCTCCAAGATAGGACTTAGTCTCCAGCGCTTGCACATGTGCAGTAGCAAGAAATCCGAAGATAGTCTCCAGAGCCACAGCAACCGTAACAGTACCTCCCCCTCAAGGGCCCCCCTCCCGGCGACGCAGGTAATCAGCAACTAAGTCGGGGGCATGGACAGCCTCCTCACGCTCCCAAGAGCGATGTTCCGGGCCGTAGCCCTCCCAATTTATCAAGAAGAACCTGCGCCCTCTAACCATCTTAGAACCAACTATGGCTCGTACCTCATAGCTAGAGCGAGAGGAATCAGAGGCAGGAGAGTGCACTTCACGAGCGTGAGGTAAAATAGCCGGCTTTAGCAGTGAAACATGGAATTTGTCATGAATCCTAAGATGGACGGGTAACTTCAATTGGTAGACTACAGGATTTACCTGTCGAAGAACCTCATAAGGACCCAGGAAGCGAGGAGCAAATTTGACAGAGCTCACTCTAAGTCTCACGTGTTTTGCAGAGAGCCACACAAAGTCCCCTGGAGAAAAGACAGGAGCCGGGCGACGAAACCGATCGGACACGTCTTCATACGGTCCTTAGCTGCTTGGATCGACTCTTGAGTCCGATCCCAAACCTCTCTGCAGGTGCAGCAGCGGGAAACGGTCCCGGTACCCTAGGGTGTTGCCCATTATTGAGTACGAACGGTGTCTGCCCAGTGGCCTCAGCCAGCGAATTGTTAAGGGCAAATTCTGCCCAGGGTAGGAGGGAGGACCAGTTGTCGTGGTTCTCAGCAACAAAGTGTCGAAGGTATATAATCATGGATTGATTGGTACGCTCAACCAAACCGTTGGTCTCCGGATGGTATGCCGAAGAGAGATTCAACTCAATTTGCAGAAGGCTACAAAGATCTCGCCAGAAACGGAAAGCAAATTGCGGGCCTCTATCACAAATGATACGATCTGGCATCCCGTGAAGCCTAAAGACATGCTTGAGGAATAGTTTGGCTAGTACCCTGGAAGATGGGATTCTCGATAACGGTACGAGATGAACCATCCGGGAGAAATGGTCCGTAATGACCCACACAAATCTATGTCCCTGTGAACACGGAAGATCACCCACAAAGTCCATGCCTACCACCTCCCATGGTCTATCTGGCACTGGTAAAGAATGCAAGAGCCCAGACGGTCTCTGCCGTAACGGGCGGTTGCAAGCACACGAGTAGCAGGAACCGACATATCTCTTGACGTGGTTGGCTAAGTGTGGCCACCAATACCACCTCTCGAGTAACTCTCGTTTCCGTCTAATACCAAAATGCCCACCCACCTTTGAGGTGTGGGCCCACGACAGTATATCATTCTGTCGATCCGGCGGAACAAAGGTCTTGCCCGGTGGGATTTGGTCTAACGTCACAGGGGAGAGCGTATGAAAAACCCTGGAGGGAAGAATAAGACGAGGTTCGTCAA
Organism: Anomaloglossus baeobatrachus; assembly: GCF_048569485.1. Taxonomy (NCBI): domain Eukaryota; kingdom Metazoa; phylum Chordata; class Amphibia; order Anura; family Aromobatidae; genus Anomaloglossus; species Anomaloglossus baeobatrachus. Next base: position 454,739,373 of record NC_134353.1, on the reverse strand, counting down.
TCTCTTCCTGGGTAGAAACCATAGAGCGAGACAGGGCGTCTGCCTTGTTATTCTTACTCCCAGACAGATAGTTGATGGAGAAGTGAAAGCGGGAGAAAAACAAGGACCAGCGGGCTTGGCGAGGATTCAGACGCTGAGCGGTTTGTAAGTACGTCAGATTCTTATGGTCTGTATAGACCTGGAAAGGATGTTTCGCTCCTTCCAGCAAGTGACGCCACTCCTCCAAGGCTAGTCTCAGGGCGAGCAGTTCCCTATCCCCAATAGTATAGTTTCTCTCTGCCGGTGAAAAGGTTTTAGCAAAGAAGAAACACGGCCTTTTTCTACCTGCATCGTTCTTTTGATACAAGACCGCACCAGCACCCACTGAAGAGGCATCAACCTCCAAGAGGAAGGGCTTATTCTCATCGGGTCTTTGAAGAACGGGAGCAGTTGAAAAATGTCTTTTTACTGCCTCAAAAGCCTGGGATGTCTCAGTAGACCAGACTTTTGGATTAGCACCTTTCTTAGTCAAGGCCACCAAAGGGGCCACCAAAGTAGAGAAATGGGGTATGAACTGCCTGTAATAATTTATGAATCCTAGGAAGCGTTGCACCGCCTTCAAGGAATGAGGTTCGGACCATTCCAGGACAGCAGAGAGCTTCGCAGGATCCATAGCCAGACCCTCTTGTAAGATAATGTAACCCAAAAAAGGCAAGGATGACTGCTCGAATACACATTTTTTGAGTTTAGCAAACAATGAGTGCTCCCTTAAATGGGAAAGGACACGAACGACATCCTGACGATGAGTCTCCAGATCAGGAGAAAAAATCAGGATGTCGTCCAGATACACCACGACGGAGGATAACAGTAAATCCCTGAACACATCGTTTACGAAGTCCTGAAATACTGCGGGTGCATTACATAAACCAAAAGGCATGACGAGGTATTCATAGTGACCATCTCGGGTGTTAAAAGCGGTCTTCCATTCGTCACCCTTTCGAATTCGTACCAAGTTATACGCACCCCGCAGATCTAACTTCGTAAAAACCTGAGCTCCCCTCAGTCTGTCAAAGAGCTCAGAAATTAAAGGTAACGGGTATTTGTTCTTTATTGTGATTGCGTTGAGACCCCTGTAATCTATGCAGGGACGCAAATCACCCTCTTTCTTCCGAACAAAGAAAAACCCAGCTCCCGCGGGAGAGACAGACTTCCGTAAGAACCCCTTCTCTAAACTCTCTCTTATATAGGTCGACATGACCTCTGACTCAGGTATTGACAGGGGGTAAACCCTGCCCTTAGGTGGAACTGAACTGGGATAAGGTCTATGGCGCAGTCATATGGCCTATGGGGTGGAAGAACCTTAGCACCCTGTTTGGAGAACACGTCAGCGAAATCCAAATAGGGTTTAGGTATGGGAGAGAGATCAGTTGATGCAACCGCAACGACCTTAGGTGGTAAGTGAAGACATCGGGATTGACATTTCGAACCCCAACTAATAATGCTGTCGGACTCCCAGTCAATTAGAGGAGCATGAGTCCGAAGCCATGGGAGACCCAGAAGTACGTCGTCTATACCCTCAGGCAAAACAAGAAAAGAAATCTCCTCTATGTGACCCTGAGACAGGGAAAGGTGCAAGGGAACTGTCCTCAATGTAATGGAGTCAGACAATATAGTCCCATTAACAACACGGACAGGAATAGGCGCCTCTAACATGATAGAGGGAATATTGTGTCTCTTTACAAATCCTGAAGACACAAAAGTCCCGTCAGCTCCGGAATCCACAAAAGCCTGACCTGGGATACTACACTGAGAGAGTGCGGAAGGCGTCTCTAGTAACCCCCCTCTAATGGTTACTAGGCCTGGGAGTTTCCCTGACGGTTAGGACACTTGTTAGCATAGTGTCCAGCCTGACGACATACGTAACATATAGGAGGACCAGACTTGCGTAGTCTGGAGGATGTATGACCTAACTCCATAGGAGTGGGAGATGGTTCAGATGCTGAGGAAGATGGTAGTTGACCCTCAACAACTGGAATAGCCCGATGCTTAGGGCGTGAGGAAGAGACCTCGAGTCTATGTTCCCTATGACGTACGTCGATCCTCATTGCTACTGTGATCAAGTCCTCCAGGGAAGCAGGGACCTCACGAGTAGCAAGAGCATCCTTGACATAGCCTGCCAACCCTCTCCAGAAGATAGGAATCAACACCTTCTCTGGTCAATCTAGTTCTGCCACCAGAGTTCTAAAAGCAATGGCATAATAACTAGTGGATAACGAACCCTGAGATAGATCTAACAGTCTCAGGGCCACATCATGGGTAACCTGCAGACCCATGAATACCGCCTTAAGAGCATCAAGAAAGTCTTGATGTCTCAGAGTAACCACATCAGAGCGCTCCCATAGGGGAGTCGCCCATTCTAAGGCTTTGTCCTGAAGTAAGGAGATGATAAAGCCTACTCTGGACCTCTCCGTAGAGAAGCGAGAAGAGTTGACCTCTAGGTGTATCTGACACTGACTAATGAAACCACGACATGATCTGGCATCGCCAGAATATCTGTTTGGCAGAGCAAGTCGAGGATCATGTGCAGATGTCACCATGGTCTGAGGTTTATCCTCTATACTCTTGAGCCGCGACTCAAGTACTTGTATGTAACGGTGTAACTGCTGATATTCTGCCATAACTGCCAGACCCTTGGCTCAGTCCTAATGTTATGGGGGGCTGTCTGATATTAAAACCTACAGGAATATCAGACAGTCAGGGTCCACCGTGCAAAGACTCTGCTACAGACTATGGCAGAGTGCAATACCTCTGTTAAACTCACAGAGGAATATAATTAGTAAATAAGGCAATTCCTCCCTTACTTGGAGGGTGTGTGGAATGATCTCTGTTAATGATCACAGAGACAAAAGCAGTGAGTGTGAAATGGCACCTACCTAGGTCCGCTCTTCTAGTGGTGCAAAAGAGACGGACAGCAGCGTAAGCCGCACAAAGCTCCTACCTGTGTTCGCTCCACTAGTGTGCGAGGACACGAACCACTAGATATGGCACCTGCCTAGGTCCGCTCTTCTAGTGGTGCAAAAGAGATGGACAGCAGCATAAGCCGCACAAAGCTCCTACCTCTGTTCGCTCCCCTAGTGTGCGAGGATACGAACAACTGCCAGACGCAGTATAAGGAACGTTACCCTAGCGGCAACGTCCACCTACGAGTAGAATCACAAGGCCCAGCCGGACCATGTGCCTCAGGCACCTGCCTATGTCCGCTCCACTAAAAGGTAAGGATACGGACTCCAGCCGAAGCTGTAAGGTATAAGAACGCTACCCTGCCGGTAGCGCTCACCTAACATAGACAGAGAGATGCCTAGAGGGACGTGAACAGGGCGTCTACCCTCATGCATGAACCAAGAGGACTGAGCGCCGGGCGGCGTGAGTCAGGGTCTTATATAGACTTTGTGCCTCATCCAAGATGGAGGACACCAGAGCCAATCCGCTGCCAGAACGACAGGAATGACATCACGCTGGCCTATCACCGAGCAAAGCGTCACAAGCACATGACCAGCGATCAATCGGCATAGAAGGTGTCAGAGACATGTGACCACGTGTCACAAGCACATGACCAGCGGTTAATCAGCTTAGAAGGTGTCAGAGACATGTGACCTCGTGTCAGCGATGATGTCACCCGCACATGTGCAATGGCTCCAAGATAGGACTTAGTCTCCAGCGCTTGCACATGTGCAGTAGCAAGAAATCCGAAGATAGTCTCCAGAGCCACAGCAACCGTAACAGGTTATCCCAGTATTTAAGGTTTAAGTCAGAGGTGAGGATTAGGGTTGGCTCCTGGGTTAAGGCTAGGGTTAGGGTTAGACAACGGGTTAGGTAAAGAGTTAAAACAGGAGTTAGGGTCAGACCAAGAACTAGAAAAAGGGTTAATCCAGCAGTTAATCTTAGGATAAGCCAGAATTTAAGGTGTAGGTTAAGCCAGAGGTGAGGATTAAGGTTGGGTCCTGGGTTAAGGCTAGGGTTAGGGTTAGACCATGGGTTAGGAATAGAGATAAAACAGAAGTTAAGGGCAGACCAGGAGCTAGAAATGGGGTTAAAATAGCAGTTAAAGTTAGGTTATCCCAGAATTTAGGGCTTAGGTTTAGGTTAGTTCAGAGGTGAGGATTAGGGTTGGGTCCTGGGTAAAGGCTAGGGTTAGGGTTACAACAAGGGTTAGGAATAGAGTTAAAACATGAGTTAGGGTCAGACCAGGAGCTAGAAATAGGGTTAGTCCAGCAGTTAAAGTTAGCTTATCCCAGAATTTAAGGTTTACGTTAAGTCAGAGGTGAGGATTAGGGTTGGGTCCTGGGTTAAGGCTGGGGTTAGGGCTAAACCAAGGGTTAGGAATAGAGATAAATCAGGAATTAGGGTCAGACCAGGAGCTAGAAATAGGGTTAAAATAGCAGTTAAAGTTAGGTTATCCCAGTATTTAATGTTTAGGTTAAGACAGAGGTAAGGATTAGGGTTGGGTCCTGGGTTAAGGCTAGGGTTAGGGTTAGACCATGAGTTAGGTATAGTGTTAAAACAGGAGTTAGAGTCAGACCAAGAGCTAGAAACAGGGTTAGTCCCACAGTTAAAGTTAGGTTATCCCAGAATTTAGGGTTTAGGTTTAGGTTAGGCCAGAGGTAAAGAATAGGGTTGGGTCCTTGGTTAAGCCTAGGATTAGGGTTACAACAAGGGTTAGAAATAGAGTTAAAACATGAGTTAGGGCCAGACCAGGAGCTAGAAATAGCGTTAAAATAGCAGTTAAAGTTAGGTTGTCCCAGTATTTAATGTTTAGGTTAAGACAGAGGTAAGGATTAGGGTTGGGTCCTGGGTTAAGGCTAGGGTTAGGGTTAGACCATGAGTTAGGTATAGTGTTAAAACAGGAGTTACAGTCAGACCAAGAGCTAGAAACAGGGTTAGTCCCGCAGTTAAAGTTAGGTTATCCCAGAATTTAGGGTTTAGGTTTAGGTTAGGCCAGAGGTAAGGAATAATGATGGGTCCTTGGTTAAGCCTAGGATTAGGGTTACACCATGGGTTAGGAATAGAGTTAAAACAGGAGTTAGGGTCATACCAGGAGCTAGAAACAGGGTTAATCCAGCAGTTATTCTTAGGTTAAGAAATAATTTAAGGTTTAGGTTAAGCCAGAGGTGAGGATTAGGGTTGGGTCCTGGGTTAAGACTAGGGTTAGGGTTAGACCATGGGTTAGGAATAGAGTTAAAGTAGGAGTTAGGGTTAGATTAGGAGCTAGAAATATGGTTAGTCCAGCAGTTAAAGTTAGGTTATCCCAGTATTTAAGGTTTAGCTTAAGTCAGAGGTGAGGATTGGGGTTTGGTCCTAAGTTAAGGCTAGGGTAAGGGTTACACCATGGGTTAGGAATAGAGTTAAAACAGGAGTTGGTGTCAGACCAGGAGCTAGAAATAGGGTTAGTCCAGCAGTTAAAGTTCGGTTCTCCCAGAATTTAAGGTTTACGTTAAGTCAGAGTTGAGGATTAGGGTTGGGTACTGGGTTAAGGCTTGGGTTAGGGTTCGACCATGGGTTAGGAATAGAGATAAAACAGGAGTTCTTGTCAGACCAGCAGCTAGAAATAGGGTTAAAATAGCAGATAAAGTTAGGTTATCCCAGAATTTAAGGTTTACGTTAAGTCAGAGTTGAGGATTAGGGTTGGGTCCTGGGCTAAGGCTTGGGTTAGGGTTCGACCATGGGTTAGGAATAGAGTTAAATCATGAGTTAGGGTCAGACCAGGAGCTAGAAATAGGGTTAGTCCAGCAGTTAAAGTTAGGTTATCTCAGTATTTAAGGTTTAACTTAAGTCAGAGGTGAGGATTAGGATTGGGTCCTGGGTTAAGGCTAGGGTTAAGTAAGACCATGATTTAGGTAAAGAGTTAAAACAGGAGTTAGGTTCAGACCAAGAGCTAGAAACAGGGTTAATCCAGCAGTTAATCTTAGGTTAAGCCAGAATTTAAGGTTTAGGTTAAGCCAGAGGTGAGGATTAGGGTTGGGTCCTGGGTTAAGGCTAAGGTTAGGGTTACAACAAGGGTTAGGAATAGAGTTAAAACAGCAGTTAGGGTCAGACCAGGAGCTATAAATAGGGTTAGTCCAGCAGTTAAAGTTAGGTTGTCCCAGTATTTAAGGTTAAACTTAAGTCAGAGGTGAGGCTTAGGGTTGGGTCCTGGGTTAAGGCTAGGGTTAAGCTTAGACCATGGGTTAGGTAAAGAGTTAAAACAGGAGTTAGGTTCAGACTAAGAGCTAGAAATAGGGTTAATCCAGCAGTTAATCTTAGGTCAAGCCAGAATTTAAGGTTTAGGTTAAGCCAGAGGTGAGGATTAGGGTTGGGTCCTGGGTTAAGGCTAGGGTTAGGGTTACAACAAGGGTTAGGAATAGAGTTAAAACATGAGTTAGGATCAGACCAGGAGCTAGAAATAGGGTTAGTACAGCAGTTAAACTTAGCTTATCCCAGAATTTAAGGTTTACGTTAAGTCAGATGTGAGAATTAGGGTTGGGTCCTTTGTTAAGGTTAGGGTTAGCGTTAGACCATGGGTTAGGAATAGAGATAAAACAGGATTTAGGGTCAGACCAGGAGCTAGAAAAAGGATTAAAATAGCAGTTTAGGTTATCTTAGAATTTAAGGTTTAGGTTTAGGTTAGGCCAGAGGTGAGGATTAGGGTTGCATCCTGGGTTAAGGCTAGGGTTAGGGTTACACCATGGGTTAGGAATAGAGTTAAATCAGGAGTTAGGGTCAGACCAGGAGCTAGAAATATTGTTAGTCCAGCAGTTCAAGTTAGGTTATCCCAGAATTTAAGGTTTACGTTAAGTCAGAGGTGAGGATTAGGGTTGGGTCCTGGGTTAAGGCTAAGGTTAGGGTTAAACCATGGGTTCGGAATCGAGATAAAACAGCAGTTAGGGTCAGACTAAGAGCTAGAAACAGGGTTAATCCAGCAGTTAATCTTAGGTTAAGAAAGAATTTAGGTTTAGGTTAAGCCAGAGGTGAGGATTAGGGTTGGGTCCTGGGTTAAGGCTAGGGTTAGGGTTACAACAAAGGTTAGGAATAGAGTTAAAGTAAACATGAGTTAGGGTCAGACCAGGAGCTAGAAATAGCGTTAGTCCAGCAGTTAAAGTTAGGTTTTTCCAGTATTTAAGGTTTAACTTAAGTCACAGGTGAGGATTAGGGCTGGGTCCTGTGTTAAGGCTAGGGTTAGGGTTACAACAAGGGTTAGGAATAGAGTTAAAACATGAGTTAGGGTCAGACCAAGAGCTAGAAATAGGGTTAGTCCAGCAGTTAAAGTTAGCTTATCTCAGAATTTAAGGTTTATGTTAAGTCAGAGGTGAGGATTAGGGTTGGGTCCTGGGTTAAGGCTAGGGTTAGGGTTAAACCATGGGTTAGGAATAGAGTTAAAGCAGGAGTTACGGTTAGATCAGGAGCTAGAAATAGGGTTAGTCCAGCAGTTAAGGTTAGGTTATCCCAGTATTTAAGGTTTAGCTTAAGTCAGAGGTGAGGATTAGGGTTTGGTCCTAAGTTAAGGCTAGGGTTTGGGTTACACCATGGGTTAGGAATAGAGTTAAAACAGGAGTTAGTGTCAGACCAGGAGCTAGAAATAGGGTTAGTCCAGCAGTTAAAGTTAGGTTATCCCAGAATTTAGGGTTTAGGTTTAGGTTAGGCCAGAGGTAAGGAATAGGGTTGGGTCCTTGGTTAAGCCTAGGATTAGGGTTACACCATGGGTTCGGAATAGAGTTAAAACAGGAGTTAGGGTCAGACCAAGAGCTAGAAACAGGGTTAATCCAGCAGTTAATCTTAGGTTAAGCCAGAATTTAAGGTTTAGGTTAAGCCAGAGGTGAGGATTAGGGTTGGGTTTTGGGTTAAGGCTAAGGTTAGGGTTACAACAAGGGTTAGGAATAGAGTTAAAATATGAGTAGGGGTCAGACCAGGAGCTAGAAATAGGGTTAGTCTAGCAGTTAAAGTTAGCTTATCCCAGAATTTAAGGTTTACGTTAAGTTAGCCGTGAGGATTAGGGTTGGGTCCTGGGTGAAGGCTAGGGTTAGGGTTAAACCTTGGGTTAGGAATATAGATAAAACAGCAGTTAGGGTCAGACCAGGAGCTATAAATAGGGTTAGTCCAGCAGTTAAAGTTAAGTTGTCCCAGTATTTAAGGTTAAACTTAAGTCAGAGGTGAGGCTTAGGGTTGGGTCCTGGGTTAAGGCTAGGGTTAAGCTTAGACCATGGGTTAGGTAAAGAGTTAAAACAGGAGTTAGGTTCAGACTAAGAGCTAGAAATAAGGTTAATCCAGCAGTTAATCTTAGGTCAAGCCAGAATTTAAGGTTTAGGTTAAGCCAGAGGTGAGGATTAGGGTTGGGTCCTGGGTTAAGGCTAGGGTTAGGGTTACAACAAGGGTTAGGAATAGAGTTAAAACATGAGTTAGGATCAGACCAGGAGCTAGAAATAGGGTTAGTACAGCAGTTAAACTTAGCTTATCCCAGAATTTAAGGTTTACGTTAAGTCAGATGTGAGAATTAGGGTTGGGTCCTTTGTTAAGGTTAGGGTTAGCGTTAGACCATGGGTTAGGAATAGAGATAAAACAGGATTTAGGGTCAGACCAGGAGCTAGAAAAAGGATTAAAATAGCAGTTTAGGTTATCTTAGAATTTAAGGTTTAGGTTTAGGTTAGGCCAGAGGTGAGGATTAGGGTTGCATCCTGGGTTAAGGCTAAGGTTAGGGTTACACCATGGGTTAGGAATAGAGTTAAATCAGGAGTTAGGGTCAGACCAGGAGCTAGAAATATTGTTAGTCCAGCAGTTCAAGTTAGGTTATCCCAGAATTTAAGGTTTACGTTAAGTCAGAGGTGAGGATTAGGCTTGGGTCCTGGGTTAAGGCTAAGGTTAGGGTTAAACCATGGGTTCGGAATCGAGATAAAACAGCAGTTAGGGTCAGACTAAGAGCTAGAAACAGGGTTAATCCAGCAGTTAATCTTAGGTTAAGAAAGAATTTAGGTTTAGGTTAAGCCAGAGGTGAGGATTAGGGTTGGGTCCTGGGTTAAGGCTAGGGTTAGGGTTACAACAAAGGTTAGGAATAGAGTTAAAGTAAACATGAGTTAGGGTCAGACCAGGAGCTAGAAATAGCGTTAGTCCAGCAGTTAAAGTTAGGTTTTTCCAGTATTTAAGGTTTAACTTAAGTCACAGGTGAGGATTAGGGCTGGGTCCTGTGTTAAGGCTAGGGTTAGGGTTACAACAAGGGTTAGGAATAGAGTTAAAACATGAGTTAGGGTCAGACCAAGAGCTAGAAATAGGGTTAGTCCAGCAGTTAAAGTTAGCTTATCTCAGAATTTAAGGTTTACGTTAAGTCAGAGGTGAGGATTAGGGTTGGGTCCTGGGTTAAGGCTAGGGTTAGGGTTAAACCATGGGTTAGGAATAGAGTTAAAGCAGGAGTTACGGTTAGATCAGGAGCTAGAAATAGGGTTAGTCCAGCAGTTAAGGTTAGGTTATCCCAGTATTTAAGGTTTAGCTTAAGTCAGAGGTGAGGATTAGGGTTTGGTCCTAAGTTAAGGCTAGGGTTTGGGTTACACCATGGGTTAGGAATAGAGTTAAAACAGGAGTTAGTGTCAGACCAGGAGCTAGAAATAGGGTTAGTCCAGCAGTTAAAGTTAGGTTATCCCAGAATTTAGGGTTTAGGTTTAGGTTAGGCCAGAGGTAAGGAATAGGGTTGGGTCCTTGGTTAAGCCTAGGATTAGGGTTACACCATGGGTTCGGAATAGAGTTAAAACAGGAGTTAGGGTCAGACCAAGAGCTAGAAACAGGGTTAATCCAGCAGTTAATCTTAGCTTCAGAAAGAATTTAGGTTTAGGTTAAGCCAGAGGTGAGGATTAGGGTTGGGTCCTGGGTTAAGGCTAGGGTTAGGGTTACAACAAAGGTTAGGAATAGAGTTAAAGTAAACATGAGTTATGGTCAGACCAGGAGCTAGAAATAGCGTTAGTCCAGCAGTTAAAGTTAGGTTTTTCCAGTATGTAAGGTTTAACTTAAGTCAGAGGTGAGGATTAGGGCTGGGTCCTGTGTTAAGGCTAGGGTTAGGGTTACAACAAGGGTTAGGAATAGAGTTAAAACATGAGTTAGGGTCAGACCAAGAGCTAGAAATAGGGTTAGTCCAGCAGTTAAAGTTAGCTTATCCCAGAATTTAAGGTTTACGTTAAGTCAGAGGTGAGGATTAGGGTTGGGTCCTGGGTTAAGGCTAGGGTTAGGGTTAAACTATGGGTTAGGAATAGAGATAAAATAGGAGTTAGCGTCAGACAAAAGCTAGAAATAGGGTTAAAATAGCAGTTAAAGTTAGGTTATCCCAGTATTTAAAGTTTAGGTTAAGACAGAGGTAAGGATTAGGGTTGGGTCCTGGGTTAAGGCTAGGGTTAGGGTTAGACCATGAGTTAGGTATAGAGTTAAAACAGGAGTTAGAGTCAGACCAAGAGCTAGAAACAGGGTTAGTCCAGCAGTTAAAGTTAGGTTATCCCAGAATTTAGGGTTTAGGTTTAGGTTAGGCCAGAGGTAAGGAACAGGGTTGGGTCCTTGGTTAAGCCTAGGATTAGGGTTACACCATGGGTTAGGAATAGAGTTAAAACAGGAGTTAGGGTCAGACCAGGAGCTAGAAATAGGGTTAGTCCTGCAGTTAAAGTTAGGTTATCCAGGAATTTAAGATTTAGGTTTGGGTTAGGCCAGAGGTGAGGATTTGGGATAATTCCAGGGTTAGAGCTATGGATAGGGTGAGACCATGGGTTAGGTATAGAGTTAAAAACAGAACAAGACCTAGAAACAGGGTTAATCCAGCAGTTAATCTTAGGTTAAGAAAGAATTTAGGTTTAGGTTAAGCCAGAGGTGAGGATTAAGGTTGGGTCCTGGGTTAAGGTTAGGGTTACAACAAAGGATAGGAATAGAGTTAAAGTAAACATGAGTTAGGGTCAGACCAGGAGCTAGAAATAGGATTAGTCCAGCAGTTAAAGTTAGGTTTTTCCAGTATTTAAGGTTTAACTTAAGTCAGAGGTGAGGATTAGGGTTGGGTCCTGGGTTAAGGCTAGGGTTAGGGTTAGACCATGGGTTAGGTAAAGAGTTAAAAAAGGAGTTAGGGTCAGACCAAGAGCTAGAAACAGGGTTAATCCAGCATTTAATCTTAGGTTAAGCCAAAATTTAAGGTTTCGGTTAAGCCAGAGGTAAGGATTAAGGTTGGGTCCTAGGTTAAGGCTAGGGTTAGGGTTAGACCATGGGTTAGGAATAGAGTTAAAGCAGGAGTTACGGTTAGATCAGGAGCTAGAAATAGGGTTAGTCCAGCAGTTAAGGTTAGGTTATCCCAGTATTTAAGGTTTAGCTTAAGTCAGAGGTGAGGATTAGGGTTTGGTCCTAAGTTAAGGCTAGGGTTAGGGTTACACCATGGGTTAGGAATAGAGTTAAAACAGGAGTTAGTGTCAAGCCAGGAGCTAGAAATAAGGTTGGTCCAGCAGTTAAAGTTAGGTTATCCCAGAATTTAAGGTTTACGTTAAGTCAGAGTTGAGAATTAGGGTTGGGTCCTTGGTTAAGGCTTGGGTTAGGGTTAGACCATGGGTTAGGAATAGAGATAAAACAGGAGTTAGGGTCAGACCAGGAGCTAGAAATAGGGTTAAAATAGCAGTTAAAGTGAGGTTATCCCAAAATTTAGGGTTTAGTGTCATGATGTATTTTACCTTCTCACTGTATTTGCTGTAATACTATGTCAGGATGTGATGTCACTTTCCTTTGGTTGTACTTACTGAACACTTTGAAATGTCTTGGGATGTAAGTAACCATACCTTCCCCCCATCTCCTGTGTCTCTGGGCCCATAATGCAATTATCTCTTGTCCACACAGCCAGGGGAACTTCTCATTGTTTCGTAAGCAGTGGATAACGCCAACTACACAAACCTGTAGACATCTCGGAGCCAACCTTCTAGAATCTTCTAGTGGGCCCAACCATTGCATAGACCCCTACCCTTGAGGGGCGGGCCCACGAGCTCAAACAATTCACTCCTGTTTCTAAATGCAGTTGGGAGTTGAGTTTTTGAAGAGGAAGGGAGCGAGATCTGAATCTGCGGACAGACCTCGCCGTCCAGTGGATTGTGTGGGATTTCTGGGACTCTGAAAAGGACTATTACGTTGTGATCTGGCACTTTGGATTATCGGGAGGTGCCCCCGAATCTGTTTTATTTGGACTTGTCGTGTGCTGTTCCTGTATTCCTGTTAGTAAACCTGTTGGATCATCCTCGGCCTGTTGTCTCTCTTTGCTCTGATGTACACCCCGTCACAAACTGGTGGCAGCAGCGGGATCAGAGCAGAAGAAATGGAGGACAACAGCCAATCGACGTCTGAAACCAGAACCTCAGGATACAGGAACTGGACTGTGGCGAGTCTACAAACAAAGGCCCGTGAATTAGGTGTCGGCTACAAAGGACTCTCTAAGGAGCAACTAATTGAGGCATTGGAACACGCTTGCCTGCAAGATGGCACCGAGGAACAATTTCCACAGCAAGGGGAGCAAAGACGGGAGCCGGAGGTGAATACCCAAAAAAGTCAATGGGTTGTGTGGTACAAGGAAAAGATGGCACTGCTTGGAGATGAGGCCACCATAGAAGATAAGAGGGAGGCCATGCGTGGAGCTGAAGAGAAGGAGCGCAGGATGGAGGAGATGGCATTGCTGGATAAGCAGCTCGCTGTGGAAGCCGCGAGAGGTTCCAGACAGACTGTAACCCCAGCACCCATCATGAGGGAACTTCCCAGAGTGTCCCGCAAAGACTTCAAGCAGTTTATTGAGGCTGCTGGTGACATTGAGGGCTTCTTCCAGGACTTTGAGCATCAGTGTCGATTAATGGAAGTCCCAGAAAGGGAGCGCGTCCGGCATCTGGTTGGGCTCTTAGAGGGTGGAGCTGCTGCAGCCTATAGAGCTATGGACCCTCGGTGGAACTGTGAGTATGCGGATATTAAACAGACTATTCTAGAACATTATGCTGTAACGCCAGACACTTACAGGACTCAGTTCCGTACTCTAGCATGTGATGAGGAAGTGTCCTTCAAGATGTATGCCCACAAACTCAAACATCTGTGGCATCGTTGGTTGGAGGCAGAGGAGGCCTTAACCTTGGAGACCGTCCTCCAGGTCCTCCTAAAAGAGCAGTTTTACTTCAAGTGCCCCGCTGAGATCCGGGAATGGGTGCGTGAAAGGAGACCAGCCACTGTGGAGGAAGCTGCAGCTCTAGCTGATGAGGCTCTCACCATCAAGCCTCAGTGGAAAAAACTACTACCCAGTGAGAAAAAAAACACCAACCCCCCAACGCTGGTGGCCCCTGGTCCTTCTGGCCCCAATGTTCACCATCACCCTAGACCGTCAACTCATGGGGACCTTCGTGTGACTGTGCCTCGCATTACTCATGCTCCACCTTTGGGAATACGACGCGGAGGAAGAATCCCAGAGCGCAGATGTTATGGATGTGGGCAGCCTGGGCACATGCAATTCCAATGTCCAGGTGTTCGTAGACAGAACAGCTACAGACCGCCTTTGCCTGTTCATTACCTACAGACACCTTCACCAGGAGAAGAGCTGGATTCTGTGCCTGATGACTTGCCAAGTGACTCAGATATCCTGGCTCCCCTACCCGGAGTCTATGGGGTGCGAGCTCCAGCCACCTGTTCTTCTGATCTTCAGGACAAACATCTACAGGAGGTCGTGCTGGATGGCCAAAAAGTTGTTGGCTTCCGTGACACTGGGGCTTTCCTCACCATAGCCGATCCCCGAGTAATTCAACCACAAGCAATTCAAAAGGGACCAGGAATTGCCATTGAACTGGCAGGAGGTACCCAGAGATATATTCCAAGAGCGAGTGTGACCCTGGATTATGGCTTTGGGGCAAAACAATGTGTGGTCGGTGTGATGAGCGGCCTCCCTGCAGACGTTCTTCTAGGAAATGATGTGGGGAATCTTCATTGCCACTTTGTCGGTGCGGTAACCAGAAGTCAAGCCAAGAGAGCAGCCCATGTGGACGTGTACAACCCATCCATGGAACTGAGGCCACCAGAATTGCCATTACAGCCGGTGAGTGATTCTTCTTGTGGGGATAATATGAATGTTACTTGGGATAAAGTTCAGTTTAGACAAGAAGTAGAGACTGACCCCACCCTTGCTAGTTTTAGAACTCGGGCTGAAATAGGGCAGCTAGGGGAAAACGGAGAAAGAATTATCAGAGAAAATGGACTTCTGTATCGGGTTGCCAATGCCGACTCCCTAGATAAGCCCTGGACTTATAGCAAACAGCTGATTGTTCCTCAGAAGTACAGAATTCCCCTATTACACCTGGCTCATGACATTCCTACGGCTGGCCATCAAGGCAAAACCCGCACCGAGAGACGATTGACTCAAACTTTTTATTGGCCGGGGATTTCCCAAGCAGTGGCGCATTTCTGCCGAACTTGTGACATATGTCAGCGTAGAGGGCGACCCGGAGATCACCCAAAGGCACCCCTGCAACCGCTCCCTATAATAGAAGAACCCTTTCAAAGAGTAGCTGTTGATATCATTGGACCTCTGGCTAAACCAAGTAAATCTGGAAAGCAGTACATTCTCACTGTTGTGGACTACGCCACCCGATATCCAGAAGCCGTGGCCTTGTCAAGTATCTCTGCAGCCAAGGTGGCCGAGGCCTTGGTTATTATTTTTACCAGAGTAGGATTCCCCAGTGAGATCTTGTCGGACCAAGGCTCCCAGTTTATGTCAGAGTTGGTCCAGTGTCTGTGGCGCACCTGTGGAGTACGAGCGATCCGAACGACCCCGTATCATCCCCAAACAAATGGACTTTGTGAACGATTCAACGGCACTCTGAAGAATATGCTGAGGGCCTTCACGGACCGAGATTCAGACTGGGAGAAGTACCTACCCCATCTCTTGTTTGCCTATCGGGAAGTTCCCCAGGAGTCCACTGGGTTCTCCCCCTTTGAACTACTCTATGGAAGAAAGGTCCGAGGACCCTTAACCCTGCTCAAGGAATACTGGGAGGGGCAAGTTGAAGATACAGGAACCCCTGTTGTCCCTTATGTCCTAAAGCTGCGAGAAACCTTGGCCCAACTTGCTAGTTTTGCACAGAGTCATTTGCGTATGGCTCAAACCAGACAGAAGACATGGTATGACCGTAACGCACGCTATCGGGAGTTTGTAGAAGGACAACAAGTCTTAATGATTGTTCCCCATCGGCAGAATAAACTGCAGACCACATGGGAGGGTCCCTTCCGGGTTCTCAGAAAACTGAATGATACCAATTACCTTCTTGCTTTAGATGATCAGGGGCTAAGGCAAAAGACTGTCCATGTGAATATGATTAAGGAGTACCATGACCGGAACATTCCAATGATAGCAAGCTGTCGGTTGGCTTCAGAAGATGGTCAAGAGGATGAGGACTCTCTACCTGATCTCGTGGAAGCAGCGAGAGCCCCATCCACTGTGGAACAGGTTCCCCTGGGAGATTACCTGGACTCCTTAAAGAAAATCCAGATGCTGGAAGTGCTTCAACAGAGACGGGCTGCTTTCTCATCCCAACCAGGTCGAACCACCGTCACCCAACATCATGTGGACACTCAGGGCATCCGTCCCATACAACTGGCTCCTTACCGGGTACCTGAATCAGTTCGAAACACCATGCAGCACGAACTGGAGGAGATGTTACAGCTTGGGGTAATCCAGGCCTCCCATAGCCCTTGGGCCTCCCCTGTGGTGTTAGTACCCAAGAAGGATGGGAGTACTCGATTTTGTGTGGACTATCGGCGACTAAACGACCATACCGTCAGCGATCCTTACCCAATGCCTCGTATTGATGAACTTCTAGACCGACTGGCTGGGTCCCGATATGTCACTACCTTGGATCTCAGTAAGGGATACTGGCAGATCCCTCTAACGGATGAAGGGAGAAAACGGTCCGCTTTTATAACCCCCTTTGGTCTGTATGAATTTCTAAGCATGCCTTTTGGAATGAAAAATGCCCCGGCCACCTTCCAGAGAATGGTGGATCAGATCCTCCGGGGATGTGATGACTTTGCTTGTGCCTACTTGGATGATATCGCCGTCTTCAGCCACACATGGGAGGAACATCTGAATCAAGTAGCCATTATTTTGGACCTGATTCTTGCAGCCGGCCTAACTATTCGACCCGATAAATGCCAATTGGGGATGGGGGAAGTCCAGTACCTAGGACATAGAGTGGGAGGAGGGAAGCTCCGACCTGAGCCTGCCAAAATCCAGGCTATTAGAGACTGGCCTGTACCCCAAACTAAGAAACAAGTTATGGCTTTTCTGGGCACTGCCAGTTATTACCGAAAATTTGTTTCTCATTTCAGTACTGTGGCCAAGCCTCTTACCGACCTGACCAAGAAAACAATGCCCCGGCTGGTGATCTGGACTCCAGCCTGTGATGAGGCTTTTAACCGGCTGAAGGATGCTTTGATCTGCGATCCTGTCCTGGCTGCTCCAGACTACAAGAGGAGATTCATTGTGCAAACGGATGCCTCTGCTTATGGACTGGGAGCTGTCCTCAGCCAGGTGAATGCAGCCGGGGACGAGCACCCCATCGCCTATCTCAGCCGGAAACTGCTGGACCGAGAAGTGGCCTATGCAACTGTTGAGAAGGAATGTCTGGCTGTAGTGTGGGCCCTTAAGAAACTACGGCCGTATCTGTATGGACGGGAATTCACTGTGGTTACTGATCACAATCCCCTCACCTGGCTGAACAGAGTCTCTGGGGACAATGGACGCTTACTGCGATGGAGCCTGACTCTGCAGCCCTATAACTTTACCATACAATATAGAAGGGGCAGCCAACACCAAAATGCAGATGGACTGTCCAGGCAAGAGGAGCCTTGAGTCCTGTCAGCCATGCCTGCGTGTACTTAACCAGCGACCTGTAGAGGTCCCTAGTACGTACACAAGTTGGGAGGGGAAGGAATTGTCATGATGTATTTTACCTTCTCACTGTATTTGCTGTAATACTATGTCAGGATGTGATGTCACTTTCCTTTGGTTGTACTTACTGAACACTTTGAAATGTCTTGGGATGTAAGTAACCATACCTTCCCCCCATCTCCTGTGTCTCTGGGCCCATAATGCAATTATCTCTTGTCCACACAGCCAGGGGAACTTCTCATTGTTTCGTAAGCAGTGGATAACGCCAACTACACAAACCTGTAGACATCTCGGAGCCAACCTTCTAGAATCTTCTAGTGGGCCCAACCATTGCATAGACCCCTACCCTTGAGGGGCGGGCCCACGAGCTCAAACAATTCACTCCTGTTTCTAAATGCAGTTGGGAGTTGAGTTTTTGAAGAGGAAGGGAGCGAGATCTGAATCTGCGGACAGACCTCGCCGTCCAGTGGATTGTGTGGGATTTCTGGGACTCTGAAAAGGACTATTACGTTGTGATCTGGCACTTTGGATTATCGGGAGGTGCCCCCGAATCTGTTTTATTTGGACTTGTCGTGTGCTGTTCCTGTATTCCTGTTAGTAAACCTGTTGGATCATCCTCGGCCTGTTGTCTCTCTTTGCTCTGATGTACACCCCGTCACATTTAGGATTAGGTTAGGCCAGAGGTGAGGATTAGGGTTGGGTCCTGGGTTAAGGCTAGGGTTAGAATTACAACAAGGGTTAGGAATAGAGTTAAAACATGATTTAGGGTCAGACCAGATGCTAGAAATAGGGTTAGTCCAGCAGTTAAAGTTAGGTTATCCCAGTATTTAAGGTTTAACTTAAGTCAGAGGTGAGGATTAGGGTTGGGTCCTGGGATAAGGCTAGGGTTAGGGTTAGACCATGGGTTAGGTAAAGAGTTAAAAAAGGAGTTAGGGTCAGACCAAGAGCTAGAAACAGGGTTAATCCAGCATTTAATCTTAGGTTAAGCCAAAATTTAAGGTTTCGGTTAAGCCAGAGGTAAGGATTAAGGTTGGGTCCTAGGTTAAGGCTAGGGTTAGGGTTAGACCATGGGTTAGGAATAGAGTTAAAGCAGGAGTTACGGTTAGATCAGGAGCTAGAAATAGGGTTAGTCCAGCAGTTAAGGTTAGGTTATCCCAGTATTTAAGGTTTAGCTTAAGTCAGAGGTGAGGATTAGGGTTTGGTCCTAAGTTAAGGCTAGGGTTAGGGTTACACCATGGGTTAGGAATAGAGTTAAAACAGGAGTTAGTGTCAGACCAGGAGCTAGAAATAGGGTTAGTCCAGCAGTTAAAGTTAGGTTATCCCAGAATTTAAGGTTTACGTTAAGTCAGAGTTGAGAATTAGGGTTGGGTCCTTGGTTAAGGCTTGGGTTCGGGTTAGACCATGGGTTAGGAATAGAGATAAAACAGGAGTTAGGGTCAGACCAGGAGCTAGAAATAGGGTTAAAATAGCAGTTAAAGTGAGGTTATCCCAAAATTTAGGGTTTAGGATTAGGTTAGGCCAGAGGTGAGGATTAGGGTTGGGTCCTGGGTTAAGGCTAGGGTTAGAATTACAACAAGGGTTAGGAATAGAGTTAAAACATGATTTAGGGTCAGACCAGGAGCTAGAAATAGGGTTAGTCCAGCAGTTAAAGTTAGGTTATCCCAGTATTTAAGGTTTAACTTAAGTCAGAGGTGAGGATTAAGGTTGGGTCCTGTGTTAAGGCTAGGGTTAGGGTTAGACCATGGGTTAGGTAAAGAGTTAAAACAGGAGTTAGGGTCAGACCAAGAGCTTGATACAGGGTTAATCCAGCAGTTAATCTCAGGTTAAGCAAGAGTTTTAGGTTTAGGGTAAGCCAGAGGTGAGGATTAGGGTTGGGTCCTCGGTTAAGGCTAGGGTTAGGGTTACAACAGGGGTTAAGAATAGAATTAAAACATGAGTTAGGGTCAGACCAGGAGCTAGAAATAGGGTTAGCCAAGCAGTTAAAGTTAGATTATCCCAGAATTTAAGGTTTATGTTAAGTCAGAGGTGAGGATTAGGGTTGAATCCTGGGTTAAGGCTAGGGTTAGGGTTAGACCATGGGTTTGGAATAGAGATAAAACAGGAGTTAGGGTCAGACCAGGAGCTAGAAATATGTTTAAAATAGTAGTTTAGGTTATCCCAGATTTTAGGGTTTAGGTTTAGGTTAGGCCAGAGGTGAGGATTAGGGTTGCGTCCTGGGTTAAGGCTAGGGTTAGGGTTACACCATGGGTTAGGAATAGAGTTAAAGCAGGAGTTAGGGTCAGACCAGGAGCTAGAAATATTGTTAGTCCAGCAATTAAAGTTAAGTTATCTTAGTATTTAAGGTTTAGTTAAAATTAAAGGTGAGGATTAAGGTTTGGTCCTGGGTTAAGGCTAGGGTTAGGGTTACACCATGGGTTAGGAATAGAGTTAAAACAGGAGTTAGTGTCAGACCAGGAGCTAGAAATAGGGTTAAAATAGCAGTTAAAGTTAGGTTATCCCAGAATTTAGGTTTAGGTTAGGCCAGAGGTGAGGATTAGGGTTGGGTCTTGGGTTAAGGCTAGGGTTAGGGTTACACTATGGGTTAGGAATAGAGTTAAAGCAGGAGTTAGGGTCAGACCAGGAGCTTGAAATAATGTTAGTCCAGCAGTTAAAGTTAGGTTATCCCAGTATTTAAGGTTTATCTTAAGTCAGAGGTGAGGATTGGGGTTGGGTCCTGGGTTAAGGCTAGGGTTAGAGTTACACCATGTGTTAGGAATAGAGTTAAAACAGGAGTTAGTGTCAGACCAGGAGCTAGAAATAGGGTTAGTCCAGCAGTTCAAGTTAGGTTATCTTTCTCCCGAAAAAAGTAATGCAAGGAGAGCTCAAAACTGGTTCACAGACTAAAAACTCCTTAATTTAAAAATTATCAATTTTATTAATAGAAGCAATTAAACATACTTCCACATTATATAGAAAATATTCATTGGTGCCATACAAAAATTTCAAACATATATCCCCCTTATTTTTATAGTCCTATGCGTTACCCCTATTTAGGAGCAAGAACAAATGTCAGTAAGGCGCAATATATAAATATATCCCTAAACAGTCCAATAGTCAAGGGTCCTATAGTCAAGATCCCTAAAGGCAGCACTTTTTGCCCTAAATTAGTTGGTTCTGCACTGAGATATAATTCTTTATATACTGCCACTTCCTATATTAGTGAGGAGGCTGTCAACCTTTTACCCCTAATCGACCCGACGCATTTTCCCTTCTAATAGAAGGTTCCTCAGGGGTCATCAAAAAGTAGTATAGAAAAATACAAATAATTTATACATTATCCTCCAATCATACAGTGAATAGACAAAGTTTTTGTAATCTCCCCAAACAGAGTACATCAAACAAATGATCTTCAGATTGTACATATGACTATTATAGTCTCCTCTGGAGCTGGCGTATCTTTAGGCTCCAAAAATTGCCAGGTAATACAGAGTTCCATAAAGTATTGGCGTGGATATTACCGAACACAGAATTCATGTTATAGAAATATTTTTCAGATTCTTGTCATCTCATTCGGGACAAGGCTGTATATTCTAGGTGAATGATGGTGTCACCCCTCAGGTTGCAATTGGTATGTCCGGTCCAAATAAATTTAAAACTATATACCAGCATGTAGTTGGGGCTCCCTGCAATGTTAAGAGCGTTCCCAGCCTCTGTAAAATCCACGTGGAGACAGCGTTCACCTGAAACAAAAAAAAACTAACAAATAGGAATAACGTTTGGAACACCATTCTAAGTCCGAACTGAGATATAGAGGAATAGAGATAAAACAGGAGTTATGGTCAGACCAGGAGCTACAAATAGGGTTTAAATAATAGTTAAAGCTAGGTTATCCCAGTATTTATGGTTTAGGTTAAGACAGAGGTGAGGATTAGGGTTGGGTCCTGGGTTAAGGCTAGGGTTAGGGTTAGACCATGGGTTAGGTATATAGTTAAAACAGGAGTTAGAGTCAGACCATGAGCTAGAAACAGAGTTAGTCCAGCAGCTAAAGTTAAGTTATCCCAGAATTTAGGGTTTAGGTTAAGGCAGAGGTGAAGATTAGGGTTGGGTCCTGGGTTAAGGCTAGGGTTAGGGTTACACCATGGGTTAGGAACAGAGTTAAAACAGGAGTAAGGGTCAGAGCGGGAGCTAGAAATAGGGTTAGTCCAGCAGTTAAAGTTAGGTTATCCCAGAATTTAAGGTTTAGGTTAAGTCAGAGTTGAGGATTAGGGTTGGGTCCGGGGTTAAGGCTAGGGTTAGGGTTAGACCATGGGTTAGGAATAGAGATAAAACAGGAGTTATGGTCAGACCAGGAGCTACAAATAGGGTTAAAATAATAGTTAAAGTTAGGTTATAACAGTATTTAAGGTTTAGGTTAAGACAGAGGTGAGGATTAGGGTTGGGTCCTGGGTTAAGGCTAGGGTTAGGGTTAGACCATGGTTTAGGTATATACAGTGCCTACAAGTAGTATTCAACCCCCTGCAGATTTAGCAGGTTTACACATTCGGAATTAACTTGGCATTGTGACATTTGGACTGTAGATCAGCCTGGAAGTGTGAAATGCACTGCGGCAAAAAAGAATGTTATTTATTTTTTCATTTTTTTTTTAAATTGTGAAAAGTTTATTCAGAGGGTCATTTATTATTCAACCCCTCAAACCACAAGAATTCTGTTTGGTTTCCCTAAAGTATTAAGAAGTATTTCAGGCACAAAGAACAAAGAGCTTCACATGTTAGGATAAATTATCTTTTTCCAGCCTTTTCTGACTAATTAAGACCCTCCCCAAACTTGTGAACAGCACTCATACTTGGTCAACATGGGAAAGACAAAGGAGCATTCCAAGGCCATCAGATACAAGATCGTGGAGTGTCATAAGGCTGGCAAGGGGTACAAAACCCTTTCCAAGGAGTTGGGCCTACCTGTCTCCACTGTTGGGAGCATCATCCGGAAGTGGAAGGCTTATGGAACTACTGTTAGCCTTCCACGGCCTGGACAGCCTTTGAAAGTTTCCCCCCGTGCCGAGGCCAGGCTTGTCCGAAGAGTCAAGGCTAACCCAAGGACAAAAGGAAGGAGCTCCGGAAAGATCTCATGGCAGTGGGGACATTGGTTCAGTCAATACCATAAGTAACGTACTCCACCGCAATGGTCTCCGTTCCAGACGAGCCCGTAAGGTACCTTTACTTTCAAAGCGTCATGTCAAGGCTCGTCTACAGTTTGCTCATGATCACTTGGAGGACTCTGAGACAGACTGGTTCAAGGTTCTCTGGTCTGATGAGACCAAGATCGAGATCTTTGGTGCCAACCACACACGTGACGTTTGGAGACTGGATGGTACTGCATACGACCCCAAGAAAACCATCACTACAGTCAAGCATGGTGGTGGCAGCATCATGCTGTGGGGCTGTTTCTCAGCCAAGGGGCCTGGCCATCTGGTCCGCATCCATAGGAAGATGGATAGCACGGCCTACCTGGAGATATTGGCCAAGAACCTGCGCTCCTCCATCAAGGATCTTAAGATGGGTCGTCATTTCATCTTCCAACAAGACAACGACCCAAACCACACAGCCAAGAAAACCAAGGCCTGGTTCAAGAGGGAAAAAATCAAGGTGTTGCAGTGGCCTAGTCAGTCTCCTGACCTTAACCCAATTGAAAACTTGTGGAAGGAGCTCAAGATTAAAGTCCACACGAGACACCCAAAGAACCTAGATAACTTGGAGAAGATCTGCATGGAGGAGTGGGCCAAGATAACTCCAGAGACCTGTGCCGGCCTGATCAGGTCTTATAAAAGACGATTATTAGCTGTAATTGAAAACAAGGGTTATTCCACAAAATATTAAACCTAGGGGGTTGAATAATAATTGACCCACACTTTTATGTTGAAAATTTATTAAAATTTAACTGAGCAACATAACTTGTTGGTTTGTAAGATTTATGCATCTGTTAATAAATCCTGCTCTTGTTTGAAGTTTGCAGGCTCTAACTTATTTGCATCTTATCAAAACTGCTAAATCTGCAGGGGGTTGAATACTACTTGTAGGCACTGTAGTTAAAACAGGAGTTAAAATCAGACCAAGAGCTAGAAACAGAGTTAGTCCAGCAGTTAAAGTTAAGTTATCCCAGAATTTAGGGTTTAGGTTAGGGCTGAGGTGAGGATTAGGGTTGGGTACTGGGTTAAGGCTAGGGTTACTGTTACACCATGGGTTAGGAATAGAGTTAAAACAGGAGTAAGGGCCAGAGCAGGAGCTAGAAATAGGGTTAGTCCAGCAGTTAAAGGTAGGTTATCCCAGAATTTAAAGTTTAGGTTAAGGCTGAGGTGAGGATTAGGGTTGGGTCCTGGGTTAAGGCTAGGGTTAGGGTTACACCATGGGTTAGGAATAGAGTTAAAACAGGAGTAAGGGTCAGAGCAGGAGCTAGAAATAGGGTTAATCCAGCAGTTAAAGTTAGGTTATCCCAAAATTTAAGGTTTAGGTTAAATCAGAGTTGAGGATTAGGGTTGGGTCCTGGGTTAAGGCTAGGGTTAGGGTTAGACCATGGGTTAGGAATAGAGATAAAACAGGAGTTATGGTCAGACGAGGAGCTACAAATAGGGTTAAAATAGTAGTTAAAGTTATGTTATCCCAGTATTTAATTTATTTATTTTAACTCTATACCTAACCCATGGTTTAACCCTAACCCTAGCCTTAACCCAGGACCCAACCCTATTCCTCACCTCTGTCTTAACCTAAACCAGAGCTAGAAACAGAGTTAGTCCAGCAGTTAAAGTTAGGTTATCCCAGAATTTAGGGTTTAGGTTTAGGTTAGGCCAAAGGTGAGGATTAGGGTTGGGTCCTGGGTTAAGGCTAGGGTTAGGGTTACACCATGGGTTAGGAATAGAGTTAAAGCAGGAGTTAGGGTCAGACCAGGGGCTAGAATTAGGGTTAGTCTAGCAGTTAAAGTTAGGTTATCTCAGAATTTAAGGTTTACGTTAACCGGTCGCGGTTCGGCTCGAGCTTGGTTCGCCGAACCAAGGTCTGATTCTAGTTCGGTTCGGCGAACCACTCAAACTCATAGGAAACAATGGGAGGCAATCACAAACACATAAAAAACACCTAGAAAACACCCTCAAAGGTGTCCAAAAGGTGACAAACAACTCACAACACAACACAAACACATGGGAAAGTTTCAAGGACATATATTCATGCGAAAACAAAAGAGCTGGACAAGAAAAAAGAGGAGGAGGAACAGATATAGGCAGCGCATGCCCTTCTAAATAATGTAAAACACAGTCTCTCTTTTTTCAAAAAATCGGGCCATTCAAACCATTTCAGTGGCAGCACTTGTGCCCCAGTTGTACACTTCACAGGTAGATTTGCATCAAGAACATTCAAAATTACGCCATGCTTTACCGTCCCCAGGATGACCACGGGGTAGGTAGCAAAGTCTTTGCTAAACCATGACTTGTTCATCTTGACTCCTTTTAAAAAACACTGTAAGCAAGGGTTACTCCAAGCGGAGGCTCCCTTTTTTCCAAAAATTGGGCCACACAGACACCCACCCCATCAGTGGCAGCACTTGTGCCCTAGTTGTACACTTCACAGGTAGATTTGCATCAAAAACATTCAAAATTACGCCATCCTTACCATCCCCAGGATGAAACCGGGGTAGGTAGCAAAGTCTTTCCTGATCCCAGCTCTGTTCATCTTGGATCATTTTTAAAAACACTCTAAGCAATCGTTACCCCAAGCGGAGTCTTCCTTTTTTACAAAAATTGGGCCACACAGACACCCACCCAATCAGTGGCAGCACTTGTGCCCTAGTTGTGCACTTCCCAGGTAGATTTGCATCAAGAACATTCAAAATTACGCCATCCTTAACCGTCCCCAGGATGACACCTGGGTAGGTAGCAAAGTCTTTCCTGATCGCAGCTCTGTTCATCTTGGATCATTTTTAAAAACACTGTAAGCAAGGGTTACTCCAAGCGAAGTCTCCCTTTTTTCCAAAAATTGGGCCACACAGACACCCACCCCATCAGTGGCAGCACTTGTGCCCTAGTTGTACACTTCACAGGTAAAATTGCATCAAAAACATTCAAAATTACACCATCCTTAACCGTCCCCAGGATGACACCGGGGTAGGTAGCAAAGTCTTTGCGGAACCATGCCTTGTTCATCTTTGCTCCTTTTAAAAAACACTGTAAGCAAGGGTTTCTCCAAGCGGAGGCTCCCTTTTTTCCAAAAATTGGGCCACACAGACACCCACCCCATCAGTGGCAGCACTTGTGCCCTAGTTGTACACTTCACAGGTAAATTTGCATCAAAAACATTTAAAATTACGCCATCCTTAACCATCCCATGGATGACACCGGGGTAGGTAGCAAAGTCTTTCTTAATCCCAGCTCTGTTCATCTTGGATCATTTTTAAAAACACTGTAAGCAAGGGTTACTCCAAGCGAAGTCTCCCTTTTTTCCAAAAATTGGGCCACACAGACACCCACCCCATCAGTGGCAGCACTTTTGCCCTAGTTGTACACTTCACAGGTAAACTTGCATCAAAAACATTCAAAATTACACCATCCTTAACCGTCCCCAGGATGACACCGGGGTAGGTAGCAAAGTCGTTCCTGAACGATTACTTGTTCATCTTGGCTCCTTTTAAAAAACACAGCAAGCAAGGGTTACTCCAAGCGGAGTCTCCCTTTTTTCCAAAAATTGGGCCCCACACACACCCACCCCTTCAGTGGCAGCACTTGTGCCCCAGTTGTAAACTTCACAGGTAAATTTGCATCAAAAACATTCAAAATTACGCCATCCTTAACCGTTCCCAGGATAACACCGGGGTAGGTAGCAAAGTCTTTCCTGATCCCAGCTCTGTTCATCTTGGATCATTTTTAAAAACACTGTAAGCAAGGGTTACTCCAAGCGAAGTCTCCCTTTTTTCCAAAAATTGGGCCACACAGACACACACCCCATCAGTGGCAGCACTTGTACCCTAGTTGTACACTTCACAGGTAGATTTGCATCAAGAACCTTCAAAATTACACAATCCTTAACCGTCCCCAGGATGACCCCGGGGTAGGTAGCAAAGTCTTTGCTAAACCATGACTTATTCATCTTAGCTCCTTTTAAAAAACACTGTAAGCAAGGGTTACTCCAAGCGAAGTCTCCCTTTTTTCCAAAAATTGGGCCACACAGACACCCACCCCATCAGTGGCAGCACTTGTACCCTAGTTGTACACTTCACAGGTAGATTTGCATCAAGAACCTTCAAAATTACACAATCCTTAACCGTCCCCAGGATGACCCCGGGGTAGGTAGCAAAGTCTTTGCTAAACCATGACTTATTCATCTTAGCTCCTTTTAAAAAACACTGTAAGCAAGGGTTACTCCAAGCGGAGTCTCCCTTTTTTCCAAAAATTGGGCCACACAGACACCCACCCCATCAGTGGCAGCACTTGTGCCCTAGTTGTACACTTCACAGGTAGATTTGCATCAAGAACCTTCAAAATTACACAATCCTTAACCATCCCCAGGATGACCACGGGGTAGGTAGCAAAGTCTTTGCTAAACCATGACTTGTTCATCTTAGCTCCTTTTAAAAAACACTGTAAGCAAGGGTTACTCCAAGCGGAGTCTCCCTTTTTTCCAAAAATTGGGCCACACAGACACCCACCCCATCAGTGGCAGCACTTGTGCCCTAGTTGTACACTTCACAGGTAAATTTGCATCAAAAACATTCAAAATTACGCCATCCTTAACCGTCCCCAGGATGACACTGGGGTAGGTAGCAAAGTCTTTGCTGAACCATGACTTGTTCATCTTGGCTCCTTTTAAAAAACACAGCAAGCAAGGGTTACTCAAAGCGGAGTCTCCCTTTTTTCCAAAAATTGGGCCCCACACACACCCACCCCTTCAGTGGCAGCATTTGTGCACCAGTTGTACACTTCACAGGTAAATTTGCATCAAAAACATTCAAAATTACGTCATCCTTAACCGTCCCCAGGATGACACTGGGGTAGGTAGCAAAGTAATTCCTGATCCCAGCTCTGTTCATCTTGGATCATTTTTAAAAACACTGTAAGCAAGGGTTACTCCAAGCGAAGTCTCCCTTTTTTCCAAAAATTGGGCCACACAGACACCCACCCCATCAGTGGCAGCACTTGTGCCCTAGTTGTACACTTCACAGGTAGATTTGCATCATGAACATTCAAAATTACACCAACCTTAACCATTCCCAGGATGACCACGGGGTAGGTAGCAAAGTCTTTGCTGAACCATGACTTGTTCATCTTGGCTCCTTTTAAAAAACACTGTAAGCAAGGGTTGCTCCAAGCGGAGTCTCCCTTTTTTCCAAAAATTGGGCCCCACACACACCCACCCCTTCAGTGGCAGCATTTGTGCACCAGTTGTACACTTCACAGGTAAATTTGCATCAAAAACATTCAAAATTACGCCATCCTTAACCGTCCCCAGGATGACACTGGGGTAGGTAGCAAAGTATTTCCTGATCCCAGCTCTGTTCATCTTGGATCATTTTTAAAAACACTGTAAGCAAGGGTTACTCCAAGCGAAGTCTCCCTTTTTTCCAAAAATTGGGCCACACAGACACCCACCCCATCAGTGGCAGCACTTGTGCCCTAGTTGTACACTTCACAGGTAGATTTGCATCATGAACATTCAAAATTACACCAACCTTAACCGTTCCCAGGATGACCACGGGGTAGGTAGCAAAGTCTTTGCTGAACCATGACTTGTTCATCTTGGCTCCTTTTAAAAAACACTGTAAGCAAGGGTTGCTCCAAGCGGAGTCTCCCTTTTTTCCAAAAATTGGGCCCCACACACACCCACCCCTTCAGTGGCAGCATGTGTGCACCAGTTGTACACTTCACAGGTAAATTTGCATCAAAAACATTCAAAATTACGCCATCCTTAACCGTCCCCAGGATGACACCGGGGTAGGTAGCAAAGTCTTTCCTGATCCCAGCTCTGTTCATCTTGGATCATTTTTAAAAACACTGTAAGCAAGGGTTACTCCAAGCGAAGTCTCCCTTTTTTCCAAAAATTGGGCCACACAGACACCCACCCCATCAGTGGCAGCACTTGTGCCCTAGTTGTACACTTCACAGGTAAATTTGCATCAAAAACATTCAAAATTACGCCATCCTTAACCGTCCCCAGGATGACACCGGGGTAGGTAGCAAAGTCTTTCCTGATCCCAGCTCTGTTCATCTTGGATCATTTTTAAAAACACTGTAAGCAAGGGTTACTCCAAGCGGAGTCTCCCTTTTTTCCAAAAATTGGGCCACACAGACACCCACCCCATCAGTGGCAGCACTTGTGCCCTAGTTGTACACTTCACAGGTAAATTTGCATCAAAAACATTCAACATTACGCCATCCTTAACCGTCCCCAGGATGACACTGGGGTCGGTAGCAAAGTCTTTGCTGAACCATGACTTGTTCATCTTGGCTCCTTTTAAAAAACACAGCAAGCAAGGGTTACTCCAAGCGGAGTCTCCCTTTTTTCCAAAAATTGGGCCCCACACACACCCACCCCTTCAGTGGCAGCATTTGTGCATCAGTTGTACACTTCACAGGTAAATTTGCATCAAAAACATTCAAAATTACGCCATCCTTAACCGTTCCCAGGATGACACTGGGGTAGGTAGCAAAGTATTTCCTGATCCCAGCTCTGTTCATCTTGGATCATTTTTAAAAACACTGTAAGCAAGGGTTACTCCAAGCGAAGTCTCCCTTTTTTCCAAAAATTGGGCCACACAGACACCCACCCCATCAGTGGCAGCACTTGTGCCCTAGTTGTACACTTCACAGGTAGATTTGCATCATGAACATTCAAAATTACACCAACCTTAACCGTTCCCAGGATGACCACGGGGTAGGTAGCAAAGTCTTTGCTGAACCATGACTTGTTCATCTTGGCTCCTTTTAAAAAACACTGTAAGCAAGGGTTGCTCCAAGCGGAGTCTCCCTTTTTTCCAAAAATTGGGCCCCACACACACCCACCCCTTCAGTGGCAGCATTTGTGCACCAGTTTTACACTTCACAGGTAAATTTGCATCAAAAACATTCAAAATTACGCCATCCTTAACCGTCCCCAGGATGACACCAGGGTAGGTAGCAAAGTCTTTCCTGATCCCAGCTCTGTTCATCTTGGATCATTTTTAAAAACACTGTAAGCAAGGGTTACTCCAAGCGAAGTCTCCCTTTTTTCCAAAAATTGGGCCACACAGACACCCACCCCATCAGTGGCAGCACTTGTGCCCTAGTTGTACACATAACAGGTAAATTTGCATCAAAAACATTCAAAATTACGCCATCCTTAACTGTCCCCAGGATGACACCGGGGTAGGTAGCAAAGTCTTTCCTGATCCCAGCTCTGTTCATCTTGGATCATTTTTAAAAACACTGTAAGCAAGGGTTACTCCAAGCGGAGTCTCCCTTTTTTCCAAAAATTGGGCCACACAGACACCCACCCCATCAGTGGCAGCACTTGTGCCCTAGTTGTACACTTCACAGGTAAATTTGCATCAAAAACATTCAAAATTACGCCATCCTTAACCGTCCCCAGGATGACACTGGGGTAGGTAGCAAAGTCTTTGCTGAACCATGACTTGTTCATCTTGGCTCCTTTTAAAAAACACAGCAAGCAAGGGTTACTCCAAGCGGAGTCTCCCTTTTTTCCAAAAATTGGGCCCCACACACACCCACCCCTTCAGTGGCAGCATTTGTGCACCAGTTGTACACTTCACAGGTAAATTTGCATCAAAAACATTCAAAATTACGCCATCCTTAACCGTCCCCAGGATGACACTGGGGTAGGTAGCAAAGTATTTCCTAATCCCAGCTCTGTTCATCTTGGATCATTTTTAAAAACACTGTAAGCAAGGGTTACTCCAAGCGAAGTCTCCCTTTTTTCCAAAAATTGGGCCACACAGACACCCACCCAATCAGTGGCAGCACTTGTGCCCTAGTTGTACACTTCACAGGTAGATTTGCATCATGAACATTCAAAATTACACCAACCTTAACCGTTCCCAAGATGACCACGGGGTAGGTAGCAAAGTCTTTGCTGAACCATGACTTGTTCATCTTGGCTCCTTTTAAAAAACACTGTAAGCAAGGGTTGCTCCAAGCGGAGTCT
Organism: Anomaloglossus baeobatrachus; assembly: GCF_048569485.1. Lineage (NCBI taxonomy): Eukaryota > Metazoa > Chordata > Amphibia > Anura > Aromobatidae > Anomaloglossus > Anomaloglossus baeobatrachus. The sequence goes on along the minus strand of NC_134353.1, from coordinate 454,709,310 downwards.
CCCTTTTTTCCAAAAATTGGGCCCCACACACACCCACCCCTTCAGTGGCAGCATTTGTGCACCAGTTGTACACTTCACAGGTAAATTTGCATCAAAAACATTCAAAATTACGCCATCCTTAACCGTCCCCAGGATGACACCGGGGTAGGTAGCAAAGTCTTTCCTGATCCCAGCTCTGTTCATCTTGGATCATTTTTAAAAACACTGTAAGCAAGGGTTACTCCAAGCGAAGTCTCCCTTTTTTCCAAAAATTGGGCCACACAGACACCCACCCCATCAGTGGCAGCACTTGTTCCCTAGTTGTACACTTCACAGGTAGATTTGCATCAAGAACATTCAAAATTACACCAACCTTAACCGTTCCCAGGATGACCACGGTGTAGGTAGCAAAGTCTTTGCTGAACCATGACTTGTTCATCTTGGCTCCTTTTAAAAAAACACTGTAAGCAAGGGTTACTCCAAGCGAAGTGTCCCTTTTTTCCAAAAATTGGGCCACACAGACACCCACCCCATCAGTGGCAGCACTTGTGCCCTAGTTGTACACTTCACAGGTAAATTTGCATCAAAAACATTCAAAATTACGCCATCCTTAACCGTCCCCAGGATGACACCGGGGCAGGTAGCAAAGTCTTTCCTGAACCATGACTTGTTCATCTTGGCTCCTTTTAAAAAACACAGCAAGCAAGGGTTACTCCAAGCGGAGTCTCCCTTTTTTCCAAAAATTGGGCCCCACACACACCCACCCCTTCAGTGGCAGCACTTGTGCCCTAGTTGTACATTTCACAGGTAAATTTGCATCAAAAACATTCAAAATTACGCCATCCTTAACCGTCCGCAGGATGACACCGGGGCAGGTAGCAAAGTCTTTCCTGAACCATGACTTGTTCATCTTGGATCATTTTTAAAAACACTGTAAGCAAGGGTTACTCCAAGCGAAGTCTCCCTTTTTTCCAAAAATTGGGCCACACAGACACCCACCCCATCAGTGGCAGCACTTGTGCCCTAGTTGTACACTTCACAGGTAAATTTGCATCAAAAACATTCAAAATTACGCCATCCTTAACCGTCCCCAGGATGACACCGGGGTAGGTAGCAAAGTCTTTCCTGAATCATGACTTGTTCATCTTGGCTCCTTTTAAAAAACACAGCAAGCAAGGGTTACTCCAAGCGGAGTCTTCCTTTTTTCCAAAAATTGGGCCCCACACACACCCACCCCTTCAGTGGCAGCACTTGTGCACCAGTTGTACACTTCACAGGTAAATTTGCATCAAAAACATTCAAAATTACGCCATCCTTAACCGTCCGCAGGATGACACCGGGGTAGGTAGCAAAGTCTTTCCTGATCCCAGCTCTGTTCATCTTGGATCATTTTTAAAAACACTGTAAGCAAGGGTTACTCCAAGCGAAGTCTCCCTTTTTTCAAAAAATTGGGCCACACAGACACCCACCCCATCAGTGGCAGCACTTGTGCCCTAGTTGTACACTTCACAGGTAGATTTGCATCAAGAACATTCAAAATTACACCAACCTTAACCGTTTCCAGGATGACCACGGGGTAGGTAGCAAAGTCTTTGCTGAACCATGACTTGTTCATCTTGGCTCCTTTTAAAAAACACTGTAAGCAAGGGTTGCTCCAAGCGGAGTCTCCATTTTTTCCAAAAATTGGGCCACACAGACACTTACCCCATAAGTGGCAGCACTTGTGCCCTAGTTGTACATTTCACAGGTAGATTTGCATCAAGAACATTCAAAATTACACCATCCTTAATCGTTCCCAGGATGACCCCGGGGTAGGTAGCAAAGTCTTTGCTGAACCATGACTTGTTCATCCTTGCTTCTTTTAAAAAACACTGTAAGCAAGGGTTTCTCCAAGCGGAGGCTCCATTTTTTCCAAAAATTGGGCCACACAGACACTCACCCCATCAGTGGCAGCACTTGTGCCCTAGTTGTACACTTCACAGGTAAATTTCCATCAAAAACATTTAAAATTACGCCATCCTTAACCATCCCCAGGATGACACTGGGGTAGGTAGCAAAGTCTTTCCTGATCCCAGCTCTGTTCATCTTGGATCATTTTTAAAAAACACTGTAAGCAAGGGTTGCTCCAAGCGGAGTCTCCCTTTTTTCCAAAAATTGGGCCCCACACACACCCACCCCTTCAGTGGCAGCATTTGTGCACCAGTTGTACACTTCACAGGTAAATTTGCATCAAAAACATTCAAAATTACGCCATCCTTAACCGTCCCCAGGATGACACCGGGGTAGGTAGCAAAGTCTTTCCTGATGCCAGCTCTGTTCATCTTGGATCATTTTTAAAAACACTGTAAGCAAGGGTTACTCCAAGCGAAGTCTCCCTTTTTTCCAAAAATTGGGCCCCACAGACACCCATCCCATCAGTGGCAGCACTTGTGCCCTAGTTGTACACTTCACAGGTAAATTTGCATCAAAAACATTCAAAATTACACCATCCTTAAACGTCCCCAGGATGACACCGGGGTATGTAGCAAAGTCTTTCCTGAATCATGACTTGTTCATCTTGGCTCCTTTTAAAAAACACAGCAAGCAAGGGTTACTCCAAGCGGAGTCTTCCTTTTTTCCAAAAATTGGGCCCCACACACACCCACCCCTTCAGTGGCAGCACTTGTGCACCAGTTGTACACTTCACAGGTAAATTTGCATCAAAAACATTCAAAATTACGCCATCCTTAACCGTCCGCAGGATGACACCGGGGTAGGTAGCAAAGTCTTTCCTGATCCCAGCTCTGTTCATCTTGGAACATTTTTAAAAACACTGTAAGCAAGGGTTACTCCAAGCGAAGTGTCCCTTTTTTCCAAAAATTGGGCCACACGGACACCCACCCCATCAGTGGCAGCACTTGTGCCCTAGTTGTACACTTCACAGGTAGATTTGCATCAAGAACATTCAAAATTACACCAACCTTAACCGTTTCCAGGATGACCACGGGGTAGGTAGCAAAGTCTTTGCTGAACCATGACTTGTTCATCTTGGCTCCTTTTAAAAAACACTGTAAGCAAGGGTTGCTCCAAGCGGAGTCTCCCTTTTTTCCAAAAATTGGGCCACACAGACACTTACCCCATAAGTGGCAGCACTTGTGCCCTAGTTGTACATTTCACAGGTAGATTTGCATCAAGAACATTCAAAATTACACCATCCTTAATCGTTCCCAGGATGACCTCGGGGTATATAGCAAAGTCTTTGCTGAACCATGACTTGTTCATCTTGGCTCCTTTTAAAAAACACTGTAAGCAAGGGTTACTCCAAGCGGAGTCTAACTTTTTTCCAAAAATTGAGCCACACAGACACCCACCCCATCAGTGGCAGCACTTGTGCCCTAGTTGTACACTTCACAGGTAGATTTGCATCAAGAACATTCAAAATTTTGCCATCCTTAACTGTTCCCAGGATGACCCCGGGGTAGGTAGCAAAGTCTTTGCTGAACCATGACTTGTTCATCCTGGCTTCTTTTAAAAAACACTGTAAGCAAGGGTTACTCCAAGCGGAAGCTCCATTTTTTCCAAAAATTGGGCCACACAGACACCCATCCCATCAGTGGCAGCACTTGTGCCCTAGTTGTACACTTCACAGGTAAATTTGCATCAAAAACATTTAAAATTACGCCATCCTTAACCGTCCCCAGAATGACACCGGGGTAGGTAGCAAAGTCTTTCCTGATCCCAGCTCTGTTCATCTTGGATCATTTTTAAAAACACTGTAAACAAGGGTTACGCCAAGCGAAGTGTCCCTTTTTTCCAAAAATTGGGCCACACAGACACCCACCCCATCAGTGGCAGCACTTGTGCCCTAGTTGTACACTTCACAGGTAAATTTGCATCAAAAACATTCAAAATTACGCCATCGTTAACCGTTCCCAGGATGACACCGGGGCAGGTAGCAAAGTCTTTCCTGAACCATGACTTGTTCATCTTGGCTCCTTTTAAAAAACACAGCAAGCAAGGGTTACTCCAAGCGGAGTCTCCCTTTTTTCCAAAAATTGGGCCCCACACACACCCACCCCTTCAGTGGCAGCACTTGTGCCCCAGTTGTACACTTCACAGGTAAATTTGCATCAAAAACATTCAAAATTATGCCATCCTTAACCGTCCCCAGGATGACACCGGGGTAGGTAGCAAAGTCTTTCCTAAACCCAGCGCTGTTCATCTTGGATCATTTTTAAAACACTGTAAGCAAGGGTTACTCCAAGCGAAGTCTCCCTTTTTTCCAAAAATTGGGCCACACAGACACCCACCCCATTAGTGGCAGCACTTGGGCCCTAGTTGTACATTTCACAGGTAGATTTGCATTAAGAACATTCAAAATTACACCATCCTTAACCGTTCCCAGGATGACCCCGGGGTAGGTAGCAAAGTCTTTGCTGAACCATGACTTGTTCATCTTGGATCTTTTTTAAAAACACTGTAAGCAAGAGTTACTCCAAGCGGAGTCTCCCTTTTTTCCAAAAATTGGGCCACACAGACACCCACCCCATCAGTGGCAGCACTTGTGCCCTAGTTGTACACTTCACAGGTAGATTTGCATCAAGAACATTCAAAATTACGCCATCCTTAACCGTTCCCAGGATGACCCCGGGGTAGGTAGCAAAGTCTTTGCTGAACCATGACTTGTTCATCTTGGATCTTTTTTAAAAACACTGTAAGCAAGAGTTACTCCAAGCGGAGTCTCCCTTTTTTCCAAAAATTGGGCCACACAGACACCCACCCCATCAGTGGCAGCACTTGTGCCCTAGTTGTACACTTCACAGGTAGATTTGCATCAAGAACATTCAAAATTACGCCATCCTTTACCGTTCCCAGGATGACCCCGGGGTAGGTAGCAAAGTCTTTGCTGAACCATGACTTGTTCATCTTGGCTCCTTTTAAAAAACACTGTAGGCAAGGGTTACTCCAAGTGGAGCTTCCCTTTTTTCCAAAAATTGGGCCACACAGACACCTACCTCCTCAGTGGCAGCACTTGTGCCCTAGTTGTAAGAAGGTTTTTTTGAATTTGCATCAAGCACATTCCAAATCCACAAGCATTTACTCTCCCCAGGATGACACAGGGGTTGTAAATTCCTTGTGGATCCATGACTTGTTCATTTTGATGAACGTTAGTCTGTCCACATTGTCACTGGACAGACGCGTGCGCTTATCTGTTAGCAAACAACCAGCAGCACTGAAGACACGTTCAGAGACAACGTTGGCAGCTGGACACGACAAAATCTCCAAGGCGTAAGTGGAGAGCTCTGGCCATTTTTCAAGATTTGAAGCCGAAAATGAGCAAGGCTCCATTTGCAAAGTAATGGCATCGATGTTCATTTGGAGATACTCTTTATCATCCTCTCCAGCCGTTGACTATGTGTCAGACTTGTTCTCTCTGGTGCCCTTGCAAAGGATGGTCTAAAAAAGTTATGAAAAGATTCAATAAAATTGCTGTTACCACCATCAGATACGGTGCTGCTGGTACGGGTAGACTGTTGAAGATGACGAGACCGTCCCATGTTTGTCAAGTAACAACTGGGAGATTCACTCCGTGCACCATTGTTGTTTGGTGAAAAAATCGAGTTAAGATCGAGTAACAGCTTTTGATGATACTCCTGCATACGTGCGTCCCTTTCTATGGCTTCATTTATGTCACAAAATTTGGACCTGTACCGCGGATCTAATAGTGTGGCAAGCCAGTACTCATCATCACTCCTAGTTTTGACAATACGAGGGTCATGTTGGAGGTAGTGCAACAAGAAGGCGCTCATGTGTTTTGCGCAGCCATGCGGACCAAGTCCATGCTGTTTTTGTGGCATAGAGGTGCTAACCGTTCTTTCTTTCTCTGACATCTCCCCCCAACCTCTTTCAACTGAAATTTGACCAAGGTCTCCCTCATCCACTGAGTCTTCCATGTCCATGGACAGTTCGTCTTCCATTTCTTCATGTTCTCCTGCACCTTCCTCAACATTTCGCCTGCTACCATGCGCCCTTGTTGATCCTTGTCCCCCATGGTCCCATGACTGCTGCCTTGGTGATGATGAACGTCTGGACCTTGGTGATGTTGTTGTCTCTTGCGCATATGAATTCTCCTGTAGTTCCTCCCCTTCCTGTTGTCCCACCCCCTGACTCCGAATAGTGTTTAGCGTGTGCTCCAGCATGTAAATGACTGGAATTGTCATGCTGATAATGGCATTGTCAGCGCTAAACATATTCGTCACCATGTTGAAACTGTGCAGAACGGTGCATAGGTCCTTGATCTTAGACCACTCCATCAGGGTAATCTGCCCCATCTCTTCATCTCGTTGGCCCAGGCTATACGTCATGACGTATTGCACCAGGGCTCGGTGGTGCTGCCACAGTTTCTGTAACATGTGGAGAGTCGAATTCCAGCGTGTCGGCACATCGCATTTCAGACGATGAACCGGCAGGCCGAAAGACTTCTGGAGCGATACAAGTCGCTCAGCTGCGGCGGTTGAACGGCGTAAGTGAGCAGACAGTTTTTGTGCCCTGTTCAGAAGGCCATCTAGGCCGGGATAGTGTGTTAAAAATTGCTGGACAACAAGGTTCAACACGTGAGCCATACAAGGAACGTGTCACCTTGCCCAGGTGAAGGGCCGCATCTAGGTTTGCAGCATTATCGCACACGGCCTTACCAGGCTGCAGGTTGAGTGGAGACAAATATTTATCAAACTTAGTCTCCAGAGCTGCCCACAACTCCTCAGCTGTGTGACTCTTATTTCCAAGACATTTCAAGACAAAGACCGCCTGATGCCATTGCGCTCTGCTGCCAGCATAGTAATGAGGGGTGCGTGATTCCTTCTGCGCAGTTACAACGCTGGTGGCCTAACCAGGCAGGCTTGGGGCGGATGTGGAGGACCCAGACGAGGTTGAGGAGGCAGAAGCAGTAGAGGAACTTGGACAGACAGAGGATTGACACACAAGTCGTGGGGACGGCAAGACTTGTGCAGCAGACCCTTCACCATCTATCACCATAGTTACCCAGTGCCCAGTCAGCGACATGTAACTTCCCTGTCCATGCTGACTGGTCCAAGTATCGGTGGTGAAATGCACCCATTCACACACAGAGTTTCTCAAGGAAGCGGTGATGTTGTGTGCGACATGCTGGTGTAGTGCAGGCACACCTTTCTTAGAGAAGTAGTGGTGACTGGGCATCAGGTACTGGGGCACAGCGACAGACATAAGTTCTCTTAAATCCTGTGTGTCCACCAGGCGGAAAGGCAGCATTTCGGTAGCCAAGAGCTTACAGAGGGAGGGATAAAGTCAACCTCTTAGCTTTGTCATGGGTCGCAGGAAATGGCCTTTTATTTGTCCACATCTGAGGGACAGAGATCTGGCTGCTGTGTGTAGATGGTGGTGAGTAGGGTGTCCCTGAAAAAATGCAGGTTTGTGAGGAAAGTGCAGGCGTAGACATGATGTCGCCTTCATCCAACGTTGATGCTATCGATGTCTGAGAGAGCTGTACACACGCACTTGTTTCACCTTCCAAACCAACTGACGACCTACCAAGCAAACTGCCTGTTGCGGTTACACTGGTGGAAGTTGTGCGTGGAAAACCAGGTGTGACAGCTGTCCCCACAGTCCTAGAAGATGAAGAGCCCGCGGATGCACTGGAAGGGGCAGGCGGTGGATGGTCCGCTCTGCTAGGCCGCATTGCAGCACGGTGAGCTTCCCACTGGGACATATGATATTTATTCATGTGACGATTCATGGAAGAAGTTGTCAAACTGCTGAGGTTTTGGACTCTACTAACGGATTCCCGACAAATTTTACAGATCACATGATTTCTGTGATCCTTTGAAAGGTCAAAAAAGGACCAGCCTAGGCAAGGCTTAGAGGACATGCGACCTGCTGAGCCACCCCGACTACTGCTCAGAGGCAGAGTGGTGGCTGAGGATGCAGTTGTAGACGTGCTACCAGTACTCCTCCTCTGTCCAGGAAGGCGCAAGGTAACTTTGTCGTCAGTTGCATCCTCCTCCACCGCCTCTGTTGACCTCCTCGAGTGCCTGACTGTGGGTTGACAGTAGGTGGGATCTAGAACTTCCTCATCAAGCATTGTATTTGCACTCCCCTCACCCTCAGACTGAGCCTCTTCCTGCCCTGAACGAATATTTAAGTTGTCATCACAATCTGGTATCTGTGTCTCATCGTCATCAGTATGTTCCTCATTGTCTATTACAACAGGTGTTACAGTTTGTGAATAAGGGTCAACATTATGCTCAGAATCTTGGTCATCATGGCCTGAATCTGAGTCACAAAGGTTCTGGGCATCACTGCAGACCATTTCCTGGTCTGTACTCACTGTAGCTTGGGAGTAGACCTTTGATTCCCAGGCTATAGTGTGACTGAACAGCTCTGCAGACTCGGCCATCTCTGTTCCACCATACTGTGCAGGGCGGATGGAGACTTGAGAGCTGGGAGAAAGCAAGTGTGATTGGGATGACAACTCAGAGGACTGGTGTTTTTTGGATGCGGTAATTGAGGTGGCAGAGAGGGCACTTGTTTGACCACTTGAGATCCATTCAAGCATTTTCTTTTTTTGGCCATCATCTACCTTTGTTCCAGTTGGTCGTGCCCGTAAAAAATGGAGCACATCTGATTGTCCACGGAAAGCAGTAGACATCTTACTTTTGCTGGAAGATGGCCTATCTTCAGCAGATGTTAATGGAGCTTTGCCACCTTCCCCACGGACAAACCCTTTTTTTACTTTTCCAACACGCCTGTTCCCCTTTCCACCAGCATCTGTCATTTTGCCACTCATTTTGATTGCGACAAGATTGTGCACTTAAAATGTGGTAGTAAAAATTGAGAGGTGGTGTAGATTGCAGCGGTGGTATACCTTTATTGACAGCTAGAGATGAGCGAACCGGCCGTGGTTCGGCTCGAGTTCGGTTCGCCGAACGGACGTCTCGTTCGAGTTCGGTTAGGTGAACGTTCGACGAACCGAACTCAAACCACATAGGAAACAATAGGAGGCAATCACAAACACATAAAAACACATTATAATTGTACACATACAGTTAATAAACATTGCCATAACACTTACCGGTCCCCGCGATCCCTCCTGCACTCTGTCTCCTGCCGCTATTCCATCCGATGATCGTTTAATCCTCCCGGTAACCAGCAGTGCCAGCAGTGATGCAGGACCTATCGTGACGTCAAAATAGCCATGTGACCAGTCACGTGCCTGTTATCTCATTGGCTACAGACTGGTCACATGACTATGACGCGTCATGTAGGACCTGTCATTGCATCTCTCTGTTACGCTCCAGCGATCCCACCAGCAACCTGACCTGGCAGGGATTGCTGGAGCGTTGCTACACGGGTTGCTGGTGAGCTGTCACACAGGCAGATCTCACCAGCAACCAGTGACCACAGCCCCCAGCCAGCAGCACACGTGGAAGCGATGCTGCGCTTGGTAACTAAGGTAAATATCGGGTAACCAACCCGATATTTATCTTGGTTACCAGCGCACACCGCTTAGCTCTGGCTCCCTGCACTCCTAGCCAGAGTACACATCGGGTTAATTTAACCCGATGTGTAGTCTGGCTATGTGTGCAGGGGGCTGGCACTGGCAGCGTGAGAGAGGTGGACGTTGGTAACTACGGTAAACATCGGGTAACCAAGGAAAGGGCTTCTTGGTTACCCGATGTTTACCGTAGTTACCAGCGTCCGGAGAAGCCGGCTCCTGACCGGCTGACACAGCCGGTCAATCTCGGAGATCACCGTTGCCATAGCAACGCGCTTGGTAGCGGTGACGGGGACGTCCCGCTACCAGCACGCAGCGGCACCAGAATCACGTGATCGGAGCAGCGTTGCTATGGCAACCCGTGCCACCGCTTACAGCCGGGAGCCTGTGGTCACTCTCACTTTTTTCTCTGTGTAGTGTTTTTTTTTAACCCTTTATTGGAGATTCTTAATGGCCGGGTCAAACGTGCCTGACATTAGGAATCTCTGGCTTTATACTGGCTAGTAAAACAAAGCCAGTATTAACTCATCAGTACCCAACAAGCCACCTGGCTCCAGGGCTGTTGGAAGAGTTGGATACAGCGCCAGATAATGGCGCTTCTATAAGAGCGCCATTTTCTGGTCCGGCTGCGGACTGCAATTCACAGCAGAGGGGCCCAGAAACCTCGGGCTAACCTGTACTGTGGATTCCAATCCCCAGCTGCCTAGTTGTACCCGGCTGGACACAAAAATGGGGCGAAGCCTACGTCGTTTTTTGTTTTTTTTTAATTATTTCATAAAATTCATGAATTAATTAAAAAAAAAAAAGGCTTCCCTATATTTTTAGTTCCCAGCCGTGTACAAATAGGCAGCTGGGGGTTGGGGGCAGCCGTACCTGCCTGCTGTACCTGGCTAGCATACAAAAATATGGCGAAGCCCACGTCATTTTTTTTGTAGTTTTTTGGCAAAAAAAATAAAAAATGCTTCCCTGGATTTTCCATTGCCAGTGAAGGTAACACCAAGCAGTGGGGGTTAGCAGCCAGTAGCTGCTTGGATTACCCTTAGCTAGCAATACAAAAAATGCAGCGGGAGCCCATATATATTTTTTTAAATTATTTATTTAAATAACTAAAAACAAAAAGGGCTTCCCTGTATTTTGATTGCCTTACATGACAGTGCTGTAAAAATAAATCTTTAAAAAAAATGACGTAGCGCTCCGCAGTATTTTTGATTCTCAGTGCAAATAAAGCAGACAGCTATGGCTTGCCACCCCCATCTGCCTGGCGTTACCTTGGCTGGCAAAAAAAATACAGGGAAGCCCATTAATTTTTTTTATATTGGGTCCCCCCATTTTTGATAGCCAGCTAGGGTAAAGCAGATGGCTGTAGCCTGAAAACCACAGCTGGCAGCTTTACCGTGGTTGGGGATCCAATGTGGAGGTTCCCCAGGCTCTTTTTTTATAATTATTTTATAAATATTAATAATTACACAAAATAAGTAGGGTCCCCTCCAAATTGGATCACCAGCCAAGGTAAAGCGGACAGCTGTGGTCTGGTATTCTCAGGGTGTGAAGGTCCATAGTTATTGGGCCTTCACAGCCTAAAAATAGCAGGCCACAGGCACCCCAGACGTGGCGCATCCACTAGATGCGCCAATCCTGGCGCTTCACCACAGCTCATCCCGTGCCCTGGTGCAGTGGCAAACGGGGTAATAAATGGGGTTGATACTAGTTGTAAAGTCACCTGACATCAAGCCCAGCAGTTTGTGATGTGATGGTGTCTATCAGATAGCCGACATTACAAACTGTCAGTACTAACAAAAAAAATTTATTTGAAAGAAAACTCCCCAAAACATTCCCTCTTTCACAAATTTATTGTAAGGAAAAAATGGGAACGTATCCCCCATTTTCTAGGAGGGCAGACCCTCCCTGTGAGTAGTGTGGGTGCAATGAATCTGCACCCACTCTTCCCGGGTCCACAGCATCAGAGTCCATGTCGTAACGGTTGCTACCAAAGCTGCAATGCCCTGCTCATGAGGTAAGGGCATGTCTAATCAGGAGAACTATTCTACATTTCCAAATATTGGTATTTGCTGATATTATTGCTATTCCACCTACTATATATTGGGGATAGGATCTTGGAGATGGAATACCCCTTTAAGTCCAGTTATCCAGCTGAATGAATACTAAACAACAGAGCTCGCTATTTAGATGTGTTTTCTTGTGGCGTATAACGGACTCTCATGTTTGGTAGTCGTTCAGCAGGGCAACTATAAAATCAAATGTCTCCATTTGAAAATGTAGTATATAGCTCTCCTGATCAACTATGTTCCTTACCTCATGAGCAGGGCATTGCAGTAATAATAATAATTTATTCATTTATATAGCGCTATTAATTCCACAGCGCTTTACATACATTGGACACACTGTCCCTATTGGGGCTCACAATCTAAATTCCCTATCTGTATGTCTTCGGAGTGTATGAGGAAACCAGAGTACCCAGAGGAAACCCACACAAACACGGGGAGAACATACAAACTCCTTGCAGATGTTGTCCTTGGTGGGAATTGAACCCAGGACTTCAGCGCTGCAAGACTGCAGTGCTAACCACTGAGCCACCGTGCCGCCCATTTAGCTTACAGATGCATAACCACCACTCACTGTGTCTGAACACAGGAACTTGAGCTGACAGCCGCTCTGTGCATGCGGCAGCGTCTATTGTGAAGGAGAGGGGGATCAACGCTGCACAGGTACCGTGGGACACCGGGGAACACAGGTGGGGTTATAGGGGGTGACCTGGCAGGGCCTGGGGAGGAGTTTTCTGTCGCATGTGTCATGGCACATGCGACAGAAATCAGAGGAGTTGGGTGAATGCGGCCGGCGCGCTGCTGTGTGCGCGGCCATCTTGGATTTCTGGGAGGGCATCAGGGGGGGCACTTTGGCGACACCGGGGGACCGGAGGGGACCGGGGAGTAGATTTATCATGTTTGTTCATGCCAGATGGGAGATAAATAATTTTTTACCGACACTGTCATTTACTGTCCTGAAACCGTCCTGAATCATGATCTCCAGGGTCTCAGCTACGCCTGAAAACCCGGAGATTTTCTGACGCGGGGGGGCGCTATTCACTTATGTCTGCCTGCTGTTTATAAACGGCAGATCAGAATAAGGCTACATTATTACGACCGATCCATTTTTGCGGTCTGGAAAAAACAGTCCGTTTTTTTTCACGGGTACATCCGTGCGGCATCAGTTTCCGTTCCGTAGACGGTCCGTATGTCATCTGTTTGTCATCCGTGTGCCTTCTGGTTTTTTTTGCGTACTGCAAAAAAACTGAAGGAGGGAAAATACATACATTTACCCAGGATCCATAGCTTCAACCTACATGAGGCGGTCACATGTTCACTCCAGTGCCATTTTCTACTGCTTTTCACAGCGTAGAGCGCTCTGGTGATTATCTTTTGCTTGTGCACTTCATATCAGTCTTTTCTGTCATTATAATGGCAGAAAGACACATAATGTCCCACTCTCATGCATTTTGTAATTTTGCACCCTTTGGTGCCTTTCATGTGGCACTAAGGGGTGCTTTGTATTTAGCCAAAAAAATGAAAATAAAAAATGACATAGGGTTCCCCCTATTTTTGTAGCCAGCTAGGGTAAAGCAGACGGCTGCAGCCTGCAGACCACAGCTGGCAGCTTCACCTTGGCTGGTAATCCAAAACTGAGGCACCCCACGCTGTTATTTTAAATTAAATAAATAATTTTAAAAAAAAACACGTAAGGTTCCCCCGAAAATTGGATCACCAGCCAAGGTAAAGCAGACAGCTGGGGTCTGATATTCTCAGAAAAGGGAGGTCCGTGGTTATTGGACTCTCCCCAGGCTAAAAATAGCAGGCCGCAGCCACCCCAGATGTGGCGCATCCATTAGATGCGCCAATCCTGGCGCTTCGCCCCAGCTCATCCCATTCCCTGGTGCGGTGGCAAACGGGGTAATATAAGGGGTTAATACCAGATGTGTAATGTCACCTGGCACCAAGCCCTGGGGTTGGTGAGGTCAGGCATCTATCAGATACCCGACATCACCTACCCAGTCAGTAATAAAAAAAAATAGACGACAAACACACTTTTATTTGAAAAAACACTCCCCAAAACATTCAATCTTTAACCAATTTATTAGAAAGAAAGAAAAACAAATGAAGGTGTTACGGTTGCTGCGAGCACTGGAGACTAAGTCCAGATTTCTTACTACTGCACATGTGCGAGCGCTGGAGACTAAGTCCAGATTTCTTGCTACTGCACATGTGCGAGCGCTGGAGACTAAGTCCAGATTTCTTGCTACTGAAAATGTGCGAGCGCCGGAGACTAAGTCCTATCTTGGAGCCATTGCACATGTGCAGGTGACATCATCGCTGACACGACGTCACATGTGTCTGACACCTTCTATGCCGATTGGTCGCTGGTCATGTGCTTGTGATGCCTTGCTCGGTGATAGGCCAGCATGACGTCACTCCTGTCGTTCTGGCAGCGGATTGGCTCTGGTGTCCTCCATCTTGGATGAGGCACAGAGTCTATATAAGACCCTGACACACGCCGCATGGCGCTCAGTCCTCTTGGTTCATGCATAAGAGTAGACGCTCTGTGCGCGTTCCTCTAGGCATTCCTCTGTCTATGCTAGGTGAGCGCTACCGGCAGGGTAGCGTTCTTATACCTTACAGCTTCGGCTGCTGTCCGTATCCTTACCTCTTAGGGGAGCGGACATAGGCAGGTGCCTGAGGCACATGGTCTGGCTGGGCCATGTGGTTCGACTCGTAGGTGGACATTGCCGCTAGGGTAACGTTCCTTATACTGCGCCTGGCAGTTGTTCGTATCCTCGCACACTAGGGGAGCGAACAGAGGTAGGAGCTTTGTGCGGCTTACGCTGCTGTTCGTCTCTTTTGCACCACTAGAAGAGCGGACCTAGGCAGGTGCCATATCTAGTGGTTCGTGTCCTCGCACACTAGTGGAGCGAACGCAGGTAGGAGCTTTGTGCGGCTTACGCTGCTGTTCGTCTCTTTTGCACCACTAGAAGAGCGGACCTAGGTAGGTGCCATTTCGCACACATTGCCTTTGTCTCTGTGATTATTAACAGAGATCATTCCACACACCCTCCAAGTAAGGGAGGAATTGCTTTACTTACTTATTATATCCTTCTGTGAGTTAACAGAGGTATTGCACTCTGCCATAGTCTGCAGCAGAGTCTTTGCACGGTGGACCCTGACTGTCTGATACTCCTTTAGGTTATCAGACAGCCCCCCGTAACAGAAGGTCTGCTGTAATCCAAGGGGTTGCCATGACGATCCACACTGTCCCAGTCAATGAAGAGCAGGATGTTCCTCATTGGCTGGGAGAGCAGTGCAGTGACCTGAGCTAACATCAATGAGTCAGCCCAGGTCACTGCAGGGGATGACAAGTGCTGCTGTCAGCGAGGTACATTACATGCGCTGATCTCTTGCACTGCTGACAGCACCTGTCACTGAGTTCAATGACCTTCACAGCTAAGTAAGCCAAGCCTTACATTCTGGCTTAACATAAGTTTAACTGCTGGACTAAACCTATCCCTAGCCTTAACCAGGGACCCAACCATAATCCTCACCTCTGGCTTAACCGAAACCTTAAATTCTGGCTTAACCTAGGTTAAACTGCTGAACTAACCCTATTTATAGCCAATAGTTTTATACTAACTCCTGTTTTTACTCTATTCCTAACCCATGGTCTAACCCTAACCCTAGCTTTAACCCAGGGCTCAACCCTAATAGTCACCTCTGGCCTAACCCAACCCTAAACCTTAAATTTTGGGATAACCTAACTTTAACTGCTATACTAACCCTCTTTCAAGCTCGTGGCCTGACCCTAACTTCTGTTTTAACTCTATTACTATCCCATGGTCTAACCCTAACTTTAGCCTTAACCCATGACCCAACCTTAATCCTCACCTCTGACTTAACCTAAACCTTAAATTCTGGCTTAACAATCCTCACCTCTGACTTAACCTAAACCTTAAATACTGGGATAACCTAACTTTAACTGCTGCACTAACCCTATTTCTAGCTCCTGGTCTGACTCTAACTCCTGTTTTAACTCTATTCCTAACCCATGGTCAAAAACTAAGCCTAGCCTTAACTTAAGACCCAACCCTAATCCTCACCTCTGGCTTAACCTAAACCTTAAATTCTGGCTTAACCTAAGTTAAACTGCTGGACTAACCCTATTTCTAGCTCCTGGTCTAACCGTAAAGCCTGTTTTAACTCTATTCCAAACCCGTGGTCTAACCCTAACCCAAGCCTTAACCCAGAACCCAATGATAATCCTTACCTCTGGGTTAATCTAATCCTTAAATTCTGGCTTAACCTGTGTTAAACTGCTGGACTAACCCTATTTCTAGACCCTAGTTTTATACTAACTCCTGTTTTAACTCTATTCCTAACCCATGGTCTAACCCTAACCCTAGCCTTAACCCAGGACTTAACCCTAATCGTCACCTCTGGCTTAACCCAAACCTCAACCTTTAAATTCTGGGATAACCTAACTTTAACTGCTGGACTAACCCTATTTCTATCTCCTGGTCTGACCCTAACTCCTGTTTTAACTCTATTACTAACCCATGGTCTAACCCTAACCCTAGCCTTAACCCAGGACTCATCCCTAATCCTCAATTCAGGCTTAACCTAAACCTTAAATGCTGGCTTAACCTAAGTTTAACTGCTGGACTAACCCTATTTCTAGCCCCTGGTCTGACCATCCTGCTTTAACTCTATTCTTAACCCTTAATGTAACCTTAACCCCAGCCTTAACCCAGGACCCAACCCTAATCCTCACCTCTGGCCTAACCTAAACCTAAACCTTAAATTCTGAGATAACCTAACTTTAACTGCTGGACTAACCCTATTTCCAGCTCGTGGTCTGACCCTTACTTCTGTTTTAACTATATTACTAACCCATGGTCTAACCCTAACCCTAGCCTTAACCCTGGACCCAACCCCAATCCTCACCTCTGGCTTAACCTAAACCTTAAAATCTGGCTTAAACTAAGTTTAACTGCTAGACTAACCCTATTTCTAGCCCCTGGTCTGACATTAACTTCAGCTTTAACTCTATTCATAATGCATGGTGTAACCCCATCCCTAGCCTTAACCAGGGACCCAACCCTAATCCTCACCTCTGTCTTAACCTAAACCTTAAATTCTGGCTTAACCTAGGTTAAATTGCTGGACTAACCCTATTTCTAGCTCCTAGTTTTAAACTAACTCCTGTTTTTACTCTATTCCTAACCCATGGTCTAACCCTAACCCTAGCTTTAACCCAGGACTCATCCCTAATCCTCACCTCTGGCCTAACCCAAACCTAAACCTTAAATTCTTGGATAACCTAACTTTAACTGCTGGACTAACCCAATTTTTAGCTCATGGTCTGACCTTAACTCCTTCTTTAACTCTTTTCCTAACGCATGGTGTAACCCTAACCCTAGCCTTAACTCAGGATCCAACCCTAATCCTCATCTCTAACTTAACCTAAACTTTAAATACTGGGATAACCTAACTTTAACTGCTGGACTAACCCTATTTCTAGCTCCTGGTCTGACCCTAACTACTGTTTTCATTCTATTCCTAACCCATGGTCTAACCCTAAGCCTAGCCTTAACTTAAGTCCCAACCCTTATCCTCACCTCTGGCTTAACCTAAACTTTAAATTCTGGCTTAACCTAAGTTTAACTGCTGGACTAACCCTATTTCTTGCCCTTGGTCTGACCCTAACTCCTGCTTTAACTCTAATCCTAACCCATGGTGTAACCCTAACCCTAGCCTTAACCCAGGACCCAACCCTAATCCACACCTCTGACTTAACCTAAACCTAAATACTGGGATAAACTAACTTTAACTGCTAGACTAACCCTATTTCTAGCTCCTGGTCTGACCCTAAAGCCTGTTTTAACTCTATTCCTAACCCGTGGTCTAACCCTAACCCAAGCCTTAACCCAGAACCCAACCCTAATCCTTACCTCTGGGTTAATCTAATCCTTAAATTCTGGCTTAACCTAGGTTAAACTGCTGGACTAACCCTATTTCTAGCCCCTAGTCTGACCCTAACTTCAGCTTTAACTCTATTCCTAACGCATGGTGTAACCCTATCCCTAGCCTTAACCAGGGACCCAACCCTAATTTTCACCTCTGTCTTAACCTAAACCTTAAATTCTGGCTTAACATAGGTTAAACTGCTGGACTAACCCTATTTCTAGCCCCTAGTTTTAAACTAACTCCTGTTATTACTCTATTCCTAAACCATGGTCTAACCCTTACAATAGCCTTAACCCAGGACTCATCCATAATCTTCAGCTCTGGCCTAACCCAAACCTAAACCTTAAATTCTGGGATAGCCTAATTTTAACTGCTAGGCTAACCCTATTTCTAGCTCGTGGTCTGACCCCAACTCCTGTTTTAACTCTATTACTAACCCATGGTCTAACCCTAACCTTAGCCTTAACCCAGGACCCAACCCTAATCCACACCTCTGACTAAACCTAAACCTTAAATACTGGGAAAACCTAACTTTACCTGCTGGACTAACCCTATTTCTTGCTCCTGGTCTGACCCTAACTCCTGTTTTAACTCTATTCCTAACCCATGGTCTAACCCTAACCCTAGACTTAACCCAGGACCCAACCCTAATCCTCACCTCTGGCTTAACCGAAACCTTAAATTTTGGCTTAACCTAGGGAAAACTGCTGGACTAACCCTATTTATAGCCAATAGTTTTATAATAACTCCTGTTTTTAATCTATTCCTTACCCATGGTCTAACCCTAACAATAGCTTTATCCCAGGACTCAACCCTAATACTCACCTCTGGCATAACCCAAACCTATACCTTAAATTCTGAGATAACCTAACTTTAACTGCTATACTAACCCTATTTCTAGCTCGTGGTCTGACCATAACTCCTGTTTTAACTCTATTACTATCTTATGGTCTAACCCTAAGCCTAGCCTTAAGCCAGGACCCAACCCTAATCCTCACCTCTGACTTACCTAAACCTTAAATTCTGGCTTAACCTAACTTTAACTGCTGGACTAACCCTATTTCTAGCCCCTGGTCTAACCCTAACTCCTGCATTAACTCTATTCCTGACCCATGGTGTAACCCTATTCCTAGCCTTAACCAAGGACCCAACCCTAATCCTCACCTCTGGCTTAACCTAAACCTTAAATTATAGCTTAACCTAGGTTAAACTGCTGGAGTAACCCTAATTATAGCCAATAGTTTTAAACTAACTCTTGTTTTTACTCAATTCCTAACCCATGGTCTAACCCTAACCCTAGCTTTAACCTAGGACTCATCCCTAATCCTCACCTCTGGCCTAACCCAAACCTAAACCTTAAATTCTGGGATAACCTAACTTTAACTGCTGGACTAACCCTATTTTTAGCTCATGATCTGACCTTAACTCCTTCTTTAACTCTTTTCCTAACTCATGGTGTAACCCTAACCCTAGCCTTAACTCAGGATCCAACCCTAATCCTTACCTCTGACTTAACCTAAACCTTAAATACTGGGATAACCTAACTTTAACTGCTGAACTAACCCTATTTCTATCTCCTGGTCTGACCCTAACTCCTGTTTTAACTCTATTCCTAACCCATGGTCTAACCCTAAGCCTAGCCTTAACTTAAGACCCAACCCTAATCCTCACCTCTGGCCTAACCCAAACCTAAACCTTAAATTCTGGGATAACCTAAGTTTAACTGCTGGACTAACCCTATTTCTAGCCCTTGGTCTGACCCTAACTCCTTCTTTAACTCTATTCCTAACCCATGGTGTAACCCTAACCCTAGCCTTAACCCAGGACCCAACCCTAATCCACACCTCTGACTTAACCTAAACCTAAATACTGGGATAACCTTACTTTAACTGCTGGACTAACCCTATTTCTAGCTGCTGGCCTGACCCTAAAGCCTGTTTTAACTCTATTCCTAACCCGTGGTCTAACCCTAACCCAAGCCTTAACCCAGAACCCAATGATAATCCTTACCTCTGGGTTAATCAAATCCTTAAATTCTGGCTTAACCTAGGTTAAACTGCTGGACTAACCCTATTTCTAGACCCTAGTTTTATACTAACTCCTGTTTTAACTCTATTCCCAACCCATGGTCTAACCCTGACCCTAGCCTTTACCCAGGACTTAACCCTAATCGTCACCTCTGGCCTAACCCAAACCTAAACCTTAAATTCTGGGATAACCTAAGTTTAACTGCTGCACTCACCCTATTTCTAGCCCCTGGTCTGACCATAACTCCTGCTTTAACTCTATTCTTAACCCTTAATGTAACCTTAACCCCAGCCTTAACCCAGGACCCAACCCTAACCCTCACCTATGGCCTAACCTAAACTTAAACCTTAAATTCTGGGATAACCTAACTTTAACTGCTGGACTAACCCTATTTCCAGCTCGTGGTCTGACCCTTACTTCTGTTTTAACTCTATTACTAACCTATGGTCTAACCCTAACCCTAGCCTTAACCCTGGACCCAATCCTAATTCTCACCTCTGGCTTAACCTAAACCTTAAATTCTGGCTTAAACTAAGTTTAACTGCTGGACTAACCCTATTTCTAGCTCATGGTCTGACCCTTTCTTCTGTTTTAACTCTATTACTGACCCATGGTCTAACCCTAAAACATCATCCCCATCATTTTTTTTTTCACTCCCTTCATTAAAAATTCGCAATAATATAAAATAAAAAATGTGAAAAAATCCTCTTAAATAATATTCATTATGACATTTTCATATATAGATTACTACTGTAACATCTTACATTCTTTTTGTAAATTCTTGATACTTTTGATGTCATTTTTGTAAATTATTACTAATAACACTGTACACATGTGGTATTTTATAAAATTTATTGTGGCATTTATGGTGACATTTTTGCAATAAGTATTTAATATTCACATTACATGCTTATTTGATTTCATATGTTTCTATGTGGTCCCTTTTACCCACCTGGTTCCGTATTTAATTAAGGAATCCTTGCTTATCCTCTCCCCCTTTGTTCATCCTATGGAGTAACCTATTTCAATAGTCTTGTGTCATAGAGAAAATGCTTATGAGTAAGGACTCTCTTGTTTTTACCGCAGTCCAAAACGCGTTAAGTCTCTTGTGAGGTACACCGCTTGGCCTCCCCAGGTACTTTTTTAAGCATGAAAATAAAGATTTTTGATGTTTTTATAATATATTCGTGCCGGATCCTTTCTTCCATTACTTCTAACCCCAACCCTAGCCTTAACCCTGGACCCAACCCTAATCCTCACCTCTGGCTTAACCTAAACCTTAAATTCTGGCTAGAACTAAGTTAAACTGCTAGACTAACCCTATTTCTAGCCCGTGGTCTGAACCTAACTTCAGCTTTAACTCTATTTCTAACGCATGGTGTAACCCTATCCCTAGCCTTAACCAGGGACCCAAACCTAATCCTCACCTCTGTCTTAACCTAAACCTTAAATTCTGGCTTAACCTAGGTTAAACTGCTCGACTAACCCTATGTCTAGCCCCTAGTTTTAAACTAACTCCTGTTTTTACTCTATTCCTAAACCATGGTCTAACCCTAACCCTAGCCCTAACCAAGGACTCATCCCTAATCCTCACCTCTGGCCTAACCCAAACCTAAAACTTAAATTCTGGGATAACCTAACTTTAACTGCTGGACTAACCCTATTTCTAGCTCCTGGTCTTACCCTAACTCTTCTATTAACTCTATTACTAACCCATAGTCTAACCCTAACCCTAGCCTTAACCCAGGACCCAACCCTAATTCTCACCTCTGACTTAACCTAAACCCTAAATTCTGGGATAACCTAATTTTAACTGCTGGACAAACCCTATTTCTAGCTCGTGGTCTGACGTTAACTCCTGTTTTAACTCTATTACTAACCCATGGTCTAACGCTAACCCTAGCCTTAACTCAAGACCCAACCCTAATCCTCACCTCTGGCTTAACCTAAACCTTAATTTCTGGCTTAACCTAGGTTACATTGCTGGAATAACCCTATTTCTAGCCCCTGGTCTGAACGTAACTCCTGCTTTAAATATATTCTTAACCCATAATGTAACCTTAACCCTAGACTTAACCCAGGACCCAACCCTAATCCTCACCTCTGGCCTAACCTATTCCTAAACCTTAAATTCTGGGGTAACCTAACTTTAACTGTTGGACTAACCCAATTTCTAGCTCTTGATCTGAATCTAACTCCTGTTTCTGCTCTTTACCTAATCCATGTTCTAACCCTAACCCTAGCCTTAACCCAGGACCCAACCCTAATCCTCACTTCTGACTTAACCTAAACCTTAAATACTGGGATAACTTAAATTTAACTGCTGGAGTAACCCTATTTCTAGCTCCTGGTCTTACCCTAACTCCTGTTCTAACTCTATTCCTAACCCATGGTCTAACCCTAACACTTGCCTTAATCCAGGACACAACCCTAATCCTCACCTCTGGCTTAACTGAAACCTTAAATTCTGGCTTAACCTAGGTTAAACGGCTGGGCTAACCCTATTTATAGCCGATAGATTATACTATCTCCTGTTTTTACTCTATTTCTAACCCATGGTCTAACCCTAACCATAGCTTTAACCCAGGACTCAACCCTAATCCTCACCTCTGGCCTAACCCAAACCTAAACTTGAAATTCTGGGATAACCTAACTTTAACTGCTGGACTAACCCTATTTCTAGCTCGGGGTCTGACTCTAACTTCTGTTTTAACTCTATTACTAACCATTGGTCTAACCATAACCCTAGCCTTAACCCGGGACCCAACCCTAATCCTCGCCTCTGGCTTAAGCTAAACCTTAAATTCTGGCTTGACATAAGTTTAACTGCTGGACTAACCCTATTTCTAGCCCCTGGTCTGACCCTAACTTCTGCTTTAACTCTATTCCTAACCCATGGTGTAACCCTATCCCTAGCCTTAACCAGGGACCCAACCATAATCCTCGCCTCTGGCTTAACCGAAACCTTAAATTCTGGCTTAACCTAGGTTAAACTGTTGGACTAACCCTATTTATAGCCAATAGTTTTATACTAACTCCTGTTTTTACTTTATTCCTAACCCATGGTCTAACCCTAACCCTAGCTTTAGCCCAGGACTCAACCCTAATACTCACCTTTGGCCTAACCCAAACCTAAACCTTAAATTTTGGATAACCTAACTTTAACTGCTATACTAACTTTATTTTTAGCTCATGGTCTGACCCTAACTTATGTTTTAAATCTATTACTATACAATGGTCCAACCCTAACCCTAGCCTTAACCCATGACCCAACCCTAATCCTCACCTCTGACTTAACCTAAACCTTAAATTCTGGCCTAACCTAACTTTAACTGCTGGACTAACCCTATTTCTAGCTCTTGGTCTGACCCTAACTCCTGCTTTAATTCTATTCCTAACCCATGGTATAACCCTATTCCTAGACTTAACCCAAGACCCAACTCTAATCCTCATCTCTGGCCTAACCTAAACCTAAACCTAAATTCTGGGATAACCTAACTTTAACTGCTAGACTAACCCTGTTTATAGCTCTTTGTCTGACTCTAACTCCTGTTTTAGCTCTTTACCTAACCTATGGTCTAACCATAACCCTAGCCTTAACCCGGGACCCAACCCTAATCCTTACCTCTGACTTAACCTAAACCTTAAATACTGGGATAACCTAACTTTAACTGCTGGACTAACCCTATTTCTAGCTCCTGGTCTGACCCTAGCTCCTGTTTTAACTCTATTCCTAACCCATGGTCTAACCCTAACCCTAGCCTTAACCCAGGACCCAACCCTAATCCTCACCTCTGGCTTAACCGAAACCTTAAATTATTTCTTAACCTAGGTTAAACTGCTGGACTAACCCTATTTATAGCCAATAGTTTTATAATAACTCCTGTTTTTAATCTATTCCTTACCCATGGTCTAACCCTAACCGTAGCTTTAACCCAGGACTCAACCCTAATACTCACCTCTGGCATAACCCATACCTATACCTTAAATTCTGGGATACCCTAACTTAAACCGCTATACTAACCCTATTTCTAGCTTGTGGTCTGACCCTAACTCCTGTTTTAACTCTATTACTATCCCATGGTCTAACCCTAAGCCTAGCCTTAAGCCAGGACCCAACCTTAATCCTCACCTCTGACTTAACCTAAACCTTAAATTCTGGCTTAACCTAACTTTAACTGCTGGACTAACCCTATTTCTAGCCCCTGGTCTGACCCTAACTCCTGCTTTAACTCTATTGCTAACCCATGGTGTAACCCTATTCCTAGCCTTAACCCAGGATCCAACCCTAATCCTCACCTCTGACTTAACCTAAACCTTAAATACTGGGATAACCTATCTTTAACTGCTTGACTAACCCTATTTCTAGCTCCTAGTTTTACCCTAACTCCTGTTCTAACTCTATTCCTAACCCGTGGTCTAACCCTAACACTTGCCTTAATCCAGGACACAACCCTAATCCTCACCTCTGGCTTAACTGAAACCTTAAATTCTGGCTTAACCTAGGTTAAACTGCTGGGCTAACAATATTTATAGCCAATAGTTTATACTATCTCCTGTTTTACTCTATTCCTAACCCATGGTTTAACCCTAACCATAGCTTTAACCCAGCACTCAACCCTAATCCTCACCTCTGGCCTAACCCAAACCTAAACCTGAAATTCAGGGAAAACCTAACTTTAACTGCTGGACTAACCCTATTTCTAGCTCGTGGTCTGACTCTAACTTCTGTTTAACTCTATTACTAACCCTTCGTCTAACCCTAACCCTAGCCTTAACCCAGGACCCAACCCTAATCCTCGCCTCTGGCTTAAGCTAAACCTTAAATTCTGGCTTGACATAAGTTTAACTGCTGGACTAACCCTATTTCTAGCCCCTGGTCTGACCCTAACTTCTGCTTTAACTCTATTCCTAACCCATTTTGTAACCCTATCCCTAGCCTTAACCAGGGACCCAACCATAATCCTCACTTCTGGCTTAACCGAAACCTTAAATTCTGGCTTAACCTAGGTTAAACTGCTGGACTAACCCTATTTATAGCCAATAGATTTATACTAACTCCTGTTTTTACTCTATTCCTAACCCATGGTCTAACCCTAACCCTAGCTTTAACCCAGGACTCAACCCTAATACTCACCTTTGGCCTAACCCAAACCTATACCTTAAATTCTGGGATAACCTAACTTAAACTGCTATACTAACCCTATTTCTAGCTCCTGGTCTGACCCTAGCTCCTGTTTTAACTCTATTCCTAACCCATGGTCTAACCCTAACCCTAGCCTTAACCCAGGACCCAACCCTAATCCTCACCTCTGGCTTAACCGAAACCTTAAATTCTTTCTTAACCTAGGTTAAACTGCTGGACTAACCCTATTTATAGCCAATAGTTTTATAATAACTCCTGTTTTTAATCTATTCCTTACCCATGGTCTAACCCTAACCGTAGCTTTAACCAAGGACTCAACCCTAATACTCACCTCTGGCATAACCCTAACTTTACCTTAAATTCTGGGATAACCTAACTTAAACTGCTATACTAACCCTATTTCTAGCTCGTGGTCTGACCCTAACTCCTGTTTTAACTCTATTACTATCCCATGGTCTAACCCTAAGCCTAGCCTTAAGCCAGGACCCAACCCCAATCCTCACCTCTGACTTAACCTAAACCTTAAATTCTGTCTTAACCTAACTTAAACTGCTGGACTAACCCTATTTCTAGCCCTTGGTCTGACTCTAACTCCTGCTTTAACTCTATTCCTAACCCATGGTCTAACCCTAACCCTAGCCTTAACCCAGGACCCAACCCTAATCCTCCCCTTTGGCTTAACCGAAACCTTAAATTCTTTCTTAACCTAGGTTAAACTGCTGGACTAACCCTATTTATAGCCAATAGTTTTATAATAACTCCTGTTTTTAATCTATTCCTTACCCATGGTCTAACCCTAACCGTAGCTTTAACCCAGGACTCAACCCTAATACTCACCTCTGGCATAACCCATACCTATACCTTAAATTCTGGGATACCCTAACTTAAACTGCTATACTAACCCTATTTCTAGCTCGTGGTCTGACCCTAACTCCTGTTTTAACTCTATTACTATCCCATGGTCTAACCCTAAGCCTAGCCTTAAGCCAGGACCCAACCCTAATCCTCACCTCTGACTTAACCTAAACCTTAAATTCTGGCTTAACCTAACTTAAACTGCTGGACTAACCTTATTTCTAGCCCCTGGTCTGACCCTAACTCCTGCTTTAACTCTATTCCTAACCCATGGTCTAACCCTAACCCTAGCCTTAACTTAGGACCCAACCCTAATCCTCACCTCTGGCTTAACCGAAACCTTAAATTCTTTCTTAACCTAGGTTAAACTGCTGGACTAACCCTATTTATAGCCAATAGTTTTATAATAACTCCTGTTTTTAATCTATTCCTTACCCATGGTCTAACCCTAACCGTAGCTTTAACCCAGGACTCAACCCTAATACTCACCTCTGGCATAACCCAAACCTATACCTAAAAATTCTGGGATAACCTAACTTAAACTGCTATATTAACCCTATTTCTAGCTCGTGGTCTGACCCTAACTCCTGTTTTAACTCTATTACTATCCCATGGTCTAACCCTAAGCCTAGCCTTAAGCCAGGACCCAACCCTAATCCTCACCTCTGACTTAACCTAAACCTTAAATTCTGGCTTAACCTAAATTTAACTGCTGGACTAACCCTATTTCTAGCCCCTGGTCTGACCCTAACTCCTGCTTTAACTCTATTGCTAACCCATGGTGTAACCCTATTCCTAGCCTTAACCTAGGATCCAACCCTAATCCTCACCTCTGACTTAACCTAAACCTTAAATACTGGGATAACCTATCTTTAACTGCTGGACTAACCCTATTTCTAGCTCCTAGTCTTACCCTAACTCCTGTTCTAACTCTATTCCTAACCCATGGTCTAACCCTAACACTTGCCTTAATCCAGGACACAACCCTAATCCTCACCTCTGGCTTAACTGAAACCTTAAATTCTGGCTTAACCTAGGTTAAACTGCTGGGCTAACAATATTTATAGCCAATAGTTTATACTATCTCCTGTTTTACTCTATTCCTAACCCATGGTCTAACCCTAACCATAGCTTTAACCCAGCACTCAACCCTAATCCTCACCTCTGGCCTAACCCAAAACTAAACCTGAAATTCTGGGATAACCTAACTTTAACTGCTGGACTAACCCTATTTCTAGCTCGTGGTCTGACTCTAACTTCTGTTTAACTCTATTACCAACCCTTCGTCTAACCCTAACCCTAGCCTTAACCCAGGACCCAACCCTAATCCTCGCCTCTGGCTTAATTTAAACCTTAAATTCTGGCTTGACATAAGTTTAACTGCTGGACTAACCCTATTTCTAGCCCCTGGTCTGACCCTAACTTCTGCTTTAACTCTATTCCTAACCCATGGTGTAACCCTATCCCTAGCCTTAACCAGGGACCCAACCATAATCCTCACCTCTGGCTTAACCAAAACCTTAAATTCTGGCTTAACCTAGGTTAAACTGCTTGACTAACCCTATTTATAGCAAATAGTTTTATACTAACTCCTGTTTTTACTCTATTCCTAACCCATGGTCTAACCCTAACCCTAGCTTTAACCCAGGACTCAACCCTAATACTCACCTTTGGCCTAACCCAAACCTATACCTGAAATTCTGGGATAACCTAACTTAAACTGCTATACTAACCCTATTTCTAGCTCATGGTCTGACCCTAACTCCTGTTTTAACTCTATTACTATCCCATGGTCTAACCCTAAGCCTAGCCTTAAGCCAGGACCCAACCCTAATCCTCACCTCTGACTTAACCTAAACCTTAAATTCTGACTTAACCTAACTTTAGCTGCTGGACTAACCCTATTTCTAGCCCCTGGTCTGACCCTAACTCCTGCTTTAACTCTATTGCTAACCCATGGTGTAACCCTATTCCTAGCATTAACACAGGATCCAACCCTAATCCTCACCTCTGACTTAACCTAAACCTTAAATACTGGGATAACCTATCTTTAACTGCTAGGCTAACCCTATTTCTAGCTCCTGGTCTTACCCTAACTCCTGTTTTAACTCTATTCCTAACCCATGGTCTAACCCTAACCCTAGCCTTAACTTAAGACCCAACCCTAATCCTCACCTCTGGCTTACCCTAAACCATAAATTCTGGCTTAACCTAAGTTTAACAGCTGGACTAACCCTATTTCTCGCCCCTGATCTGACCTTAACACCTGCTTTAACTCAATTCCTAACCCATGGTGTAACCCTAACCCTAGCCTTAACCCAGGACCCAACCCTAATCCACACCTCTGACTTAACCTATACCTAAATACTGGGATAACCTAACTTTACCTGCTGGTCTAACCCTATTTCTAGCTCCTGGTCTGACCCTAAAGTGTGTTTTAACTCTATTCCTAACCCGTGGTCTAACCCTACCCAAGCCATAACCCAGGACCTAATCCTTACCTCTGGGTAATCTATTCTTTAAATTCTGGCTTAACCTAGGTTAAACTGCTGGACTAACCCTATTTCTAGACCCTAGTTTTATACTAACTCCTGTTATTACTCTATTCCTACCCATGGTCTAACCCTAACCCTAGCTTTAACCCTGGACTCAACCCTAATCCTCACCTCTGGCCTAACCCAAATCTAAACCTTAAATTCTGGGATAACCTAACTTTAACTGCTGAACTAACCATATTTCTATCTCCTGGTCTGACCCTAACTCCTGTTTTAACTCTATTACTAACCCATGGTCTAACCCTAACCCTAGCCTTAACCCACGACTCATCACTAATCCTCACCTCTGGCCTAACCCAAACCTAAACCCTAAATACTGGGATAACCTAACTTTAACTGCTGAACTAACCCTATTTCAAGCTCCTGTTCTGACTCTAACTCCTGTTTTAACTCTATTTCTAACCCAAGGTCTAACCCTAACCCTTACCTTAAGCCAGGACTCAACCCCAATCCTCACCTCTGGCCAAACCCAAACCTAAACCTTAAATTCTGGGATAACCTAACTTTAACTGCAGGACTAACCCTATCTCTAGCTTGTGGTCTGACCCTAACTCCTGTTTTAACTCTATTACTACCCCATAGTTTAACCCTTACCTTAACCCATGACCCAACCCTAATCCTAACCTCTGGCTTAACCTAAACTTTAAATTCTGGCTTAACCTAAGATTAACTGCTGGACTAACCCTATTACTAGCACCTTGTCTGACCCTAACTCCTGCTTTAACTCTATTCCTAATCCATGGTGTGACCCTAGTCCTAGCCTTAACCCAGGACCCAACCCTAATCCTCACCTCTGGCTTAACCTAAACCTTAAAATTATGGCTTAACCTAGGTTAAACTGCTGGACAAACCCTATTTCTAGCCCCTAGTTTTAAACTAACTCCTGTTTTTCTTCTATTCCTAACCCATGGTCTAACCCTAACCATAGCCTTAACCCAGGACTCATCCCCAATCCTCACCTCTGGCCTAACCCAAACCTAAACTTTAAATTCTAGGATAACCTAACTTTAACTGCTGGACTAACCCTATTTCTAGCTCGTGGTCTGACCCCAACTCCTGTTTTAACTCTATTCCTAACCCATGGTGTAACCCTATCCCTAGCCTTAACCAGGGACCAAACCATAATCCTCACCTCTGGCTTAACCAAAACCTTAAATTCTGGCTTAACCTAGGTTAAACTGCTGGACTAACCCTATTTATAGCCAATAGTTTTATACTATCTCCTGTTTTTACTCTATTCCTAACCCATGGTCTAACCCTAACCCTAGCTTTAACCCAGGACTCAACCCTAATACTCACCTCTGGCCTAACCCAAACCTAAACCTTAAATTCTGGGATAACCTAACTTTAACTCCTGGACTAACCCTGTTTCAAGCTCTTGGTCTGACTCTAACTCCTGTTTTAGCTCTTTATCCAACCTATTGTGTAACCCTAACCCTAGCCTTAACTCAGGATCCAAACCTAATCCTAACCTCTGACTTAACCTAAACCTTAAATTCTTGCTTAACCTAAGTTTAACTGCTTGACTAACCCTATTTCTAGCTCCTGGTCTGACCCTAACTCCTGTTTTAACTCTATTTCTAACCCTTGGTCTAACCCTAACCCTAGCCTTAACTTAAGACCCAACCCTAACCCTCACCTCTGGCTTAACCTAAACCCTAAATTCTGGCTTAACCCAAGTTTAACTGCTGGACTAACCCTATTTGTAGCCCCTGATCTGACCCTAAATCCTGCTTTAACTCTATTCCTAACCCATGGTGTAACCCTAACCCTAGCCTTAACCCAGGACCCAACCCTAATCCACACCTCTGACTTAACCTAAACCTAAATACTAGGATAACCTAACTTTAACTGCTGGACTAACCCTATTTCTAGCTCCTGGTCTGACCCTAAAGCCTGTTTTAACTCTATTCCTAACCCGTGGTCTAACCCTAACCCAAGCCTTAACCCAGGACCCAACCCTAATCCTTACCTCTGGGTTAATCTATTGCTTAAATTCTGTCTTAACCTAGGTTAAACTGCTGGACTAACCATATTTCTAGACCCTAGTTTTATACTAACTTCTGTTTTTACTGTATTCCTAACCCATGGTCTAACTCTAACCCTAACCTTAACCCAGGACTCAACCCTAATCCTCACCTCTGGCCTAACCCAAACATAAACTTTAAATTCTGGGATAACCTAACTTTAACTGCTGGACTAACCCTATTTCTATCTCCTGGTCTGACCCTAACTCCTGTTTCAACTGTATTACTAACCCATGGTCTAACCCTAACCCTAGCCTTAACCCAGGACTCATCCCTAATCCTCACTTCAGGCTTAACCCAAACATTAAATTCTGGCTTAACCTAAGTTTAACTGCTGGACTAACCCTATTTCTAGCCCCTGCTCTGACCATAACTCCTGCTTTAACTCTATTCTTAACCCTTAATGTAACCTTAACCCTAGCCTTAACCCAGGACCCAACCCTAATCCTCACCTCTGGCCTAACCTAAACCTAAACTTTAAATTCTGGGATAACCTAACTTTAACTGCTGGACTAACCCTATTTCTAGCTCATGGTCTGACCCTTTCTTCTGTTTTAACTCTATTACTAACCCATGGTCTAACCCTAAAACATCATCCCCATCATTTTTTTTTTCACTCCCTTCATTAAAAATTAAAAATTTGCAATAATATAAAATAAAAAATGTGAAAAAATCCTCTTAAATAATATTCATTATGACATTTTCATAAATAGATTATTACTCTAACATCTTACATTCTTTTTGTAAATTCTTGTTACTTTTGATGTCATTTTTGTAATTTATTACTAATAACACTGTTCACATGTGGTATTTTATATATTTTATTGTGGCATTTATGGTGACATTTTTGCAATAAGTATTTAATATTCACATTACATGATTATTTGATTTCATATGTTTCTATGTGGTCCCTTTTACCCACCTGGTTCCTCATTTAGTTAAGGAATCCTTGCTTATCCTTTCCCCCTTTGTTCATCCTATGGAGTAACCTATTTCAGTAGTCTTGTGTCATAGAGAAAATGCTTATGATTAAGGACTCTCTTGTTTTTACCGAAGTCCGAAACACATTAAGTCTCTTGTGAGGTACACCGCTTGGTCTCCCCAGGTACTTTTTTAAGCATGAAAATAAAGATTTTTTGATGTTTTTATAATATATTCGTGCCGGATCCTTTCTTACATTACTTCTAACCCTAACCCTAGCCTTAACCCTGGACCCAACCCTAATCCTCACCTCTGGCTTAACCTAAACCTTAAATTCTGGCTAGAACTAAGTTAAACTGCTGAACTAACCCTATTTCTAGCCCGAGGTCTGACCCTAACTTCAGCTTTAACTCTATTCCTAACGCATCGTGTAACCCTATCCCTAGCCTTAACCAGGGACCCAAACCTAATCCTCACCTCTGTCTTAACCTAAACCTTAACTTCTGGCTTAACCTAGGTTAAACTGCTCGACTAACCCTATTTCTAGCCCCTAGTTTTAAACTAACATCTGTTTTTACTCTATTCCTTAACCATTTTCTAACCCTAACTCTAGCCCTAACCAAGGACTTATCCCTAATCCTCACCTCTGGCCTAACCAAAACCTAAAACTTAAATTCTGGGATAACCTAACTTTAACTGCTGGACTAACCGTATTTCTAGCTCGTGGTCTGACGTTAACTCCTGTTTTAACTCTATTACTAACCCATGGTCTAACGCTAACCCTAGCCTTAACTCAGGACACAACCCTAATCCTCACCTCTGGCTTAACCTAAACCTTAAATTCTGGCTTAACCTAAACCTTAGATTCTGGCTTAACCTGGGTTACATTGCTGGATTAACCCTATTTCTAGCCCCTGGTCTGAACGTAACTCCTGCTTTAAATCTATTCTTAACCCATAATGTAACCTTAACCCTAGACTTAACCCAGGACCCAACCCTAATCCTCACCTCTGGCCTAACCTATTCCTAAACCTTAAATTCTGGGATAACCTAACTTTAACTGTTGGACTAACCCTATTTCTAGCTCTTGATCTGACTATAACTCCTGTTTTAGCTCTTTACCTAACCCATGGTCTAACCCTAACCCTAGCCTTAACCCAGGACCCAACCCTAATTATCACTTCTGACTTAACCTAATTCTTAAATACTGGGATAACCTAAATTTAACTGCTAGAGTAACCCTATTTCTAGCTCCTGGTCTTACCCTAACTCCTGTTCTAACTCTATTTCTAACCCATGGTCTAACCCTAACACTTGCCTTAATCCAGGACACAACCCTAATCCTCACCTCTGGCTTAACTGAAACCTTAAATTCTGGCTTAACCTAGGTTAAACTGCTGGGCTAACCCTATTTATTGCCAATAGTTTATACTATCTCCTGTTTTTACTCTATTCCTAACCCATGGTCTAACCCTAACCATAGCTTTAACCCAGGACCGAACCCTAATCCTCGCCTCTGGCTTAAGCTAAACCTTAAATTCTGGCTTGACATAAGTTTAACTGCTGGACTAACCCTATTTCCAGCACCTGGTCTGACCCTAACTTCTACTTTAACTCTATTCCTAACCCATGGTGTAACCCTATCCCTAGCCTTAACCAGGGACCCAACCATAATCCTCACCTCTGGCTTAACCGAAACCTTAATTTCTGGCTTAACCTAGGTTAAACTGCTGGACTAACCCTATTTATAGCCAATAGTTTTATACTAACTCCTGTTTTTACTCTATTCCTAGCCCATGGTCTAACCCTAACCCTAGCTTTAACCCAGGACTCAACCCTAATACTCACCTTTGGCCTAACCCAAACCTAAACCTTAAATTTTGGATAACCTAACTTTAACTGCTATAGTAACCCTAATTTTAGCTCATGGTCTGACCCTAACTTCTGTTTTAACTCTACTACTATCCCATGGTCCAACCCTAACCCTAGCCTTAACCCGTGACCCAACCCTATTCCTCACCTCTGACTTAACCTAAACCTTAAATTCTTGCTTAACCTAACTTTAACTGCTGGACTAACCCTATTTCTAGCTCTTGGTCTGACCCTAACTCCTGCTTAAATTCTTTTCCTAACCCATGGTGTAACCCTATTCCTAGACTTAACCCAAGACCCAACCCTAATCCTCATCTCTGGCCTAACCTAAACCTTAAATTCTGGCTAGAACTAAGTTAAACTGCTAGACTAACCCCATTTCTAGCCCGTGGTCTAACCCTAACTTCAGCTTTAACTCTATTCCTAACGCATGGTGTAACCCTTTAACTAGCCTTAACCAGGGACCCAAACCTAATCCTCACATCTGTCTTAACCTAAACCTTAAATTCTGGCTTAACCTAGGTTAAACTGCTCGACTAACCCTATTTCTAGACCCTAGTTTTAAACTAATCCCTGTTTTTACTCTATTCCTAAACCATGGTCTAACCCTAACCCTAGCCCTAACCAAGGACTCATCCCTAATCCTCACCTCTGGCCTAACCCAAACCTAAAACTTAAATTCTGGGATAACCTAACTTAAAATGCTGGACTAACCCTATTTCTAGCTCCTGGTCTTACCCTAACTCTTCTTTTAACTCTATTACTAACCCATGGTCTAACCCTAACCCTAGCCTTAACCCAGGACCCAACCCTAATCCTCACCTCTGACTTAACCTAAACCTTAAATTCTGGGATAACCTAATTTAACTGCTGGACAAACCCTATTTCTAGCTTGTGGTCTGAAACTAACTCCTGTTTTAATTCTATTACTAACCCATGGTCTAACCCTAGCCTTAACCCAGGACTCAACCCTAATCCTCACCTCTGGCCTAACGCAAACCTAAACCTTAAATTCTGGGATAACCTAACTTTAACTGCTGGACTAACCCTATTTCTAGCTCGTGGTCTGACGTTAACTCCTGTTTTAACTCTATTACTAACCCATGGTCTAATGCGAACCCTAGACTTAACTCAGGACCCAACCCTAATCCTCACCTTAAATTCTGGCTTAACCTAGGTTACATTGCTGGATTAACCCTATTTCTAGCCCCTGGTCTGAACGTAACTCCTGCTTTAAATCTATTTTTAACCCATAATGTAACCTTAACCCTAGACTTAACCCAGGACCCAACCCTAATCCTCACCTCTGGCCTAACCTATTCCTAAACCTTAAATTCTGGGATAACCTAACTTTAACTGTTGGACTAACCCTATTTCTAGCTCTTGATCTGACTCTAACTCCTGTTTTAGCTTTTTACCTAAACCATGGTCTAACCCTAACCCTAGCCTTAACCCAGGACCCAATCCTAATCCTCACTTCTGACTTAACCTAAACCTTAAATACTGGGATAACTTAAATTTAACTGCTGGAGTAACCCTATTTCTAGCTCCTGGTCTTACCCTAACTCCTGTTCTAACTCTATTCCTAACCCATGGTCTAACCCTAACACTTGCCTTAATCCAGGACACAACCCTAATCCTCACCTGTGGCTTAACTGAAACCTTAAATTCTGGCTTAACCTAACTTTAACTGCTGGGCTAACCCTATTTCTAGCTCTTGGTCTGACCCTAACTCCTGCTTTAATTCTTTTCCTAACCTATGGTGTAACCCTATTCCTAGACTTAACCCAAGACCCAACTCTAATCCTCAAATCTGGCCTAACCTAAGCCTAAACCTTAAATTCTGGGATAACCTAACTTTAACTGCTAGACTAACCCTGTTTCTAGCTCTTTGTCTGACTCTAACGCCTGTATTAGCTCTTTACCTAACCTATGGTCTAACCCTAACCCTAGCCTTAACCCGGGACCCAACCCTAATCCTAACCTCTGATTTAACCTAAACCTTAAATACTGCGATAACCTAACTTTAACTGCTGGACTAACCCTATTTCTAGCTCCTGGTCTGACCGTAACTCCTGTTCTAACTCTATTCCTAACCCATGGTCTAACCCTAACACTAGCCTTAACCTAGGACCCAACCCTAATCCTCACCTCTGTCTTAACCGAAACCTTAAATTCTGGCTCAACCTAGGTTAAACTGCTGGACTAACTATATTTATACCCAATAGTTTTATACTAACTCCTGTTTTGACTCTAGTCCTAACCCATTGTCTAACCCTAACCCTAGCTTTAAACAAGGACTCAACCCTAATCTTCACCTCTGGCCTAACTAAACCTAAACCTTAAATTCTGGCCTAACCTAAGTTTAACTGCTGTACTAACCCTATTTCTAGCACCTGATCTGACCCTAACTCCTGCTTTAACTCTATTCCTAAACCATGGTGTAACCCTAACCCTAGCCTTAACCCAGGACCTAACCCTAACCCTCGCCTCTAGCTTAACCTAAACCTTAAATTAAGGCTTAACCTAGGTTAAACTGCTAGACTAACCCTATTTCTAGCCCCTAGTTTTAAACTAACTCCTGTTTTTACTCTATTCCTAACCCATGGTCTAACCCTGACCCTAGCCTTAACCCAGGACTCATCCCTAATCCTCACCTCTGGCCTAACCCAAACCTAAACTTTAAATTCTAGGATAACCTAACTTTAACTGCTGGACTAACCCTATTTCTAGCTCCTGGTCTAACCATAACTCCTGTTTTAACTCTATTCCAAACCCATGGTCTAACCCCAACCCTAGCCTTAACTTAGGACACAACCCTAATACTCACCTCTAGCTTAACCTAAACCTTAAATTCTAGCTTAAACTAACTTTAACTGCTGGACTAACCCTATTCTAGCTCCTGGTTTGACCCCAATTCCTGTTTTAACTCTATTCCTAACCCATGGTCTAACCCTAACCCTTGCCTTAACCCAGGACCCAACCCTAATCCTCACCTCTGACTTAACCTAAACCTTAAACTCTGGGAAAACCTAACTTTAACTGCTCGACTAACACTATTTCTAGCCCCTGGTCTGACCCTAACTCCTGCTTCAACTCTATTCCTAACCCATGGTGTAACCCTAACCCTAGCCTTAACCCAGGACTCAACCCTAATGCTCACCTCTTGCCTAACCCAATCCTAAACCTTAAATTCTGGGATAACCTAACTTTAACTGATGGACTAAACCTATTTCTAGACCCTGGTCTTTCCCTAACTCCTGTTTCAACTCTATTACTAACCCATGGTCTAACCGTAACCCTAGCCTTAACCCATGACCCAACCCTAATCCTCACCTCTGGCTTAACCCAAACCTTAAATTCTGGCTTAACTTAAGTTTAACTGCTGGACTAACCCTATTTCTAGCTACTGGTCTGACTCTAACTCCTGTTTTAACTCTATTACTAACCCATGGTCTAACCCTAAGCCTAGCCTTAACCCAAGATCCAACTCTAATCCTCATGTCTGACTTAACCTAAACCTTGAATACTGGGATAACCTAACTTTAACTGCTGGACTAACCCTATTTCTAGCCCCTGGTCTGACCCTAACTCCTGTTTTAACTCTATTACTAACCCATGGTAGTGACGGGGTGTACAGCAGGGCAAGGAGAGACAACAGGCCGAGGGATTATTCAACAGGTTTACTAACAGGAATACATGTACAGCACACGACAAGTCCAAATAAAACAGATTCGGGGCACCTTCTTATAATCCAATGTGCTAGATCACGATGTAATGGTCCTTTTCAGAGTCCCAGAAATCCCACACAATCCCCCTGGACGGCGAGATCTGTCCGCAGAATCTGATCTCACTCCCTACCTCTTCAAAGCTCAGCTCCCAACTGCACGTAGAAACAGGAGTGTATTGTCTGAGCTCGTAGGCCCGCCCCTCAAGGGTAGGGGTCTATGCAATGGTTGGGCCCACTAGAAGATTCTAGAAGGTTGGCTCTGAGATGTCTACAGGTTTGTGTAATTGGCGTTATCTACTGCTTACGAAACAATGGGAAGTTCCCCTGGCTGTGTGGACAAGAGATAATTGCATTATGGGCCCAGAGACACAGGAGATGGGGGGAAGGTATGGTTACTTACATTCCAAGACATTTCAAAGTGTTCAGTAAGTACAACCAAAGGAAATTTACATCACATCCTGACATAGTAGTACAGCAAATACAGTGAGAAGGTAAAATACATCACATGGCATCTTATACAAAAAATATGGGATGGAGAAAAGCACATACATCATGACAATCCCTTTCCCTCCCAACTTGTGTACGTATTAGGGACCTCTACAGGTCGCTGGTTAAGTACACGCAGGCATGGCTGACAGGACTCAAGGCTCCTCTTGTCTGGACAGTCCATCTGCATTTTGGTGTTGGCTGCCTCTTCTATACTGTATGGTAAAGTTATAGGACTGCAGAGCCAGGCTCCATCGTAATAAGCGTCCATTGTCCCCAGAGACTCTGTTCAGCCATGTGAGGGGATTGTGATCAGTAACCACAGTGAATTCTCGTCCATACAGATACGTCCGTAGTTTTCTAAGGGCCCACACTACAGCCAGACATTCTTTTTCAACAGTTGCATAGGCCACTTCTCGGTCCAGCAGTTTCCGGCTGAGATAGGCGATGGGGTGCTCATCTCCAGATGCTTTCACCTGGCTGAGGACAGCTCCCAGTCCATAAGCAGAGGCATCCGTCTGCACAATTTATCTCCTCTTGTAGTCTGGAGCAGCCAGGAAAGGATCACAGACCAGAGCGTCCCTCAGCCGGTTAAAAGCCTCATCACAGGCTGGAGTCCAGATCACCAGCCGGGGCATTGTTTTCTTGGTCAGGTTGGTAAGAGGCTTGGCTACATTGCTAAAATGAGCAACAAATTTTCGGTAATAACTGGCAGTGCCCAGAAAAGCCATAACGTGTTTCTTAGTTTGGGGTACAGGCCAGTCTCTAAAAGCCTGTATTTTGGCAGGCTCAGGACGGAGCTTCCTTCCTCCCACTCTATGCCCTAGGTACTGGACTTCCCCCATCCCCAATTGGCATTTATGGGGTCGAATGGTTAGGCTGGCTGCAAGAATCAGGTCCAGAATAACGGCTACTTGATTCAGATGTTCCTCTCACGTCTGGCTGAAGGCGGCGATAACATCCAAGTAGTCACAAGCAAAGTCACCACATTCCCGGAGAATCTGGTCCACCATTCTCTGGAAGGTGGCCAGGGCATTTTTCATTCCAAAAGGCATGCTTAGAAATTCATACAGACCAAATGGGGTTATAAAAGCGGACCGTTCTCTCCCTTCCTCCGTTAGAGGGATCTGCCAGTATCCCTTACTGAGATCCAAGGTAGTGACATATCGGGACCCAGCCAGTCGGTCTAGAAGTTCGTCAATACAAGGCATTGGGTAAGGATCGCTGACGGTATGGTCGTTTAGTCACCGATAGTCCACACAAAATCGAGTACTCCCATCCTTCTTGGGTACTAACACCACAGGGGAGGCCCAAGGGCTATGGGACGTCTGGATTACCCCAAGCTGTAACATCTCCTCCAGTTTGTGCTGCATGGTGTTTCAAACTGATTCAGGTACCCGGTAAGGAGCCTGTTGTATGGGACGGATCCCCTGAGTGTCCACATGATGTTGGGTGACGGTGGTTTGACCTGGTTGGGATGAGAAAGCAGCCCGTCTCTGTTGAAGCACTTCCAGCATCTGGATTTTCTGTAAGGAATCCAGGTGATCTCCCAGGGGAACCTGTTCCACAGTGGATGGGGCTCTCGCTGCTTCCACGAGATCAGGTAGAAAGTCCTCATCCTCTTGACAATCTTCTGAAGCCAACCGACAGCTTGCTATCATTGGAATGTTCCGGTCATGGTACTCCTTAATCATATTCACATGGACAGTCTTTTGTCTTAGCCCCTGATCATCTAAAGCAAGAAGGTAATTGGTATCATTCAGTTTCTGAGAACCCGGAAGGGACCCTCCCATGTGGTCTGCAGTTTATTCTGCCAATGGGGAACAATCATTAAGACTTGTTGTCCTTCTACAAACTCCCGATAGCGTGCTTTACGGTCATACCATGTCTTCTGTCTGGTTTGAGCAATACGCAAATGACTCTGGGCAAAACTAGCAAGTTGGGCCAGGGTTTCTCGCAGCTTTAGGACATAAGGGACAACAGGAGCTCCTGTATCTTCAACTTGCCCCTCCCAGTATTCCTTGAGCAGGGTTAAGGGTCCTCATACCTTTCTTCCATAGAGTAGTTCAAAGGGGGAGAACCCAGTGGACTCCTGGGGAACTTCCCGATAGGCAAACAAGAGATGGGGTAGGTACTTCTCCCAGTCTGAATCTCAGTCCGTGAAGGCCCTCAGCATATTCTTCAGAGTGCCATTGAATCGTTCACAAAGTCCATTTGTTTGGGGATGATACGGGGTCGTTCGGATCGCTCATACTCCACAGGTGCGCCACAGACACTGGACCAACTCTGACATGAACTGGGAACCTTGGTCCAACAAGATCTCACTGGGGAATCCTACTCTGGTAAAAATAATAATCAAGGCCTCGGCCGCCTTGGCTGCAGAAATACTTGACAAGGCCACGGCTTCTGGATATCGGGTGGCATAGTCCACAACAGTGAGAATGTACTGCTTTCCAGATTTACTTGGTTTAGCCAGAGGTCCAATGATATCAACAGCTACTCTTTGAAAGGGTTCTTCAATTATAGGGAGCGGTTGCAGGGGTGCCTTTGGGTGATCTCCGGGTCGCCCTCTACGCTGACATATGTCACAAGTTCGGCAGAAATGCACCACTGCTTGGGAATTCCCCGGCCAATAAAAAGTTTGAGTCAATCGTCTCTCGGTGCGGATTTTGCCTTGATGGCCAGCAGTAGGAATGTCATGAGCCAAGTGTAATAGGGGAATTCTGTACTTCTGAGGAACAATCAGCTGTTTGCTATAAGTCCAGGGCTTATCTAAGGAGTCGGCATTGGCAACCCGATACAGGAGTCCATTTTCTCTGATAATTCTTTCTCCGTTCTCCCCTAGCTGCCCTATTTCAGTTTGAGCTTTAAAACTAGCAAGGGTGGGGTCAGTCTCTACTTCTTGTCTGAACTGAACTTTATCCCAAGTAACATTCATATTATCCCACAAGAAGAATCACTCACTGGCTGTAATGGCAGTTCTGGTGGCCTCATTTCCATGGATGGGTTGTACATGCCCGCATGGGCTGCTCTCTTGGCTTGACTTCTGGTTACCGCACCGACAAAGTGACAATGAAGATTCCCCACATCAGGCACAGAATCCAGCTTTTCTCCTGGTGAAGGTGTCTGTAGATAATGAACAGGCAAAGGCGGTCTGTAGCTGTTCTGCCTCCGAACACCTGGACATTCGAATTGCATGTGCCCAGGCTGCCCACATCCATAACATCTGCGCTCTTGGATTCTTCCTCCACGTCGTATTCCCAAAGGTGGAGCAGGAGTAATGCGAGGTACAGTCACACGAAAGTCCCCATGAGTTAATGGTCTAGGGTGATGGTGAACATTGGGGCCAAAATGACCAAGGGCCGCCAGCGTTGGGGGGCTGGTGGTTTTTTTCTCGCTGAGTAGTAGTTTTTTCCACTGAGGCTTGATGGTGAGAGGCTCATCAGCTAGAGCTGCAGCTTCCTCCACAGTGGCTGTGTTAAAGTCGGCCATAAATTTACTTTGATGCAATCTAGTCATGCATCCCTCTTAAACTGTCTGCAGTCCAAATTATGAGTCACTTGTGGTAGCATGCATACCACTCTCTTTCACTCACACTAGAGACGTACTCAGATATGAATAGAACGTAAGACTGATTTATTCCTGAAGTTGTACAAATATTTAAAGGGACTTATTGGCTAGGTGCCAAGAATACGTAACACGTCTCCTATTGGCTAAAGTAGAACAGCTTATTCTGTGATAAACAATTTACTGTAATGTGCTTGGTTCCTCATTTATATTAAGCAATATCAGCATGATTCACTTGTCACAAGACTCTGTCTGTCTGAGTCTTATACCAAGAGATATATGTGTGGTACAGTTCAAACACCATCTTAAATCCTGTTCTTTATGGATATCTCCATATAACTCTTATATACTCATAATCTTGTCCATAACATTCCCCCCTTTGGAGATAGCCAAAAAGTCTTTCCTTACTTTTCCTGAGTCTATTGATCTGTCCTAATGCCGATGGTTACCTCACTCACATACGAGATAACCCATCCCTTGTGGGTGAATCTCCCCACCCAACAGACTATGCATAGGAAGCCAGATCCTGACCATATTCTCTAGACTGTCCTCATGGCTATGTTCCGCTGGCACACGTTATTCAGGAAGGGGGAACGTGGCAGTAGTACTCTAATTGGCTAATATTTATCAGGGTTGGTTTCACTCAGAGTCTCATGCTCCTCAGTCCTCAGGCGGTGATAGTTTGACATCATCAAAGGTGGGATGCACAGTCGTCTTCTGGTCCACATGCTTAGATATCATCGTCCTGGCACAAAGTATTGGGTAGAAGAGGGAAGACAGCCATCTCCTGGTCTCAGGCAGGTCCGACATCTCTTTGTAGTGGAATGCATGGATCTTCGTCCGAAAGAAAAAGAGTGAGAGGAGGGAGAGAAAGAGAGGGAGAGAAAGATTGAGAAGAGAGGAAGAGAGAGAGAAAGATTGAGAAAAGAGAGAGAAAGAGATGAAAAGAAAAGGAAAAGAGGAGAGAGAAAAAGAAAAGAGAGAAAAATCTAGATCTGGTTGGATCTGGAGAAGAAAACTCAAAAACGTGTATTAGGCAAATGTTTAAACAAATAACAAGCTTAGTTGAAGTATCTGGGGGTACTTCTAAACAGGATTTCATAGGGTCTCAACCTAGTGGTCCCTGCTGGGGTGTGTCTGACACTGAACAATTCAAGGGGAAGACTCTCATGCCCTTGCCTTCTACACTGCCCCATCTTCCTAACCTTCCCTCTATTCTGTGGCTGGTATGGGGTGTGTAGAGTCAGTTCTGTGTCTAAGGCCTGCCATATCTCTTTGGCTGGCAGTGAAAGCAGGTCACTAGCCACTTTCTATGGTCTCCGGGAGCCCACAGCTGCACCCTATCTCAGTCCTCTTCTTCTTCTGAGACTTGCTCTTGTAGGGTCAGGACAACGTTTTCTCAAGACTTTCCATCTTTCCTTTCTTCTTCATATCGGGGTCATTCAAAGAACACAGATTGACTGTTTCTTTGGTAAGTGGTCTTGGGGCTTCTTTGGATGTTCTGTCAGTGAGGGCACTTCTTACTGCTTCCCTTGACTCCTCCAATGTAGGCCTCAACCCTGCTCACCGCGACTCTGTCTGGTAATAGCAAAGCTTCCATCCGTTCTTCTATGGCCTCATGGCAGTGTACAGTTCCATTGGCAGTGATCAAGTCTCTTCTCTTCCATACAGAGTAGATGCTGGCTGCCATCTTGCAGGCTTCAGCGAGAGCACATACATCTGCTTCTTCACAGACAGGCGTGTGGGTAGCGACTGCTCTATCAGCACAGCATCTTCTGCTACCAGCACTATACCCATGTGGAACCATCTTCTTGATGCACATCTTGATCCATCTGCAAAGGGGTTAAGTCAGGGTCCAAAGGTGTATCCGTCAAAGTATCGAATCCAGAGTTTCCTCAGCTATGCCAGAGTCGACTACCTCTTCCACCAAGGTGTCAGAGGTGGGACACTCCCCCCTTGGAAGAGGGAGAAGTATAGCAGGATTAAGGACCCCACACCGGGAGATGGTGACTTTGTCAGGGAGCAGTGATGTCATACGG
The DNA here is from genome assembly GCF_048569485.1 of Anomaloglossus baeobatrachus. NCBI lineage: Eukaryota > Metazoa > Chordata > Amphibia > Anura > Aromobatidae > Anomaloglossus > Anomaloglossus baeobatrachus. Next base: position 454,666,570 of record NC_134353.1, on the reverse strand, counting down.
GCACTGATCTTCAACTGATGCTTTAGGTAGGTGTTCAATCTGGCTGAGTAGTGTTCAAAGGGCTGCTGTCCCTTAGATGTCCGGGGCTGCTGTCTTCCTCCATGGCAAACAGGTCGAATGACTTCTGGGCTGGAGATGACGTGATGATACTCTTCAGGTGACTGTGACTGTAACTCAGGTGACTGTGAATGCTGCACATCCATATGTGGGGTGATCTTGTAAGCTGCTAGATTCATCTCCATACGTCTTGCCACTTGAAGGAGGGTGTCTTGGTCCTTACCAGCTGTAGTTTTCATGTGGGCTCTCGGAGACCTGATACAAAGGACTATACCTAGGTTTGTAAGAAAGAGCAATTGGTGTAACTTAGGGGCAGGAGAACACTGAAATTCTAAAAACTAAGACTCCCTAAAACCCCGGGGAAAGAGAAAAGAGCACAAGAGGGTTTGGAAACTACCAAGCAGCACCCACTGACTACATATACACAACTAGGAAAAAACAGTGGAGCGTATCTACTCTACCTCTCCTGTGCTGACCCTGTAACTGGGGGCCCTGCACTCTCCCCCATCCCGACGGTAGACCTGATGGTGGTCAGGGTCGGGCCTCCAGCGTATCCCTCTCTCCTGTCAGACCCTGCAAACTAGGACACAAAGGATTACTGGGTGCTGCCAATGAAAACCCTAATATATGCCAACTCCTGATGATCAATGTCCCCTTGGGACCACATGAACCTACACCCTCTCTATCAGGGAACTCTTGTGCAAGATACCAGGCAGGATAACATACAAGTGAAAATATCTCAAACTAGGCTAAGTAACAACTGCCATAGGCAGAAAAATATTCACCGTCCACCAGGACTAATACTGTGTATAAGCTGTGGACAAAGAAGCGCAATAGGGTATTACCCCAATAAAATGGGGTGAGGGGGGAGAGTATATACTCACCAGATGGAGTTGTGCAAGTCACAACCCCTTAAACAGCATGTAAATTAACGATCCAGGCAGCAGCCACCCGATGGCAGATAACAGAGAGTGGTGGATATAGGTGATAATGCCGCGCCACAGATCACTTCAGGAACAGTAAGATTAACGTATCTTTATTGGCATAGGTCTACGCGTTTCAGGAGCTCCGCTCCCTTCCTCAGGACCGTACAGAACCAAGAAACATCAAATCTAAAATGGTGTCTGCTGACATACAATAAATAGTCCCATTGACGTCATGGGGGCCATCCCTCATGAAAAAAATGAGCGGGAAGAGCACGTTGTAACTAAAAAACATGACATCATCTGAAGCATATGTATATACACATTAAAAACACTGTGCGTATAAAACATTAGAGGTATGAAACATGACAAATGAATAGAAATGTGGACCATAATGTATATGAAAACCTCTGCATAAAATCGTAGATACAGAAACTATGTTAAGAAAAATGAGCCCTAAAAACCCAAGAATAAAATCAATAAAAATGGAGTACAAATCGGATAAATATGTGTGAAATTTTTTTTTTGTGCTAATAATATATCACCATGTAACCCGGGGCAAGAACCCCCTCAGCTGAATAAAAAAACAGAGAAGAGCAAGAGAAGCACCCACCATGAGCCATTGTAGCCAAACGGCAAGAATACAAAGTATATTATTCATCAAGTGATTAGAATCTGTGGATATGGTAGAAAAACCCCTTTACTGGGCTGTGAAAAAACTAATAGATGCATGTTGTATACACAAACGAGTGAACTAAAAGAGAAAATACTGCAGGCTATTGCCTCCTGACTACAGTTCACAGGAGTTCAACAGCGTGGGAGAAAAAAATACACAGCGCCTGCGCCTGGCAGCCGGCAGGTCAAAGAAGTTCAACACCGTGGGAAAAAGACAGGAGCGCATGCGTAACTACCAAATCCAGACCCAAGTGTAAATGCAAATGTAAAGGAGCCTACGGACGGCTAAGAAAGTGATTTACAAGAAGTAAGCAACAAAGGTATAAAGCAATATAAACATATAACTAGATAACCCACATTAAGCCCGTATCAGAGGGCGCGATCCGAACCAGCATAAATATCCATATGTCTGTGTGGTTTCTAAGCAGGACCTGACCATGGACATACCGCTAGTCCAGATGGCCAGATTCACGAACCACACACCAATTATGTATATAGGAAAAACAATATATATCTATAAAATATACACGCAGACACAGACCATACAGAAATAGATAAAATCCAATAGATATAAGAGAATATAAAATAAAAAATAAAACAATAGCCTATGCATTATCACTAATAAATATAAATGGAAGGGTAAAACCAGAAAAAAATATACCATAAGGAATAATAAATATAGAAACTAATGTAACCCTAATGATGAAACAAATCTGTAATTTCATTAAGGCCGCGTGGTTTGAGGGTGTTAAGCCTATAGATCCAGAATGTCTCTTTTTTATTTAGTACCCTCACTCTATCAGGAACATGTGGAGGAATTTGTTCTATGGGAATGACTTTAAGTCTTATTTTCTTCCCATGTACTAAGGTAGTATGGCGTGACAGACCGTGGAGCATAAAAGCCACCTTAATGTTGTGCCTATGGGAGTTTATGCGGTTGTGTAGTGATTGTGTCGTCCTCCCCACATAACGTTTTCCACAGTCACATTCGATCAAATAGATAACAAACTCGGACTGACAGGTGAGAAAACCCTTTATTATACAGTCCTTGTCGTCCGGGGTGGGGCCAAAAAACACTCTCCCATGTTGAATATTGTTGCAACACTTACAATTCTTGGTACCACATCTGAAAGCTCCCATAGCATTATTGTTTATAGCCGGGAAGAACTGGTTTCTAAGTCTACTTGGGGCTAGTTGGTTCCTCAAATTGGAAGCCCTACGGAACGTAATGCCCGGGTATAAGGGTAATACTTCCTTAAGATAGGGATCATTAAGTAATATGGGCCAATGTTTTCTTAGAATACTCCTAACCAATTCACCATCACAACTAAAAGTGGTGAGAAAATTAGCATTAAATCTGTCATTACCTCGATCCACATCCTTCACTGAGCCAATCTTACAAATAAGATCGGTCTGACTGAGAACCTTGTTAGCCCGATAGGCATTCTTGATAGTGGCCAGGGGATATTTCTTTTCTAAAAATCTCTCTCTCAAGATGGAAGCTTGGTTATTAAAATCTTTATCCAAAGTGCAGTTCCTTCTAATCCTTTGGTATTGATTATAGGGTATATTACGTAGCCATTTATCATAATGGTTGCTAGTGAAATTAATATATCCATTGCTATCAACTTTTTTGAAAAACGTCTTAGTATAGATAGCCTCTTTATCATGCATAATAGACAGGTCAAGAAAATCAATAAAGGTCCGATTAACCGTGGGTGAGAAAACCAAGCCCCAAGAGTTATTTGCTATTTCTTCCAAGAACATAGAACAATCATTATCCACGTCATCCCAAATAATGAATAAATCATCTATATATCTCTTATAGATAATCACATGTTTATAGAATTTAGAAGAGTAAATATAATGTAACTCAAAAAGCCCCATCACTAGATTGGCAAAGGTGGGTGCAGCCTTAGAGCCCATCGCCACTCCGCAACACTGGCGGTATATAAGATCTTGGAAGGAAAAAAAGTTGTTTTTTAAAATAAACGACATACTGTCAAATAAAAAATCTTTCTGTATCGGTGGCAGCCGTTCATCACTCTCTAAAAATTGCTTAAAACATTCCATTCCTAAACAATGCGAGATGTTAGTATACAATGAAGCGATATCTAAAGTAATGAAAAGAAAAGATTCTTTCCACACAACATCTTTCAGGATCTCTATAAGGTGGGGGGAATCCCTGAGGTAACTCCTTAAGTTGGTAACATGTAACCTCATCGTATAATCAACATATGCCGATAGATTTTCTGTAAGGGAGCCTATCCCCGAAATAATAGGTCTACCAGGGGGGTTGACTAAACATTTGTGTATCTTCGGGAGATGGTAATAAAATGCCATGGTAGGATTATTTCTTTCCAGAAATTTATATTCATTTTTATTAAGAATCCCATTCGCAGATGCCCTTTTAATAAGTGCATGATACTCTGTAATAGACTTGTGGTACTCAGTAATATTAACAATCCTATAATGTTCAGTATTGGAAAGCATTCTCATTGCTTCCTTAATGTAACTATCTCTATCCTGTATAACAATCCCCCCCCCTTTATCGGCATTGCGGATGATGAGGTTACAATTATTCTTTAGGGAAAGGAGTGCCTCTTTCTCTTCTCTAGTCAAATTATTCCTATGAGGATTTGTATTTTTATTGTTCATGAGCCGCTTAAAATCCTCCAGGACTAAGTCACTGAAGGTCCGCACATGATGTCCAGCGCTATGTGTAGGGTAAAATTGGGATTTTGCCTTAAAGTCTGTATGAAAAAAATTGTCCGGCGTTGTATCCGTATCGGCAGGAGTAAACTTATTAACTTGAAAATGTCTATTAAGAGTTAATTTTCTAATAAATTTCTGGAAATCAAGAAATAGCTCGAAATCATTAGAAGACTTTGCTGGGCAGAAAGAGAGTCCCTTCTTCAGTTAAAATTATGGAGCCAGTTGCGATTAATCCGCCTAAGAATCCTCGCAATCAGCGACTCAGATCCCGAGGTAGCTACAGGAGTTTTGTAAACACTAAGTTTCACAAAAAACACACTGGCCCCTCATTGAGAGGTGATGAGACGAGGGATCCTCCCAAGGATTCTCCTGTTGTCCAGCCGCAGGTGATTATCTCACCTCTGCCCCCATCTGCAGGTAACACTACGGATGAGGTTTTCAGTGAAATCCTTGCTCCTTCTACCACTAGTTTGATGGAAGTTTTGTCCATCGAACAGATCCCTCTACCTCTGGTCTCCAGCAAACCCTCACTGAATCTAGAGGAAACCAGGAGACAACTAGATGCTCTGAAATCCCAGATTGAGAGGATACGTAAAAATAGAGAGTCCCAGTTAACACATGACACCCCCACGACTAATAGCGATCTTCCTGATGAAGACTTTATCGATCTCATGGGTATATCAATACATGAGGAATACATACCTCTTCCTGGTTCCTCAGAATCTGAGGAACATGAGGTTTTCATACCCTCCGTGGTCTCTCCTACAGTTGGTTCCAACTTTAAGACAATTACTATTGACAATACCCGAGAGCATAATTCCTGTGTTCCTTTTTTGCCCCAGGTAAGGAATGTCCAGGTACCCATAACGGATTTCCTCACACCCAGGGGAGGGAAGAGAAAAAGCGCTACAGGGGCACTAGAGCTGGACAACGGCTCAAACAAAAAAGGGAAAAGAAACATGTAGATACTGAGGACACCAGTGGCATTTTTAATCTATCTAGCTACACCCTCTCGAAGTATGAGATCAAGTTATTGAAGAAGGGACTCTCTTTCTGCCCAGCAAAGTCTTCTAATGATTTCGAGCTATTTCTTGATTTCCAGAAATTTATTAGAAAATTAACTCTTAATAGACATTTTCAAGTTAATAAGTTTACTCCTGCCGATACGGATACAACGCCGGACAATTTTTTTCATACAGACTTTAAGGCAAAATCCCAATTTTACCCTACACATAGCGCTGGACATCATGTGCGGACCTTCAGTGACTTAGTCCTGGAGGATTTTAAGCGGCTCATGAACAATAAAAATACAAATCCTCATAGGAATAATTTGACTAGAGAAGAGAAAGAGGCACTCCTTTCCCTAAAGAATAATTGTAACCTCATCATCCGCAATGCCGATAAAGGGGGGGGGATTGTTATACAGGATAGAGATAGTTACATTAAGGAAGCAATGAGAATGCTTTCCAATACTGAACATTATAGGATTGTTAATATTACTGAGTACCACAAGTCTATTACAGAGTATCATGCACTTATTAAAAGGGCATCTGCGAATGGGATTCTTAATAAAAATGAATATAAATTTCTGGAAAGAAATAATCCTACCATGGCATTTTATTACCATCTCCCGAAGATACACAAATGTTTAGTCAACCCCCCTGGTAGACCTATTATTTCGGGGATAGGCTCCCTTACAGAAAATCTATCGGCATATGTTGATTATACGATGAGGTTACATGTTACCAACTTAAGGAGTTACCTCAGGGATTCCCCCCACCTTATAGAGATCCTGAAAGATGTTGTGTGGAAAGAATCTTTTCTTTTCATTACTTTAGATATCGCTTCATTGTATACTAACATCTCGCATTGTTTAGGAATGGAATGTTTTAAGCAATTTTTAGAGAGTGATGAACGGCTGCCACCGATACAGAAAGATTTTTTATTTGACAGTATGTCGTTTATTTTAAAAAACAACTTTTTTTCCTTCCAAGATCTTATATACCGCCAGTGTTGCGGAGTGGCGATGGGCTCTAAGGCTGCACCCACCTTTGCCAATCTAGTGATGGGGCTTTTTGAGTTACATTATATTTACTCTTCTAAATTCTATAAACATGTGATTATCTATAAGAGATATATAGATGATTTATTCATTATTTGGGATGACGTGGATAATGATTGTTCTATGTTCTTGGAAGAAATAGCAAATAACTCTTGGGGCTTGGTTTTCTCACCCACGGTTAATCGGACCTTTATTGATTTTCTTGACCTGTCTATTATGCATGATAAAGAGGCTATCTATACTAAGACGTTTTTCAAAAAAGTTGATAGCAATGGATATATTAATTTCACTAGCAACCATTATGATAAATGGCTACGTAATATACCCTATAATCAATACCAAAGGATTAGAAGGAACTGCACTTTGGATAAAGATTTTAATAACCAAGCTTCCGTCTTGAGAGAGAGATTTTTAGAAAAGAAATATCCCCTGGCCACTATCAAGAATGCCTATCGGGCTAACAAGGTTCTCAGTCAGACCGATCTTATTTGTAAGATTGGCTCAGTGAAGGATGTGGATCGAGGTAATGACAGATTTAATGCTAATTTTCTCACCACTTTTAGTTGTGATGGTGAATTGGTTAGGAGTATTCTAAGAAAACATTGGCCCATATTACTTAATGATCCCTATCTTAAGGAAGTATTACCCTTATACCCGGGCATTACGTTCCGTAGGGCTTCCAATTTGAGGAACCAACTAGCCCCAAGTAGACTTAGAAACCAGTTCTTCCCGGCTATAAACAATAATGCTATGGGAGCTTTCAGATGTGGTACCAAGAATTGTAAGTGTTGCAACAATATTCAACATGGGAGAGTGTTTTTTGGCCCCACCCCGGACGACAAGGACTGTATAATAAAGGGTTTTCTCACCTGTCAGTCCGAGTTTGTTATCTATTTGATCGAATGTGACTGTGGAAAACGTTATGTGGGGAGGACGACACAATCACTACACAACCGCATAAACTCCCATAGGCACAACATTAAGGTGGGTTTTATGCTCCACGGTCTGTCACGCCATACTACCTTAGTACATGGGAAGAAAATAAGACTTAAAGTCATTCCCATAGAACAAATTCCTCCACATGTTCCTGATAGAGTGAGGGTACTAAATAAAAAAGAGACATTCTGGATCTATAGGCTTAACACCCTCAAACCACGCGGCCTTAATGAAATTACAGATTTGTTTCATCATTAGGGTTACATTAGTTTCTATATTTATTATTCCTTATGGTATATTTTTTTCTGGTTTTACCCTTCCATTTATATTTATTAGTGATAATGCATAGGCTATTGTTTTATTTTTTATTTTATATTCTCTTATATCTATTGGATTTTATCTATTTCTGTATGGTCTGTGTCTGCGTGTATATTTTATAGATATATATTGTTTTTCCTATATACATAATTGGTGTGTGGTTCGTGAATCTGGCCATCTGGACTAGCGGTATGTCCATGGTCAGGTCCTGCTTAGAAACCACACAGACATATGGATATTTATGCTGGTTCGGATCGCGCCCTCTGATACGGGCTTAATGTGGGTTATCTAGTTATATGTTTATATTGCTTTATACCTTTGTTGCTTACTTCTTGTAAATCACTTTCTTAGCCGTCCGTAGGCTCCTTTACATTTGCATTTACACTTGGGTCTGGATTTGGTAGTTACGCATGCGCTCCTGTCTTTTTCCCACGGTGTTGAACTTCTTTGACCTGCCGGCTGCCAGGCGCAGGCGCTGTGTATTTTTTTCTCCCACGCTGTTGAACTCCTGTGAACTGTAGTCAGGAGGCAATAGCCTGCAGTATTTTCTCTTTTAGTTCACTCGTTTGTGTATACAACATGCATCTATTAGTTTTTTCACAGCCCAGTAAAGGGGTTTTTCTACCATATCCACAGATTCTAATCACTTGATGAATAATATACTTTGTATTCTTGCCGTTTGGCTACAATGGCTCATGGTGGGTGCTTCTCTTGCTCTTCTCTGTTTTTTTATTCAGCTGAGGGGGTTCTTGCCCCGGGTTACATGGTGATATATTATTAGCACAAAAAAAAAATTTCACACATATTTATCCGATTTGTACTCCATTTTTATTGATTTTATTCTTGGGTTTTTAGGGCTCATTTTTCTTAACATAGTTTCTGTATCTACGATTTTATGCAGAGGTTTTCATATACATTATGGTCCACATTTCTATTCATTTGTCATGTTTCATACCTCTAATGTTTTATACGCACAGTGTTTTTAATGTGTATATACATATGCTTCAGATGATGTCATGTTTTTTAGTTACAACGTGCTCTTCCCGCTCATTTTTTTCATGAGGGATGGCCCCCATGACGTCAATGGGACTATTTATTGTATGTCAGCAGACACCATTTTAGATTTGATGTTTCTTGGTTCTGTACGGTCCTGAGGAAGGGAGCGGAGGTCCTGAAACGCGTAGACCTATGCCAATAAAGATACGTTAATCTTACTGTTCCTGAAGTGATCTGTGGCGCGGCATTATCACCTATATCCACCACTCTCTGTCACCAGGACTAATAGTGAGCAGTCTATATGGTCTACTAAATTGTATACTAGATACAGCAAAAACAAGCATTCAAAAGTGAAGGGAAAAGGTTTCCACAGGACTATCAGCAATAACCTCTGCTAAGGTTCATAAGTGGGAACACAATGGGGAAGAACTGGCTATATGACCAAAAATGGAGTGTTTCAGGTCCCTATGTCCCCCCTCTGCAGTCTCTGCTATGTCAGCAATAAACAGAGCAGTGGCTTTGGCTGCTGAAAAAAAAATAGGAAACTGGGTGTCGGCTGGACTAAAATGGCATCAAAAGATGAACTATGTAGTGTCTGAGTTAAAACGTCCACTAAAGATAATTACTGATAAGAAACAGCCGCTAAAAGAGGAAGTAGGTGTTGGCCAAAAATGGCATCTGAAGAGGCCTGGGAGGGAGTGACATGGGTTGTGCCATCTACATTCAGGAGGTATTCAATCTGTCACTGTGAATATGGATTATATAGGGACCCCTGGGCTGACCCTGTACTAGGGACCCTGTACTCGCCCTCATCTCCTGTCAGCCCCTGCAATAATATCCCCATACCATACTCCACCGAGGGCTGGGCAAAACACTGAGTGACAGAAAGAAATCTACATTCAGGACAGAAAATAATGGGGTGGGCTTACGTAGACACAGTGCTCCACAGACAGCACACAAGTCCACCCTATATATCAGCTTATATTTATAATAATGGGCTTGGACAAGCCATTTTCACAGGCAGGTACAATACACATAGTGTAGTTGCTAGATTCAGAATTACTCATCAATTCTCATCTAATCTCCCCCCTTGGAAGAATTCTCGATTTTCCTTTTCGACATACGTGTGTCACTTACAATTCATCTTCACTGAAGATGAAATAACACTTCTCTTATTATTTTTTTCCAATTTCAACTCTCCTATGGTGTTTCACACCAAAAACTGCGTACATTATACAAAAAACATCTTCCAGGAAAAACTAGAGCACCAGTGTCACTTGGGTGATAAGGTACAATCACCCTCACTGTAAACCTGCAAACCTGGCTCCATTACTAGCCAGAAAGAATCCAGAGCTTTAATCTGAGTGAGCCCATACAAATCAGCATATGTGGCAGAGTGGGTTTTCTGGATTTGGCACATCTTCCTATAGAAAGGCCTGGGATGCAAATTAGGTTCAGGGAGAGAATTCACAATGCATACACCTCCATGAGGACGCTCCATCCAATACTCAATAACTCTGATTAAGGCCAAAGTTTAGGGGTCTTCCCCAATGTATTCAATTCTAGGTAAGAATACATTGACATCCACTAAAAGAAGACCAGTGAGTACGCATACAATGTTCAACTCACTGCTTAGCAGGAAAACCGTACCAGGTAACAGTCAGGGCTTCTCTACCCTCCTTTTCCTTAACACTGCACCTGTACATAGAAACCCTGCCCTTTCAAATCTTGTATCCACAAAGACCAAGGCCTTATCAAACATCAATTATTGATGATACGTCACTCATAGGTGTATATATCTCAGTGTTCCTTCACAAGGACTGCAGCCTCTTGAGGCTTCCATGTCACATATTTAGGGCGTTCTTGTCTGGGACTATCGGAATAATGGTGCGATGCCATGTGTGGCTGACGTCCTCAAATAAGGACAGCACCTGTGGTTTACCTCTACTAGGGACAGTTTTGGTGGTGGGGTGGATCATTGTTAAATCATTGTCATCTTTCTGCCCCCCCTCGGTGGTTTCGGTTGCTCCAGCAACAAATAGGCCAGTGGCCTTGGGACTTAAGATGGCTGGAAAAGGGAACTAGGTGCGGCCTGACCTGAAATGGCGTCTGGGCAGGCTAGGGAGGGCGTTTGGTAGGCAGGGGGACAAACTACACAAGTCCAACCCTCTGGGGACGACTTATAAGGAGGGGGGCGTTGCTTCCTAATGGGCTTGGCCACTTCCTAAGGGGCCATTTTCTGAGCTGGTGCAATATAGAAATATCTACTATCTCCATCACATTCCTCTTTCCATGCCAATTTTCTAACATCTTTTGACGTTCTATACCATGCCTCAGCATCCATAAGGAGATCTTTATCTTTCAAAATCCCTCGCTTATTTAACAAGACATCTTTCCATTCTTGCTCCTCTAATCTCCCTCTCTTGGCAGTGATCACTACCACCTTGAGGAGCGACTTCATATTTTCTTTAACATCCACAGAATACACAGATTTCTATGTCAGTCCACAACACAAACAGGCTGACAAACAGGAAGAAGTGTCACGTGGGTGATAGAAACTAAATTCACCCTCACTATATCTTACTTCAAGTACTAGTAACCTCTGTTCACACTATATACACCACATTTGAACGGTCCGTCCAGAACATCAATAACACTGATTAAAACCAAAATCAAGGGTTTTCCCCAATGTATTCAATCCTAGGTAAGAATACACTGACATCCACTAAAACAAGACCAATGAGTGCGCATACAACGTTCAACTCACTGCTTAGCAGGAAAACCGTACCAGGTAACAGTCAGGGCTCTTTCCCCCACTTTATATAACACTGCACCTGTACATAGAAAACCCTTCCAAATCTTCTATTCCCGAAGATCAGGTCCAAGGCCTTATCAACTACTGACTATCGACCGGACACGTCACACACCAGTGTATCTCGCAGTATACATAAACAGTTAATAGTGATGAGCGAGTACTAAAAAGCTCGGGTGCTCGAAGCTCGGGCCGAGCCTCCCAAGATACTCGTGTACTCGGGCCGAGCAACGAGCCCAATGTTATCCTATGGGAGACCCGAGTATTTTTGTGAAATGACCCCCCGGCAGCATGGAGAAACCCTAAAAATGGCACAAAAGTCTCAGAAGAGTGCTCAAATGACATGGCAACAGCATGGGGAAGACCCCTTGAAGCATTTATCACTCAAAAGTCACAGCTGTGAACAATTTTGTCCGCGTTTCACGCCATTTTTACGGACTCACCAGAAAACCTTCCAAAATGACCCCAAAATGATTTTTCATGGCAGAAATGTTAAGGGCACATACCCAATAGTGAGATAGAGCTGGTGTATGTTACTTTTTGAGATTAATACATGAAAGATTTTACGTGAAAACATTGTGTGGCACTCCGATGTCCCTGAGAAGAGACGTACATGAAGGCCTCTTGAGTCTAATGTGCCCATTTTGAGGAAGTGAGTCTTTGTAGTATTTTCCTTTGCCAGGGCAGTCCAAAATTGTGAGGTTCACCAATGCCCCTGCATAGAGACGTGCATGAGGGCCTGTAAACCTGTAGTGCCCATTGTAAGGAAGTGGGTGTATTATAGTATAGCCCTTTGGCAGGGCAGCCAAAAATTGAGAGGCTCCACATTGTCCCTGGATAGAGACGTGCATGAGGGCCTGTAAACTTGAAGTGCCCATTGTAAGGAAGTGGGTGTATTATAGTATAGCCCTTTGGCAGGGCAGCCAAAAATTGGGAGGCTCCACGTTGTCCCTGGGTAGAGACGTGCATGAGGGCCTGTAAACTTGAAGTGCCCATTGTAAGGAAGTGGGTGTATTATAGTATAGCCCTTTGGCAGGGCAGCCAAAAATTGGGAGGCTCCACGTTGTCCCTGGGTAGAGACGTGCATGAGGGCCTGTAAACTTGAAGTGCCCATTGTAAGGAAGTGGGTGTATTATAGTATAGCCCTTTGGCAGGGCAGCCAAAAATTGGGAGGCTCCACGTTGTCCCTGGGTAGAGACGTGCATGAGGGCCTGTAAACTTGAAGTGCCCATTGTAAGGAAGTGGGTGTATTATAGTATAGCCCTTTGGCAGGGCAGCCAAAAATTGGGAGGCTCCACGTTGTCCCTGGGTAGAGACGTGCATGAGGGCCTGTAAACTTGAAGTGCCCATTGTAAGGAAGTGGGTGTATTATAGTATAGCCCTTTGGCAGGGCAGCAAAAAATTGAGAGGCTCCACATTGTCCCTGGATAGAGACGTGCATGAGGGCCTGTAAACTTGAAGTGCCCATTGTAAGGAAGTGGGTGTATTATAGTATAGCCCTTTGGCAGGGCAGCCAAAAATTGGGAGGCTCCACGTTGTCCCTGGATAGAGACCTGTTAGGTTCTTAGTGCCTCCGTGCTTGCATTTAAAAACCGCACGTGTGTGCCTGTTGGTGGCAGCTTTCCGCTGCACTTGTGTGCGTTTTGCAAAAACTTGGATATAACGCACAAGTCTAGTGAATACACATCAGCACAGCATTGCAAAATGCGCAAGGGCGTTGTCAACGAACAAGGAAGTGGACGTGATGGTGGTGCAGGCAGAGACCGAGGTCGTGTGCAAGCTCTAATTTCGCCACAACAAAGGGCCACATCTACTCGCTCGCACGTCCTGTCCCAAATTCTTGGGGACCGCAGCAGTACACCGCTGTTGAACCAAGACCAGTGTCAACAGGTTGTTAGTTGGATAGCGGATAATGCTTCCAGTCAGATTGGCACCACCACAAACACTCTGTCTTCCACACGGTCAAGTGTCAGTAGCCGTGATACTGCACCGCACATTTCAGAACCTGATCCTCCTTCCTACCACCAGGCCGAGTACACGTCCTCGGACATTACAGATCCCATACTTGGACACTCGGAAGAGCTGTTCACGTTTCAATTCGCACATTCTGGCCTCTCGCCAGCTCATGTTGAATTGGGTCATGAGGAGATCGTATGTACAGATGCCCAAATATTTGAGCAGCCACGTTCTCACGAAGTTGGCAACGTGTCTCAACAAGGGGTGGACGATGATGAGACACAATTGTCAGGAAGTCAGGAGGAGGAGCAGGGTGCGGAAGAGGAAGACGACGTGGTGGATGATCCAGTAACTGACCCAACCTGGCAGGAGGATATGCAGAGCGAGGACAGCAGTGCACAGGGGGAGGGAGGCGTAGCATCCCAACAGGCAGTAAGAAGCACAATTATATAACGCACAAGTCTAGTGAATACACGTCAGCACAGCATTGCAAAATGCGCAAGGGCGTTGGCAAGGAACAAGGAAGTGGACGTGATGGTGGTGCAGGCAGAGGCCGAGGTCGTGGGCAAGCTCTAATTTCGCCACAACAGAGGGCCACATCTAGTCGCTCGCACGTCCTGTCCCAAATTCTTGGGGACCGCAGCAGTACACCGCTCTTGAACCAAGACCAGTGTCAACAGGTTGTTAGTTGGATAGCGGATAATGCTTCCAGTCAGATTGGCACCACCACAAACACTCTGTCTTCCACACGGTCAAGTGTCAGTAGCCGTGATACTGCACCGCACATTTCAGAACCTGATCCTCCTTCCTACCACCAGGCCGAGTACACGTCCACGGACATTACTGATCCCACACTTGGACACTCGGAAGAGCTGTTCGTTCACGTTTCCATTCCCACATTCTGGCCTCTCGCCAGCTCCTGTTGAAGTGGGCCATGGCGAGATTGTATGTACAGATGCCCAAATATTTGAGCAGCCACGTTCTCACGAAGTTGGCAACGTGTCTCAACAAGGGGTGGACGATGATGAGACACAATTGTCAGGAAGTCAGGAGGAGGAGCAGGGTGCGTAAGAGGAAGACAACGTGGTGGATGATCCAGTAACTGACCCAACCTGGCAGGAGGATATGCAGAGCGAGGACAGCAGTGCACAGGGGGAGGGAGGCGTAGCATCCCAACAGGCAGTAAGAAGCAGGGTGGTGGCCCCAGGCAGACGTCAGGCAACTGTTCCCCGGAACAACACGACACAAGGTGCCTGTACAAATGTTAGGTCTTCCCGAGTCTGGCAGTTTTTTAAGTTGGCTCCAGATGATTCTAAAAAGGCCATTTGCAACACCTGCCATGCCAGCATCAGCAGGGGTACCAAAACTAGCAGCCTGACCACCACCAGCATGATCAGGCACATGTCAGCCAAGCACCCGACTTTGTGGGATGTACAACAGAGTCGAGGAGCAGTGCTTGCTGATGTCACTGCTTCGTCTTCGCTTGTTGTGCATGCGAGCCAATCCCCTGTCCATGCTGCCCGAGAACAAGCCTCCTCCGGCCCTGCACCTGCAGTTGCCCACGCAGAAATAACACCATCATCAAGCATGTCCTTGTCCCAGCGCAGCGTTCAGTTATCCATTCAGCAAACCTTTGAACGCAGGCGCAAATACACTGCCAACGACCCACATGCCACACTTCTAAATGCTAACATTTCGCGACTGCTTGCGCTGGAAATGTTGCCTTTTAGGCTGGTTGAGACAGAAGCATTCCGCGACCTGATGGTGGCAGCTGTCCCACATTACTCGGTCCCCAGCCGCCACTATTTCTCCCGGTGTGCCGTCCCCGCATTGCTAACCACGTGTCACAAAACATCACACGTGCCCTGAACAACGCTGTTTCAGCCAAAGTCCACCTAACCACAGACACGTGGACAAGTGCATGTGGGCAAGGCCGCTACATCTCGTTGACGTCACACTGGGTTAATATTGTGGAAGCTGGGACCCAGTCTGAGCGAGGGACGGAACACGTCCTTCACACACCAAGTTTTGCAGGCCCTACCTCAGTCAGGGTTTCACCCACACTCTACAGCTCCGGAATGTCATGCTCCTCAGCCTCCTCCTCCTCCTGCGCATCCTCATCCACTTTACCCTACACACCAGTCCCAAGCTGGAAGTGTTGCGGGCGGAGGAGGGGACGCTGCGCTCTCCCACTGCTCGGGTCCGGCTGCCGCTGCTCTACGGCTGCTGCTGCTCGGTGGCTCGAGCGATGGCCGGATCCCGGGGACTCGAGCGGCGCTCATCGCCCGTGAGTGAAAAGGGGTCGTTTGGGTTTTGGGGATATTGTCCGTGACGCCATCCACGGTTGTGGTGATTGTGTGGACACCACCGCTGCTCTGGACGGGGATCCCGGGAGCCTGTGACAGGGAGCAGCTTTGTTGTTATTTCTCCACGCCGTGGGTAGGGGGGTTGGTTGTCCCAGGGCCCGGTGATGGGGTAGAGATGGATGACAGGCAGGTTGCGGGGCCTGATGAGGTGCAAGGTCGCAGGGGCAGCGCTGTGCCGCACGGCACGGAGGTACTCACTCAGCCGAATGATGATGACACAGTTCACGGTAAAACAAGTGGCTGGATGGACGGGTCCCTCGGACGGCTGCGGTTGTTCCTCCCTGCAGGTTAGTGATGACTGTCTCTCCCTGCACCTAAGTTCAGTGTTGGTAGTGATGGTTTCCCACCGGTAACCCGCTCCCCGACCTGGATATGGGCCGGAGGAGCCCCTTTTGCCCACAGGCGCTGGCCCTGGGAGACGGTTGCCCTTGGCGGTGGCGGTGTCTCCCCTTCACGGTTGGACGGTTGCCTTCTATCGTGACTTGGCTGTTTGGAAACCCTGAGGTCCCCTTCACTAACGGATTTGGCAAATTCACGGCGACACCAAGCCTTGCCGGGATCCGAAAGGCCCCTGCCAATGGTGCTGGCTTCTCTTTGTATACCGGTCCGGTACGGCCGGGTCACCACCCGTCCACGGTCCTTACGGCAGACTCCAATCGGCCTCCACTGCAGACGGTCACCACATCCTGCCAACCTTGCTGTCCTGTCCGGGCCACACACCCGGACCAACTTCAGGCTCTTTGCTGTCACTTTTCTCCTCTCTACTACTTTCCTCCTTCAACTTCCTTAGCTTAACTCTCACTGCCTGTTTTTTCCCTCCTCCTTGGTGGGTGGAGACCAACCGCCTGGCTCCACCCCCTGGTGTGGACAACAGCCCCTGGGGAAGGCAACAAGGATTTTGTGTTTTGACTATGATATGCCTGCAGGGAGTGTGGGGTGTGTAAGTGTTGTGCTCTGTGGCCCCTGGCTTGTCCAGGGCGACACAGAAGCACTGCAGCACTGCCTCGGCGAAGCGGCAACAGGCTGTGCTGAAGCTAATCTGCATAGGTGACAAACCCCACAATGCAGAAGAGGTGTGGAATGGACAGCTCTGAAACAGCAGGCAGATCACTGGCTCACACCTCTGAACCTAAAGCCAGGAAAGGTCGTGTGTGACAATGGCCGGAACCTGGTGGCGGCTTTGAGGCGAGGCCAGCTGACACATGTTCCATGCGTGGCCCATGTGCTCAACCTCATGGTTCAGCGGTTTCTAAAGTCATACCCAGAGCTGTCTGATCTGCTGGTAAAAGTTCGCCGCCTGTCTGCACATTTTCGAAAGTCACCTACTGCTTCAGCCGGCCTTGCTGGCTTTCAGCGCCATTTGCATCTTCCGGCTCACAGACTGGTGTGTGATGTCCCCACGCGTTGGAATTCAACTCTGCACATGTTGGTCAGGATATGTGAGCAGAAGAGGGCAGTTGTTGAGTACCTGCATCACCTAAGCCGTAGGGAAATGGGTCAAACTCCACACATAACACCTGAGGAGTGGAGATGGATGTCCGACCTATGTACCATCCGCCAAAACTTTGAGGACTCCACCAAGATGGTGAGCGGCGACGACGACATTATTAGCATCACCATACCGCTTCTCTGCCTTCTAAAATGGTCTCTGCTCAAAAAACAACCAGGATACATTGCAGGCGGAGCGCGATGAGTTTGAGCAAGAAACAGTAGTGGGTGTGGGTGATAACACACAGCCCAGCCTCGTCTCATCACAACGTGCAGTGGAGGACTATGACGAGGAGGAGGATGAAGACATGGAGCAACTCTCTGGCCAAATTGAGGATATGACATGCAGTCATATCCTCGGTTCAGCGTGGCTGGCCAGAGGACAGGGTAGATGATGATGATGAGGAGGAGGAGGAGGAGGAGGAGGACAGCATGTTCAGTCATCGTGTTGGTCAGGATACTGAAGTGATGGCTGTTAAGAGTCTGGCACACATGGCTGACTTTATGGTAAGCTGCCTGTCTCGTGACCCTCGCGTTAAGAACATCTTGGCCGACAATCATTACTGGTTGGTAACACTGTTAGACCCACGCTACAAGGAGAACTTTATGTCTCTTATTCCCAAGGCGGAGAGGTCAGGAAAAATGCAGCAGTTCCAGAAGGCCATAGTCACGGAAGTAGGCAAAGCATTCCCCTCACAAAACGATAGCGGCATAGGTCAGGAATCAGTGGACAACCAAGGCGTACAGCCGAGAGGGGCACAAGTCCAATCCGCCAGAGGTAGGGGAACAGTCTTTAAGATGTGGGACAGTTTTCTCAGCCCCTCACATACCACAGCCCCTGAGGTGCGGGGTAGTGCTACAAGAAATCCTAAGTTTGCCCAGATGCTCAAGGAGTACCTTGCAGATCAAACAACTGTACTCTGACATTCCTCTGTGCCTTACAATTAATGGGTATCCAAGCTGGACACGTGGCATGAATTGGCTCTCTACGCCTTGGAAGTCCTGGCCTGCCCTGCCGCTAGCGTTTTGTCAGAGCGTGTTTTTAGTGCCCCAGGTGGAATCATTACAGATAAACGCACCTGCCTGTCAACTGTAAATGCTGACAGGCTGACTCTGATCAAGATGAACAAGGGTTGGATTGGGCCAGACTTCACCACACCACCAGCAAATGACAGCGGAATTTAAAGTTTGTAACGGGATTTTGCCATGTACCTCCACTCACCCATGGTAACACACTTCTGGACTTTGGCTAATCGCTGGACTGCTCCTCCTTCTCCTCATGCGCCATCATGATGACCGTTACAAGAGTTAGGCCTTTGTTTCAGGTATACCCCCAGTGGTAAATTTTTTCGCCCATTCTTTCAGAATGGGCATTACAACGACAGGAGACCCGCTCCTTTGCAATGGGAACAATGTTTTGAGGCCCTCATGCACATCTCTATCCAGGGACAATATGGAGCCTGACGCTGCCACCGACAGGCACACACATGCGGTTTTTAAAAGCAAGCACGGACGCAATAAGAACCTAACAGGTTTTTAGGAGCGACAATTACTGAGAAGTCTGACACTATCAGCTACTGCTGACTGACGTGTATTATACACTACACTTGTGCGTTATATAATAGTTTGTGAAAAACGTGCACCTGTACGCTGCCACCGACAGGCACACACGTGCGGTTTTTAAATGCAAGCACGGACGCAATAAGAACCTAACAGGTTTTTAGGAGCGACAATTACTGAGAAGTCTGACACTATCAGCCACTGCTGACTGACGTGTATTATTCACTAGACTTGTGCGTTATATAATAGTTTGTGAAAAATGCACACAAGTGCACCTGTACGCTGCCACCGACAGGCACACACAAGCGGTTTTTAAAAGCAAGCACGGACGCAATAAGAACCTAACAGGTTTTTAGGAGCGACAATTACTGAGAAGTCTGACACTATCAGACACTGCTGACTGACGTGTATTATTCACTAGACTTGTGCGTTATATAATAGTTTGTGAAAAATGCACACAAGTGCACCTGTACGCTGCCACCGACAGGCACACACGTGCGGTTTTTAAAAGCAAGCACGGACGCAATAAGAACCTAACAGGTTTTTAGGAGCGACAATTACTGAGAAGTCTGACACTATCAGACACTGCTGACTGACGTGTATTATTCACTAGACTTGTGCGTTATATAATAGTTTGTGAAAAATGCACACAAGTGCACCTGTACGCTGCCACCGACAGGCACACACGTGCGGTTTTTAAATGCAAGCACGGACGCAATAAGAACCTAACAGGTTTTTAGGAGCGACAATTACTGAGAAGTCTGACACTATCAGCCACTGCTGACTGACGTGTATTATACACTACACTTGTGCGTTATATAATAGTTTGTGAAAAACGTGCACCTGTACGCTGCCACCGACAGGCACACACGTGCGGTTTTTAAATGCAAGCACGGACGCAATAAGAACCTAACAGGTTTTTAGGAGCGACAATTACTGAGAAGTCTGACACTATCAGCCACTGCTGACTGACGTGTATTATTCACTAGACTTGTGCGTTATATAATAGTTTGTGAAAAATGCACACAAGTGCACCTGTACGCTGCCACCGACAGGCACACACGTGCGGTTTTTAAAAGCAAGCACGGACGCAATAAGAACCTAACAGGTTTTTAGGAGTGACAATTACTGAGAAGTCTGACACTATCAGCCACTGCTGACTGACGTGTATTATTCACTAGACTTGTGCGTTATATAATAGTTTGTGAAAAATGCACACAAGTGCACCTGTACGCTGCCACCGACAGGCACACACGTGCGGTTTTTAAAAGCAAGCACGGACGCAATAAGAACCTAACAGGTTTTTAGGAGCGACAATTACTGAGAAGTCTGACACTATCAGACACTGCTGACTGACGTGTATTATTCACTAGACTTGTGCGTTATATAATAGTTTGTGAAAAATGCACACAAGTGCACCTGTACGCTGCCACCGACAGGCACACACGTGCGGTTTTTAAATGCAAGCACGGACGCAATAAGAACCTAACAGGTTTTTAGGAGCGACAATTACTGAGAAGTCTGACACTATCAGCCACTGCTGACTGACGTGTATTATTCACTAGACTTGTGCGTTATATAATAGTTTGTGAAAAATGCACACAAGTGCACCTGTACGCTGCCACCGACAGGCACACACGTGCGGTTTTTAAAAGCAAGCACGGACGCAATAAGAACCTAACAGGTTTTTAGGAGCGACAATTACTGAGAAGTCTGACACTATCAGACACTGCTGACTGACGTGTATTATTCACTAGACTTGTGCGTTATATAATAGTTTGTGAAAAATGCACACAAGTGCACCTGTACGCTGCCACCGACAGGCACACACGTGCGGTTTTTAAATGCAAGCACGGACGCAATAAGAACCTAACAGGTTTTTAGGAGCGACAATTACTGAGAAGTCTGACACTATCAGCCACTGCTGACTGACGTGTATTATACACTACACTTGTGCGTTATATAATAGTTTGTGAAAAACGTGCACCTGTACGCTGCCACCGACAGGCACACACGTGCGGTTTTTAAATGCAAGCACGGACGCAATAAGAACCTAACAGGTTTTTAGGAGCGACAATTACTGAGAAGTCTGACACTATCAGCCACTGCTGACTGACGTGTATTATTCACTAGACTTGTGCGTTATATAATAGTTTGTGAAAAATGCACACAAGTGCACCTGTACGCTGCCACCGACAGGCACACACGTGCGGTTTTTAAAAGCAAGCACGGACGCAATAAGAACCTAACAGGTTTTTAGGAGCGACAATTACTGAGAAGTCTGACACTATCAGCCACTGCTGACTGACGTGTATTATACACTACACTTGTGCGTTATATAATAGTTTGTGAAAAACGTGCACCTGTACGCTGCCACCGACAGGCACACACGCGCGGTTTTTAAATGCAAGCACGGACGCAATAAGAACCTAACAGGTTTTTAGGAGCGACAATTACTGAGAAGTCTGACACTATCAGCCACTGCTGACTGACGTGTATTATTCACTAGACTTGTGCGTTATATAATAGTTTGTGAAAAATGCACACAAGTGCACCTGTACGCTGCCACCGACAGGCACACACGTGCGGTTTTTAAAAGCAAGCACGGACGCAATAAGAACCTAACAGGTTTTTAGGAGCGACAATTACTGAGAAGTCTGACACTATCAGACACTGCTGACTGATGTGTATTATTCACTAGACTTGTGCGTTATATAATAGTTTGTGAAAAATGCACACAAGTGCACCTGTACGCTGCCACCGACAGGCACACACGTGCGGTTTTTAAATGCAAGCACGGACGCAATAAGAACCTAACAGGTTTTTAGGAGCGACAATTACTGAGAAGTCTGACACTATCTGGACTGTTTTAGACTGTGTACACCAGCCCCAGATATGATGAAGGCTGGTATACGGTCACCACTAGGAATGGCTATATACCCTGCCTGCCTGCCTGCCTGTATACTGCTACAATAGTCCTGACAAGGACTCTTTTGGTCACTAGCCTGTATTCCAACCTGGCTATACCCTGCCTGTATACAGCAACAATAGTCCTGAGAAGGACTCTGCTACTGTACTCCGACCTGGCTATACCCTGCCTGCCTGTATACAACTAGAATAGTCCTGAGAAGGACTTTTGGTCACACTGTTTGCAGCCCTGCTACAGAAATAGCTATAAAGGGCCGCAAACCTTTCCCTGAATCAGCGACACTCTCCCTGCACTGACTGTCTGGATAGCTGTGAGCAGAGCACAGCGCGCCGGCCGGTATAAAGGCTCGGTCACGCTGTGCAGGCCGGCCAATCACTGCAATTCCACAACTAACAGGGCTGTGGCATTGCAGTGGTCTGCCAGCCAATCCCTGCATGAGGGCTGGCTCTCAAAAGAGCGCCAACATGCAGGGATGAAGACCACGAGTACAGCACGAGTATCGCGAGATTACTCGGTCCCCGCCGAGTAGACCGAGTACAGTGATACTCGTGCGAGTACCGAGTAGTAACAAGCATGCTCGCTCATCACTAACAGTTAACTTTTCCAAAGTAAGGCTGCAGTTTTTTTTTTGTTTTGTTTTTTTTTTTCCCTCTCAAAAGACAGCTCTCACTACATTATCGTGACACTTCTTCTTTTTCCACCGTAACTGAACAAAACAGAACTTCCTGTTTCAGGCAGCCAGCAAGTACTCCACCTGCTGCAAAACAACAGACATTTCAACAGGTAGACTCAGGTAAACACAATGACATAACAATAAGGACACTATATATACCATCCAGGTGGCTGATCTCACCTGCACATATAACCATATATATATATCCATATATATATATATATATATATATATATATATATATACTAGAAGGTGGCCCGATTCTACGCATCGGGTATTCTAGAATTTACGTATTGTGTAGTTCATGTATGATTTTTGTTATAGATATAGATATATATATATATATATATATATATAATTATATAGATGTTGTTGTGTGTAGTTACCAAGTGTTTGTATAGGGCGCTGTACATGTTCTGGGTGTTGTCTGGGTGTGGCAGGGGGTGAGAGCGGTGTTGCATGTGTGTTGCGTTGTTTGTGGAGCGCTGTGTGTCTGTCACGTTGTGTGTGTGTGTGTTGCGCGGTTTGTGTGGGTGTGGTGTGTTTTGGGGGGAGATATGTTTTGTGCAATGTGTGTGTTGTGCGGTATGTGCGTATATTTATGTATGCCGTGGTGTTTGTGTGTTGGGTGTTGTGTGTGTGCAGCGTTGTCTGTGTGTGTGGGTGTCTGTGTATGGCGGTGTTTGTGGTTCCCTGTGTGTGTGTGTGTGTATGTGTTGGGGGGAGGTGTGCACCTCCCATCGTGCTCCATCCCCCATGCTGCGTACCCCCCATCATGCCCCATCCCCTATGCTGCGCATTCCCCATCGTGCTCCATCCCCCATGCTGCGCACCCCCAATCATGCTCCATCCCCCATGCTGCGCACTCCCCATCGTGCTCCATCCTTCATGCTGCACACTCCCCATCGTGCTCCATCCTCCATGCTGCGCACTCCCCATCATGCTCCATCCCCCATGCTGCGCACCCCCCATCTTGCTACATCCCCCATGCTGCGCACCCCCCATCGTGCTACATCCCCCATGCTGCGCACCCGCCATCGTGCTCCATCCGCCTTGCTGCGCACCCGCCATCGTGCTCTATCCGCCATGCTGCGCACTCCCCATCGTGCTACATCTGCCATGCTGCGCACTCCCCATCGTGCTACATCCCCCATGCTGCGCACTCCCCATCGTGCTACATCCCCCATGCTGCGCACTCCCCATCGTGCTACATCCCCCATGCTGCGCACTCCCCATTGTGCTACATCCCCCATGCTGCGCACCCCCCATCGTGCTACATCCCCCATCGTGCTACATCCCCCATCGTGCTACATGCCCCATGCTGCGCACTCCCCATCGTGCTACATCCCCCATGCTGCGCACCCGCCATCGTGCTCCATCCGCCATGCTGCGCACTCCCCATCGTGCTACATCCCCCATGCTGCGCACCCGCCATCGTGCTCCATCCACCATGCTGCGCACTCCCCATCGTGCAACATCCCCCATGCTGCGCACTCCCCATCGTGCTACATCCCCCATGCTGCGCACCTCCCCATCGTGCTACATCCCCCATGCTGCGCACTCCTTATCGTGCTACATTCCCCATGCTGCGCACCCCCCATCGTGCTACATCCCCCATGCTGCACACTCCCCATCGTGCTACATCCCCCATGCTGCGCACTCCCCATCGTGCTACATCCCCCATGCTGCGCACTCCCCATCGTGCTACATCCCCCATGCTGCGCACCCCCCATCGTGCTACATCCCCCATGCTATAATAGTTCTCCTATTATACTCAGAGAGGAGTATAATAGGAGGACTGTAATAGGAGGAGTAGTCCTTGGGGGAGAGGAGTATAATGCCGGCTCCCTGCACATGTGTACCGGGAGCCGGTGTACACTGGTAACTATGATACACATCGGGTAACTAAGGGACCTTAGTTACCCGATGTGTATAATGGTTACCAGCGTTCACGGGCTCCGTCAAGATCCCAGCATCGCAAGGGTATGTCTGGCGCTGCTGGGATCGTGACGGAGCCGGTGTACACTGGTAACTATGATACACATCGGGTAACCAAGGGACCTTAGTTACCCGATGTGTATAATGGTTACCAGCATTCACGGGCTCCGTCAAGATCCCAGCATCGCAAGGTTATGTCTGGCGCTGCTGGGATCGTGACGGAGCTGGTGTACACTGGTAACTATGATACACATCGGGTAACCAAGGGACCTTAGTTACCCGATGTGTATAATGGTTACCAGCATTCACGGGCTCCGTCAAGATCCCAGCATCGCAAGGGTATGTCTGACGGAGCCGGTGTAGAAGCAAGCGATATCCCAGGATGTTGTGAGTGTGTGAATGTGATGTGTGAGGTGTGTGTGAGAGTGAGTGTGATCTGATGTGTGTGTGTGTACTCACCTGGGAGTTGGAGCTCCGTGTCAGTTGGGCCAGAGCGAGCGTGCATTGCGTGAGGGGGGTGGGGCCTGCAGAGAGCCGGGGAGAGAGGCCAATCCGTGTGGGGGGGCGGGGCCATGGCGAGCCCAGCGGCCAATCAGCTTTGTGTCACCGTAAGGACACAATTTTGGAGCATGACAGACAGACAGACAGACAGACAGAATAAGGCAATTATATATATAGATATAACCAGCGTATATAACAACTTCCTCATTTTCCAAAAATGAAACTTAGAACTTCTGCTTTCTCTTAGAGCAGACAAAAACCTCAAACCACATTACATTTTGTGATTTAGAATTACATTTATACAGACAGCTTAAGGTGAACCTGACCACCTTGGTGTGGGATCTCTTAGGACGGCTTATCTCATGCGAGATGGCGGTCATTAGGTGTCTAGACTGGGGCAGCCCAACCCCCCCTTCGAAATGCAAGTACACGCATGAGGTTGCAAGGTGAGATTATACAAATGTTCTCACCTGCATATGGAGTGTGCATCTCCATTCCTCGTCGCGTAGTTGCCTTTCGACTGAAGGTGTCAGCACGGCTGTCCGCCATCCAGAGCTCCATTCTAAGGTTCGTTGGGCGCCATCTGTTAATGTCGGCCATAAATTTACTTTGATGCAATCTAGTCATGCATCCCTCTTAAACTGTCTGCAGTCCAAATTATGAGTCACTTGTGGTAGCATGCATACCACTCTCTTTCACTCACACTAGAGACGTACTCAGATATGAATAGAAAGTAAGACTAATTTATTCCGGAAGTTGTACAAATATTTAAAGGGACTTATTGGCTAGGTGCCAAGAATACGCAACACGTCTCCTAGTGGCTAAAGTAGAACAGCTTATTCTGTGATATACAATTTACTGTAATGTGCTTGGTTCCTCATTTATATTAAGCAATGTCAGCATGATTCACTTGTCACAAGACTCTGTCTGTCTGAGTCTTATGCCAAGAGATATATGTGTGGTACAGTTCAAACACCATCTTAAATCCTGTTCTTTATGGATATCTCCATATATCTCTTATATACTCATAATCTTGTCCATAACAGCTGGTCTCCTTTCACGCACCCATTGCTGGATCTCAGCGGGGCACTTGAAGTAAAACTGCTCTTTTAGGAGGACCTGGAGGATGGTCTCCAAGGTTAAGGCCTCCTCTGCCTCCAGCCAACGATGCCACAGATGTTTGAGTTTGTGGGCATACATCTTGAAAGACACTTCCTCATCACATGCTAAAGTATGGAACTGAGTCTTGTAAGTGTCTGGCATTACAGCATAATGATCTAGAATAGTCTGTTTAATATCCGCATACTCACAGTTACACCGAGGGTCCATAGCTCTATAGGCTGCGGCAGCTCCACCCTCTAAGAGCCCAACCAGATGCCGGACGTGCTCCCTTTCAGGGACTTCCATTAATCGACACTGATGCTCAAAGTCCTGGAAAAAGCCCTGAATGTCACCAGCAGCCTCATTAAACTGCTTGAAGTCTTTGCAGGACACTCTGGGAAGTTCCCTCATGGTGGGTGCTGGGGTTACAGTCTGTCTGGAACCTCTAGCGGCTTCCACAGCGAGCTGCTTATCCAGCAATGCCATCTCCTCCATCCTGCGCTCCTTCTCTTTAGCTCCACGCATGACCTCCATCTTATATTCTATGGTGGTCTCTCCCAGCAAGGCCATCTCCTCCTCGTACCACACAACCCACTGACTTTTTTGGGTATTTACCTCCGGCTGCCGTCTTTCTTCCGTTTGCTGGGAGGATCCTTCCTCAGCATCATTTTGTGAGCAAACTCCTTCCAACGCCTCAATCAGCTGCTCCTTAGAGAGTCCCTTGTAGCTGACTCACAGTTCACGGGCCTTTGTTTGAAGGTTCACCGCAGTCCAGTTCTTGTACTCTGAGGTTCTGGTTCCAGCTGTTGATTGGCCGTTGTCCTCTATTCCTTCTGCTCTGATTCCACTGCTGCCACCAGTTTGTGATGGGGTGTACAGCAGAGCAAGGAGAGACAACAGGCCGAGGGATGATCCAACAGGTTTACTAACAGGAATACAGGAACAGCACACGACAAGTCAAAATAAAACAGATTCGGGGCACCTCCCGATAATCCAAAGTGCCAGATCACGATGTAATAGTCCTTTTCAGAGTCCCAGAAATCCCAAACAATCCACGTGGACGGCGAGATCTGTCCGCAGAATCCGATCTCGCTCCCTTCTTCTTCAAAGCTCAGCTCCCAACTGCACTTAGAAACAGGAGTGTATTGTCTGAGCTCGTGGGCCTGCCCCTCAAGGGTAGGGGTCTATATAATGGATGGGCCCACTAGAAGATTCTAGAAGGTTGGCTCCGAGATGTCTACAGGTTTGTGTAGTTGGCGTTATCCACTGCTCACGAAACAATGGGAAGTTCCCCTGGCTTTGTGGACAAGAGATAATTGCATTAAGGGCCCAGAGACACAGGAGATGGGGGGAAGGTATGGTTACTTACATCCCAAGACATTTCAAAGTGTTCAGTAAGTACAACCAAAGGAAAGTTACATCACATCCTGACATAGTATTACAGCAAATACAGTGAGAAGGTAAAATACATCACATGGCATCTTATACAAAAAAATATGGGATGGAGAAAAGCACATACATCATGACAATCCCTTTCCCTCCCAACTTGTGTACGTACTAGGGACCTCTACAGGTCGCTGGTTAAGTACACGCAGGCATGGCTGACAGGACTCAAGGCTCCTCTTGTCTGGACAGTCCATCTGCATTTTGGTGTTGGCTGCCTCTTCTATACTGTATGGTAAAGTTATAGGGCTGCAGAGCCAGGCTCCATCGTAATAGGCGTCCATTGTCCCCAGAGACTTTGTTCAGCCAGGTGAGGGGATAGTAATCAGTAACCACAGTGAATTCTCATCCATACAGATACGGCCGTAGTTTCCTAAGGGCCCACACTACAGCCAGACATTCTTTTTCAACAGTTGCATAGGCTACTTCTCGGTCCAGCAGTTTCCGGCTGAGATAGGCGATGGGGTGCTCGTCTCCAGCTGCATTCACCTGGCTGAGGACAGCTCCCAGTCCATAAGCAGAGGCATCCGTCTGCACAATGAATCTCCTCTTGTAGTCTGGAGCAGCCAGGACAGGATCACAGACCAGAGCGTCCTTCAGCCGGTTAAAAGCCTCATGACAGGCTGGAGTCCAGATCACCAGCCGGGGCATTGTTTTCTTGGTCAGGTTGGTAAGAGGCTTGGCCACAGTGCTGAAATGAGCAACAAATTTTCGGTAATAACTGGCAGTGCCCAGAAAACCCATAACGTGTTTCTTAGTTTGGGGTACAGGCCAGTCTCTAATAGCCTGGATTTTGGCAGGCTCAGGACAGAGCTTCCCTCCTCCCACTCTATGCCCTAGGTACTGGACTTCCCCCATCCCCAATTGGTATTTATCGGGTCGTATGGTTAGGCTGGCTGCAAGAATCAGGTCCAGAATAACGGCTACTTGATTCAGATGTTCCTCCCACGTCTGGCTGAAGACGGCGATAACATCCAAGTAGGCATAAGCAAAGTCACCACATTCCCGGAGGATCTGGTCCGCCATTCTCTGGAAGGTGGCCGGGGCATTTTTCATTCCAAAAGGCATGCTTAGAAATTCATACAGACCAAAGGGGGTTATAAAAGCAGACCGTTCTCTCCCTTCCTCCGTTAGAGGGATCTGCCAGTATCCCTTACGGAGATCCAAGGTAGTGACATATCGGGACCCAGCCAGTCGGTCTAGAAGTTCGTCAATACGAGGCATTGGGTAAGGATCGCTGACGGTATGGTCGTTTAGTCGCTGATAGTCCACACAAAATCGAGTACTCCCATCCTTCTTGGGTACTAACACCACAGGGGAGGCCCAAGGGCTATGGGATGTCTGGATTACCCCAAGCTGTAACATCTCCTCCAGTTCGTGCTGCATGGTGTTTCAAACTGATTCAGGTACCCGGTAAGGAGCCTGTTGTATGGGACGGATGCCCTGAGTGTCCACATGATGTTGGGTGATGGTGGTTTGACCTGGTTGGGATGAGAAAGCAGCCCGTCTCTGTTGAAGCACTTCCAGCATCTGGATTTTCTGTAAGGAATCCAGGTGATCTCCCAGGGGAACCTGTTCCACAGTGGATGGGGCTCTCGCTGCTTCCACGAGATCAGGTAGAGAGTCCTCATCCTCTTGACCATCTTCTGAAGCCAACCGACAGCTTGCTATCATTGGAATGTTCCGGTCATGGTACTCCTTAATCATATTCACATGGACAGTCTTTTGTCTTAGCCCCTGATCATCTAAAGCAAGAAGGTAATTGGTATCATTCAGTTTCTGAGAACCCGGAAGGGACCCTCCCATAGGGTCTGCAGTTTATTCTGCCAATGGGGAACAATCATTAAGACTTATTGTCCTTCTACAAACTCCTGATAGCGTGCTTTACGGTCATACCATGTCTTCTGTCTGGTTTGAGCAATACACAAATGACTCTGGGCAAAACTAGCAAGTTGGGCCAGGGTTTCTCGCAGCTTTAGGACATAAGGGACAACAGGGGCTCCTGTATCTTCAACTTGCCCCTCCCAGTATTCCTTGAGCAGGGTTAAGGGTCCCATACAAATATAGAATTTCTCAGAATAAAACTTTTTTTAGGGGTACCTCAAATCAATATTCTATCAGAAAAATACCCATTCACTTTGAGTGACAAAGAAGAATTTTTTTTTTTTTTTTTATAAAAATTATTTACTTTATTTGGATATATTAAAAAGGGAGTCCTTTGACCAAAACATACAATACACCAAAACATGAACAACAATAATACATAAAACAAAAGACAATAGGTAGTCTCACCCACTTCAATAGGGACAAATAGAGACGTTTTTAGAGTGGATGACTATCAATAATTTCACCTGGGAAAAACGTCAGTACTCAGAGAGACGGGTAGATCTATATTCTCTCCCTAGTCTTCCCCTCAAAAAATGTCCTTACCTAACAATGGAGCACATCCTAAGTTATACGATGCCCCCATTCCTCGGCGGCTTGCCCTTAGCAAACCCTTCTCTATCCCTCTTAAATGATGATATAAACGTCTCAAAAAGTGGTGAGTACCACCATTATCTCTGGCACATCCACATTAACAGGGGTTATATTAGTAAAGGCAAACAATAGTTATGAGGAAGAAACTATCCTTCAATGATCTTCCTCGACAACTTGCTCAAAAAATGACCCTGTACTCCTGAGTAGAGATGAGCGAACCGGTCGCGGTTCGGCTCGAGGTTGGTTCGCCGAACGGACCTCCCGTTCGAGTTCGGTTCGTCGAACGTTCGACGAACCGAACTCGAACTGCATAGGAAACAATGGCAGGCAATCACAAACACAGAAAAACACCTAGAAAACACCCTAAAAGGTGTCCTAAAGGTGACAAACAACTCAAACACATTGGAAAGTGACAAGGACATATACTCATGCGAAAACAAAACAGCTGGACAAGGAAAAAGAGGAGGACACACAGATATAGGCATGGCACGCCCTTCTAAAATCATGTAAAACACCGCAAGGTGACTCCAAGCGGAGTCTCCATTTTTTCCAAAAATTGGGCCACACACACACCCACCCCTTCAGTGGCAGCAGTTGTGCCCCAGTTGTACACTTCACAGCTACATTTGCATCAAGCACATTCAAAAATACGCCATTCTTATCCATCCCCAGGATGACACCGGGGTAGGTAGCAAAGTCTTTGCTGACCCATGACTTGTTCATCTTGGCTTCTTTTAAAAACAATGTAAGCAAGGGTTACTCCAAGCGGAGTCTCCCTTTTTTCCAAAAATTGGGCCACACAGACACCCACCCCATCAGTGGCAGCACTTGGGCCCTAGTTGCAAACAGGATGTTTTGATTTGCATCAAGCACATTCAAAAATACGCCATTCTTATCCGTCCCCAGGATGACACCGGGGTAGGTAGCAAAGTCTTTCCTGATCCCAGCTCTGTTCATCTTGGCTTCTTTTAAAAACACATCAAGCAAGGGTTACTCCAAGCGGAGTCTCCCTTTTTTTCCAAAAATTGGGCCACACAGACACCCACCCCATCAGTGGCAGCACTTGGGCCCTAGTTGCAAACAGGATGTTTTGATTTGCATCAAGCACATTCAAAAATACGCCATTCTTATCCGTCCCCTGGATGACACCGGGGTAGGTAGCAAAGTCTTTGCTGATCCCAGCTCTGTTCATCTTGGCTTCTTTTAAAAACACATCAAGCAAGGGTTACTCCAAGCGGAGTCTCCCTTTTTTTCCAAAAATTGGGCCACACAGACACCCACCCCATCAGTGGCAGCACTTGGGCCCTAGTTGCAAACAGGATGTTTTGATTTGCATCAAGCACATTCAAAAATACGCCATTCTTATCCGTCCCCAGGATGACACCGGGGTAGGTAGCAAAGTATTTCCTGATCCCAGCTCTGTTCATCTTGGCTTCTTTTAAAAACACATCAAGCAAGGGTTACTCCAAGCGGAGTCTCCCTTTTTTCCAAAAATTGGGCCACACAGACACCCACCCCATCAGTGGCAGCACTTGGGCCCTAGTTGCAAACAGGATGTTTTGATTTGCATCAAGCACATTCAAAAATACGCCATTCTTATCCGTCCCCAGGATGACACCGGGGTAGGTAGCAAAGTCTTTGCTGATCCCAGCTCTGTTCATCTTGGCTTCTTTTAAAAACACATCAAGCAAGGGTTACTCCAAGCGGAGTCTCCCTTTTTTTCCAAAAATTGGGCCACACAGACACCCACCCCATCAGTGGCAGCACTTGGGCCCTAGTTGCAAACAGGATGTTTTGATTTGCATCAAGCACATTCAAAAAAACGCCATTCTTATCCGTCCCCAGGATGACACCGGGGTAGGTAGCAAAGTCTTTGCTGATCCCAGCTCTGTTCATCTTGGCTTCTTTTAAAAACACATCAAGCAAGGGTTACTCCAAGCGGAGTCTCCCTTTTTTTCCAAAAATTGGGCCCCACAGACACCCACCCCATCAGTGGCAGCACTTGGGCCCTAGTTGCAAACAGGATGTTTTGATTTGCATCAAGCACATTCAAAAATACGCCATTCTTATCCGTCCCCAGGATGACACCGGGGTAGGTAGCAAAGTCTTTGCTGATCCCAGCTCTGTTCATCTTGGCTTCTTTTAAAAACACATCAAGCAAGGGTTACTCCAAGCGGAGTCTCCCTTTTTTTCCAAAAATTGGGCCACACAGACACCCACCCCATCAGTGGCAGCACTTGGGCCCTAGTTGCAAACAGGATGTTTTGATTTGCATCAAGCACATTCAAAAATACGCCATTCTTATCCGTCCCCAGGATGACACCGGGGTAGGTAGCAAAGTATTTCCTGATCCCAGCTCTGTTCATCTTGGCTTCTTTTAAAAACACATCAAGCAAGGGTTACTCCAAGCGGAGTCTCCCTTTTTTCCAAAAATTGGGCCACACAGACACCCACCCCATCAGTGGCAGCACTTGGGCCCTAGTTGCAAACAGGATGTTTTGATTTGCATCAAGCACATTCAAAAATACGCCATTCTTATCCGTTCCCAGGATGACACCGGGGTAGGTAGCAAAGTCTTTGCTGATCCCAGCTCTGTTCATCTTGGCTTCTTTTAAAAACACATCAAGCAAGGGTTACTCCAAGCGGAGTCTCCCTTTTTTCCAAAAATTGGGCCACACAGACACCCACCCCATCAGTGGCAGCACTTGGGCCCTAGTTGCAAACAGGATGTTTTGATTTGCATCAAGCACATTCAAAAATACGCCATTCTTATCCGTCCCCAGGATGACACCGGGGTAGGTAGCAAAGTCTTTGCTGATCCCAGCTCTGTTCATCTTGGCTTCTTTTAAAAACACATCAAGCAAGGGTTACTCCAAGCGGAGTCTCCCTTTTTTTCCAAAAATTGGGCCACACAGACACCCACCCCATCAGTGGCAGCACTTGGGCCCTAGTTGCAAACAGGATGTTTTGATTTGCATCAAGCACATTCAAAAATACGCCATTCTTATCCGTCCCCAGGATGACACCGGGGTAGGTAGCAAAGTCTTTGCTGATCCCAGCTCTGTTCATCTTGGCTTCTTTTAAAAACACATCAAGCAAGGGTTACTCCAAGCGGAGTCTCCCTTTTTTTCCAAAAATTGGGCCACACAGACACCCACCCCATCAGTGGCAGCACTTGGGCCCTAGTTGCAAACAGGATGTTTTGATTTGCATCAAGCACATTCAAAAATACGCCATTCTTATCCGTCCCCAGGATGACACCGGGGTAGGTAGCAAAGTATTTCCTGATCCCAGCTCTGTTCATCTTGGCTTCTTTTAAAAACACATCAAGCAAGGGTTACTCCAAGCGGAGTCTCCCTTTTTTCCAAAAATTGGGCCACACAGACACCCACCCCATCAGTGGCAGCACTTGGGCCCTAGTTGCAAACAGGATGTTTTGATTTGCATCAAGCACATTCAAAAATACGCCATTCTTATCCGTTCCCAGGATGACACCGGGGTAGGTAGCAAAGTCTTTGCTGATCCCAGCTCTGTTCATCTTGGCTTCTTTTAAAAACACATCAAGCAAGGGTTACTCCAAGCGGAGTCTCCCTTTTTTTCCAAAAATTGGGCCACACAGACACCCACCCCATCAGTGGCAGCACTTGGGCCCTAGTTGCAAACAGGATGTTTTGATTTGCATCAAGCACATTCAAAAATACGCCATTCTTATCCGTCCCCAGGATGACACCGGGGTAGGTAGCAAAGTCTTTGCTGATCCCAGCTCTGTTCATCTTGGCTTCTTTTAAAAACACATCAAGCAAGGGTTACTCCAAGCGGAGTCTCCCTTTTTTTCCAAAAATTGGGCCACACAGACACCCACCCCATCAGTGGCAGCACTTGGGCCCTAGTTGCAAACAGGATGTTTTGATTTGCATCAAGCACATTCAAAAATACGCCATTCTTATCCGTCCCCAGGATGACACCGGGGTAGGTAGCAAAGTCTTTGCTGATCCCAGCTCTGTTCATCTTGGCTTCTTTTAAAAACACATCAAGCAAGGGTTACTCCAAGCGGAGTCTCCCTTTTTTTCCAAAAATTGGGCCACACAGACACCCACCCCATCAGTGGCAGCACTTGGGCCCTAGTTGCAAACAGGATGTTTTGATTTGCATCAAGCACATTCAAAAATACGCCATTCTTATCCGTCCCCAGGATGACACCGGGGTAGGTAGCAAAGTCTTTGCTGATCCCAGCTCTGTTCATCTTGGCTTCTTTTAAAAACACATCAAGCAAGGGTTACTCCAAGCGGAGTCTCCCTTTTTTTCCAAAAATTGGGCCACACAGACACCCACCCCATCAGTGGCAGCACTTGGGCCCTAGTTGCAAACAGGATGTTTTGATTTGCATCAAGCACATTCAAAAATACGCCATTCTTATCCGTCCCCTTGATGACACCGGGGTAGGTAGCAAAGTATTTCCTGATCCCAGCTCTGTTCATCTTGGCTTCTTTTAAAAACACATCAAGCAAGGGTTACTCCAAGCGGAGTCTCCATTTTTTCCAAAAATTGGGCCACACAGACACCCACCCCATCAGTGGCAGCACTTGGGCCCTAGTTGCAAACAGGATGTTTTGATTTGCATCAAGCACATTCAAAAATACGCCATTCTTATCCGTCCCCAGGATGACACCGGGGTAGGTAGCAAAGTCTTTGCTGATCCCAGCTCTGTTCATCTTGGCTTCTTTTAAAAACACATCAAGCAAGGGTTACTCCAAGCGGAGTCTCCCTTTTTTTCCAAAAATTGGGCCACACAGACACCCACCCCATCAGTGGCAGCACTTGGGCCCTAGTTGCAAACAGGATGTTTTGATTTGCATCAAGCACATTCAAAAATACGCCATTCTTATCCGTCCCCAGGATGACACCGGGGTAGGTAGCAAAGTATTTCCTGATCCCAGCTCTGTTCATCTTGGCTTCTTTTAAAAACACATCAAGCAAGGGTTACTCCAAGCGGAGTCTCCCTTTTTTCCAAAAATTGGGCCACACAGACACCCACCCCATCAGTGGCAGCACTTGGGCCCTAGTTGCAAACAGGATGTTTTGATTTGCATCAAGCACATTCAAAAATACGCCATTCTTATCCGTCCCCAGGATGACACCGGGGTAGGTAGCAAAGTCTTTCCTGATCCCAGCTCTGTTCATCTTGGCTTCTTTTAAAAACACATCAAGCAAGGGTTACTCCAAGCGGAGTCTCCCTTTTTTTCCAAAAATTGGGCCACACAGACACCCACCCCATCAGTGGCAGCACTTGGGCCCTAGTTGCAAACAGGATGTTTTGATTTGCATCAAGCACATTCAAAAATACGCCATTCTTATCCGTCCCCAGGATGACACCGGGGTAGGTAGCAAAGTCTTTCCTGATCCCAGCTCTGTTCATCTTGGCTTCTTTTAAAAACACATCAAGCAAGGGTTACTCCAAGCGGAGTCTCCCTTTTTTTCCAAAAATTGGGCCACACAGACACCCACCCCATCAGTGGCAGCACTTGGGCCCTAGTTGCAAACAGGATGTTTTGATTTGCATCAAGCACATTCAAAAATACGCCATTCTTATCCGTCCCCAGGATGACACCGGGGTAGGTAGCAAAGTCTTTGCTGATCCCAGCTCTGTTCATCTTGGCTTCTTTTACAAACACATCAAGCAAGGGTTACTCCAAGCGGAGTCTCCCTTTTTTTCCAAAAATTGGGCCACACAGACACCCACCCCATCAGTGGCAGCACTTGGGCCCTAGTTGCAAACAGGATGTTTTGATTTGCATCAAGCACATTCAAAAATACGCCATTCTTATCCGTCCCCAGGATGACACCGGGGTAGGTAGCAAAGTCTTTCCTGATCCCAGCTCTGTTCATCTTGGCTTCTTTTAAAAACACATCAAGCAAGGGTTACTCCAAGCGGAGTCTCCCTTTTTTTCCAAAAATTGGGCCACACAGACACCCACCCCATCAGTGGCAGCACTTGGGCCCTAGTTGTACACTTCACAGCTACATTTGCATCAATCACATTCAAAAATACCCCATAATTAACCGTCCCCAGGATGACACCGGGGTAGGTAGCAAAGTCTTTGCTGACCCATGACTTGTTCATCTTGGCTTCTTTTAAAAACAATGTAAGCAAGGGTTACTCCAAGCGGAGTCTCCCTTTTTTCCAAAAATTGGGCCACACAGACACCCACCCCATCAGTGGCAGCACTTGGGCCCTAGTTGCAAACAGGATGTTTTGATTTGCATCAAGCACATTCCAAATCCACAAGCATTTACTCTCCCCAGGATGACACAGGGGTAGTAAATTCCTTCTGGATCCATGACTTGTTCATTTTGATGAACGTCAGTCTGTCCACATTGTCACTGGACAGACGCGTGCGCTTATCTGTCAGCACACACCCAGCAGCACTGAATACACGTTCAGAGACAACGCTGGCAGCTGGACACGACAAAATCTCCAAGGCGTAACTGGAGAGCTCTGGCCATTTTTCTATGTTTGAAGCCCAAAAGGAGCAAGGCTCCAGTTGCACAGTCATGGCATCGATGTTCATTTGGAGATACTCCTGTATCATCCTCTCCAGCCGTTGAGTATGTGTCAGACTTGTTGTCTCTGGTGGCCTTGCAAAAGAGGGTCTAAAAAAATTATGAAAAGATTCCATAAAATTGCTGTTACCGGCACCAGATACGGTCCTACTGGTACGGGTAGACTGGTGAAGATGACGAGACCGTCCCATGTTTGTCAAGTTACAACTGGGAGATTCCCTCCCTGCACCTGCACGGTTGTTTGGTGGAAAAGCCGAGCTAAGATCGAGTAACAGCTTCTGCTGATACTCCTGCATACGTGCGTCCCTTTCTATGGCTGGAATTATGTCACA
Source organism: Anomaloglossus baeobatrachus (assembly GCF_048569485.1). Lineage (NCBI taxonomy): Eukaryota > Metazoa > Chordata > Amphibia > Anura > Aromobatidae > Anomaloglossus > Anomaloglossus baeobatrachus. The sequence continues at coordinate 454,629,750 of NC_134353.1, read as the reverse complement.
AAATTTGGACTTGTACCGGGGATCTAATAGTGTGGCAATCCAGTAGTCATCATCACTTCTAATTTTGACAATACGACTGTCATGTTGGAGGTAGTGCAACAAAAAGGCACTCATGTGTCTTGCGCAGCCATGCGGACCAAGTCCACGCTGTGTTTGTGGCATAGAGGTGCTACCCGTTCTTTCTTCCTCTGACATCTCCCCCCAACCTCTTTCAACTGAAATTTGACCAAGGTCTCCCTCATCCGCTGAGTCTTCCATGTCCATGGACAGTTCGTCCTCCATTTCCTCATGTTCTCCTGCACCTTGCTCAACATTTCGCCTGCTACTATGCGCCCTTGTCGATCCCTGTTCCCCATGGTCCCATGCCTGCTGCGTTGGTGATGATGAACGTCTGGACCTTGGTGATGTTGTTGTCCCTTGCACATATGAATCCTCCTGTAGTTCCTCCCCTTCATGTTGTCCCACCCCCTGACTCCGAATAGTGTTTAGCGTGTGCTCCAGCATGTAAATGACTGGAATCGTCATGCTGATAATGGCATTGTCAGAGCTAAACATATTCGTCGCCATGTCGAAACTGTGCAGAAGGGTGCATAGGTCCTTGATCTGAGACCACTCCATCAGGGTGATCTGCCCCACCTCTGCATCTCGTTGGCCCAGGCTATACGTCATGACGTATTGCACCAGGGCTCTGCGGTGCTGCCACAGTCGCTGTAACATGTGGAGAGTTGAATTCCAGCGTGTCGCCACATCGCATTTCAGGCGATGAACCGGCAGGCCGAAAGACTTCTGTAGCGATGCAAGTCGCTCAGCTGCGGCGCTTGAACGCCGGAAGTGAGCAGACAGTTTTCGTGCCCTGTTCAGAAGGCCATCTAGGCCGGGATAGTGTGTTAAAAATTGCTGCACGACAAGGTTCAACACGTGAGCCATACAAGGTACGTGTGTCACCTTGCCCAGGCGAAGGGCCGCACCCAGGTTTGCAGCATTGTCGCACACGGCCTTACCAGGCTGCAGGTTGAGTGGAGACAACCATTTATTAAACTCGGACCGCAGAGCTGACCACAACTCCTCAGCTGTGTGACTCTTATTACCAAGACATGTCAAGCTAAAGACCGCCTGATGCCGTTGCGCTCGGCTGCCAGCATAGTAATGAGGCGTGCGTGATTCCTTCTGCGCAGTGAGAACGCTGGTGGCCTGACCAGGCAGGCTTGGGGCGGAGGTGGAGGACCCAGATGAGGTGGAGGATGCAGAAGCTGTGGCGGAACTTGGACAGACAGAGGATTGACACACAAGTCGTGGGGACGGCAAGACTTGTGCAGCAGACCCTTCACCATCTATCACCATAGTTACCCAGTGCCCAGTCAGCGACATGTAACGTCCCTGTCCATGCTTACTGGTCCAAGTATCGGTGGTGAAATGCACCCGTTCACACACAGAGTTTCTCAAGGAAGCGGTGATGTTGTGTGCGACATGCTGGTGTAGCGCGGGCACACCTTTCTTAGAGAAGTAGTGGCGACTAGGCATCTGGTACTGGGGCACAGCGACAGACATAAGGTCTCTAAAATCCTGTGTGTCCACTAGGCGGAAAGGCAGCATTTCGGTAGCCAACAGCTTACAGAGGGATAGAGTCAACCTCTTAGCTTTGTCATGGGTCGGAGGAAGTGGCCTTTTATTTGACCACATCTGAGGGACAGAGATCTGGCTGCTGTGTGTAGACGGTGTTGAGTAGGGTGTCCCTGGAAAAATGCAGGTTTGTGAGGAAAGTGCAGGCAGAGACATGATGTTGCCTTCATCCAACGTTGGTGCTATCGATGTCTGAGAGAGCTGTACACACTCACTTGTTTCCCCTTCCAAACCAACTGACGACCTTACAAGCAAACTGCCTGTTGCGGTTACAGTGGTGAAAGTTTTGCGTGGAAAAACAGGTGTGACAGCTGTCCCCACAGTCCTAGAAGATGAAGAGCGCGCGGATGCACTGGAAGGGGCGGGCGGTGGATGGTTCGCTCCGCTAGCCGGCATTGCAGCACGGTGAGCTTCCCACCGGGACTTATGATATTTATTCATGTGACGATTCATGGAAGAAGTTGTCAAACTGCTGAGGTTTTGACCTCTACTAACAGAATCATGACAAATGTTACATATCACATGAGTTGGGCGATCTTTTTCGATGTGAAAAAAGGCCCAGGCTAGGCAAGGCTTAGAGGCCATGCGACCTGTTGATCCACCCCGAATAATGCTCATAGGCAGAGTGGTGGCTGAGGATGCAGTTGTAGACGTGCTACCAGTGCTCCGACTCTGTCCAGGAAGGCGCAAGGTAACTTCGTCGTCGGTTGCATCCTCCTCCACCGCCTCTGTTGACCTCCTCGAGTGCCTGACTGGGGGTTGACAGTAGGTGGGATCTAGAACGTCATCATCAATTGTTGTGTTCGCACTCCCCTCCCCCTCAGACCGAGCCTCTTCTTGCCCTGACCGAATATTTAAGTTGTCATCCCAATCGGGTATCTGCGTCTCATCTTCATCAGTATGTTCCTCATTGTCTATAACCACAGGTGTTACAGTTTGTGACAAAGGGTCAACATTATGCTCAGAAACTTGGTCCTCACGGCCTGAATCTGAGTCACAAAGGTTCTGGGCATCACTGCAGACCATTTCCTGTTCTGTACTCACTGTAGCTTGGGAGCAGACCTCTGATTCCCAGGCTATAGTGTGACTGAACAGCTCTGCAGACTCAGCCATCTCAGTTCCACCATACTGTGCAGGGCTGATGGAGACTTCAGAGCTGGGAGAAATCAAGTGTGATTGGGATGACAACTCAGAGGAATGGTGTTTTTTGGATGCGGTACTTGAAGTGGCTGAGAGGGCACTTGTTGGACCACTTGAGATCCATTCAAGCATTTTCCTTTTTTGCCCATCATCTACCTTTGTTCCTCTTGTTCGTGTCCGTAAAAAAGGGAGCACATCGGATTGTCCACAATAAGTAGTAGACATCTTACTTTTGCTAGTAGATGGTCTATCTTCAGCAGATGATAATGGAGCTTTGGCACCTTCCCCACTGACAAAACCTTTTTTGCCTTTTCCACCACGCCTCTTCCCCTTTCCACCAGCATCTGTCATTTTGCCACTCATGTTGATTGCGACAAGATTGTGGACTGAAAATGTGGTAGTAAAAATTGAGAGGTGGTGAAGATTGCAGTGGTGGTCTAGCTTTATTAACAGCAGAATAATAAAGAATAAATATCCCTGACAATGTAACTTAGTTATAATTCGTTGGAGTGTGCAACGCAGGCAGACGTGCTGCAAATGTCTTGGCACTAGTGGGACTATAGCAAAGTCCAATAGCCACGTATAGGATGCCACTAGGTACACTGAGTGTGTGCTAGTATAATGGCTTAGTTATAATTAGTTGGAGTGTGCAACGCAGGCAGACGTGCTGCAAATGTCTTGGCACTAGTGGGACTATAGCAAAGTCCAATAGCCACGTATAGGATGCCACTAGGTACACTGAGTGTGTGCTAGTATAATGGCTTAGTTATAATTAGTTGGAGTGTGCAACGCAGGCAGACGTGTTGCAAATGTCTTGGCACTAGTGGGACTATAGCAAAGTCCAATATCAACGTATAGGATGCCACTAGGTTCACTGAGTGTGTGCTAGTATAATGGCTTAGTTATAATTAGTTGGAGTGTGCAACGCAGGCAGACGTGCTGCAAATGTCTTGGCACTAGTGGGACTATAGCAAAGTCCAATAGCCACGTATAGGATGCCACTAGGTACACTGAGTGTGTGCTAGTATAATGGCTTAGTTATAATTAGTTGGAGTGTGCAACGCAGGCAGACGTGCTGCAAATGTCTTGGCACTAGTGGGACTATAGCAAAGTCCAATATCCACGTATAGGATGCCACTAGGTTCACTGAGTGTGTGCTAGTATAATGGCTTAGTTATAATTAGTTGGAGTGTGCAACGCAGGCAGATGCGCTCTGCAAATGTCTTGGCACTAGTAGGACTATAGCAAAGTCCAATAGCCACGTATAGGATGCCACTAGGTACACTGAGTGTGTGCTAGTATAATGGCTTAGTTATAATTAGTTGGAGTGTGCAACGCAGGCAGACGTGCTGCAAATTTCTTGGCACTAGTGGGACTATAGCAAAGTCCAATAGCCACGTATAGGATGCCACTAGGTACACTGAGTGTGTGCTAGTATAATGGCTTAGTTATAATTAGTTGGAGTGTGCAACGCAGGCAGACGTGCTGCAAATGTCTTGGCACTAGTGGGACTATAGCAAAGTCCAATAGCCACGTATAGGATGCCACTAGGTACACTGAGTGTGTGCTAGTATAATGGCTTAGTTATAATTAGTTGGAGTGTGCAACGCAGGCAGACGTGCTGCAAATGTCTTGGCACTAGTGGGACTATAGCAAAGTCCAATATCCACGTATAGGATGCCACTAGGTACACTGAGTGTGTGCTAGTATAATGGCTTAGTTATAATTAGTTGGAGTGTGCAACGCAGGCAGACGTGCTGCAAATGTCTTGGCACTAGTGGGACTATAGCAAAGTCCAATAGCCACGTATAGGATGCCACTAGGTACACTGAGTGTGTGCTAGTATAATGGCTTAGTTATAATTAGTTGGAGTGTGCAACGCAGGCAGACGTGCTGCAAATGTCTTGGCACTAGTGGGACTATAGCAAAGTCCAATATCCACGTATAGGATGCCACTATGTTCACTGAGTGTGTGCTAGTATAATGGCTTAGTTATAATTAGTTGGAGTGTGCAACGCAGGCAGATGCGCTCTGCAAATGTCTTGGCACTAGTAGGACTATAGCAAAGTCCAATAGCCACGTATAGGATGCCACTAGGTACACTGAGTGTGTGCTAGTATAATGGCTTAGTTATAATTAGTTGGAGTGTGCAACGCAGGCAGACGTGCTGCAAATGTCTTGGCACTAGTAGGACTATAGCAAAGTCCAATAGCCACGTATAGGATGCCACTAGGTACACTGAGTGTGTGCTAGTATAATGGCTTAGTTATAATTAGTTGGAGTGTGCAACGCAGGCAGACGTGCTGCAAATGTCTTGGCACTAGTGGGACTATAGCAAAGTCCAATATCCACGTATAGGATGCCACTAGGTTCACTGAGTGTGTGCTAGTATAATGGCTTAGTTATAATTAGTTGGAGTGTGCAACGCAGGCAGATGCGCTCTGCAAATGTCTTGGCACTAGTAGGACTATAGCAAAGTCCAATAGCCACGTATAGGATGCCACTAGGTACACTGAGTGTGTGCTAGTATAATGGCTTAGTTATAATTAGTTGGAGTGTGCAACGCAGGCAGACGTGCTGCAAATTTCTTGGCACTAGTAGGACTATAGCAAAGTCCAATAGCCACGTATAGGATGCCACTAGGTACACTGAGTGTGTGCTAGTATAATGGCTTAGTTATAATTAGTTGGAGTGTGCAACGCAGGCAGACGTGCTGCAAATGTCTTGGCACTAGTGGGACTATAGCAAAGTCCAATAGCCACGTATAGGATGCCACTAGGTACACTGAGTGTGTGCTAGTATAATGGCTTAGTTATAATTAGTTGGAGTGTGCAACGCAGGCAGACGTGCTGCAAATGTCTTGGCACTAGTGGGACTATAGCAAAGTCCAATAGCCACGTATAGGATGCCACTAGGTACACTGAGTGTGTGCTAGTATAATGGCTTAGTTATAATTAGTTGGAGTGTGCAACGCAGGCAGACGTGCTGCAAATGTCTTGGCACTAGTGGGACTATAGCAAAGTCCAATATCCACGTATAGGATGCCACTAGGTTCACTGAGTGTGTGCTAGTATAATGGCTTAGTTATAATTAGTTGGAGTGTGCAACGCAGGCAGATGCGCTCTGCAAATGTCTTGGCACTAGTAGGACTATAGCAAAGTCCAATAGCCACGTATAGGATGCCACTAGGTACACTGAGTGTGTGCTAGTATAATGGCTTAGTTATAATTAGTTGGAGTGTGCAACGCAGGCAGACGTGCTGCAAATGTCTTGGCACTAGTGGGACTATAGCAAAGTCCAATAGCCACGTATAGGATGCCACTAGGTACACTGAGTGTGTGCTAGTATAATGGCTTAGTTATAATTAGTTGGAGTGTGCAACGCAGGCAGACGTGCTGCAAATGTCTTGGCACTAGTGGGACTATAGCAAAGTCCAATAGCCACGTATAGGATGCCACTAGGTACACTGAGTGTGTGCTAGTATAATGGCTTAGTTATAATTAGTTGGAGTGTGCAACGCAGGCAGACATGCTGCAAATGTCTTGGCACTAGTGGGACTATAGCAAAGTCCAATAGCCACGTATAGGATGCCACTAGGTACACTGAGTGTGTGCTAGTATAATGGCTTAGTTATAATTAGTTGGAGTGTGCAACGCAGGCAGACGTGCTGCAAATGTCTTGGCACTAGTGGGACTATAGCAAAGTCCAATATCCACGTATAGGATGCCACTAGGTTCACTGAGTGTGTGCTAGTATAATGGCTTAGTTATAATTAGTTGGAGTGTGCAACGCAGGCAGATGCGCTCTGCAAATGTCTTGGCACTAGTAGGACTATAGCAAAGTCCAATAGCCACGTATAGGATGCCACTAAAAAACACTTAGTGTGTGCAAGTATAATGGCTTAGTTATAATTAGTTGGAGTGTGCAACGCAGGCAGATGCGCTCTGCAAATGTCTTGGCACTAGTGGGACTATAGCAAAGTCCAATAGCCACGTATAGGATGCCACTAGGTACACTGAGTGTTTGCTACTAAAATTGCTTAGTTTAAAAAACTTGGAGTGTGCAATGCAGGCAGATGTGCTCTGCTAATGTCTTTGCACTAGTGGGACTATAGCAAAGTCCAATAGCCACGTATAGGATGCCACTAGGTACACTGAGTGTGTGCTAGTATAATGGCTTAGTTATAATTCGTTGGAGTGTGCAACGCAGGCAGATGCGCTCTGCAAATGTCTTGGCACTCGTGGGACTATAGCAAAGTCCAATAGCCACGTATAGGATGCCACTAGGTACACTGAGTGTTTGCTAGTAAAATTGCTTAGTTTAAAAAAGTTGTAGTGTGCAATGCAGGCAGACGTGCTCTGCAAATGTCTTTGCACTAGTGGGACTATAGCAAAGTTCAATAGCCACGTATAGGATGCCACTAGGTACACTGAATGTTTGCTAGTATAATGGCTTACTTAGAATGAGTTGGAGTGTGCAGAGGACAAGAGGGTACAGTGGCAGGATTGTGGTGCTCTGGGTAGAGGAATGGAAGCCTGCCTTTCTATCCCCTCCTAATGGTGAAATGCAGGGAGGAAATCCCTGACCTGGGCTACACAGACGCTGTTGCTGTTTGCAGGACCTGTCACTTATGGCTCTCTGACCCTGCCGCTTTGAGCCCTTAAAAGGACTGCTAGAATGTGCTCTCCCTAAGCTGTCTAACGCTGTGTATGCAGCGCATACAGCTGTATCGGCTATAGGACTCAGGAGGACGGAGCTGCGACACTGATGTCTGACACCAAAGACGCAGAAGGCAGATAATGGCGTTCGTGAAGAAAATGTCCGGTTTTATAATGCAGGGACATGTGACATGCAGATCCTATCACACATGCCGTTGCTTCTCTGCCTCAAAGTCCACTTAGGTGTGTGTGTGTCTGTGATTGGCTGACATGCTGGCCCGCCCCACAAGACGCGCGCGCTTAGGGAAGGAAGACAAGAAAAAAAAAAAAAAAAAATGGCGCCCTAAGGATGCCCCAATGTCTCCGCAAAACTGTCATCACTTCTTCACTACAGTTGTCAAAAGTACCAATCAACCGCACTATCTGTTCAGAGATTTCTTTTGGCTTTGGGACAAGAAGATCTTGCCTATCCTTTTCGATTGCCCCTTTGTAAGCATTTATTAATACATCCGAGGGGTATCCTCGTTCGCAGAACCTGGTACATAGGTCTTTTGCCTGATTATGAAAAGCAACATTTGATGAACAGTTTCTCCTCAGTCTGAGGTACTGCCCTCTCGGTATCCCTCTTTTTAGAGGGGTTGGATGGTGACTTGACCAGTGAAGTAGATTATTTGAAGCGGTAGGTTTGCGATTGACCTTAGTCTGTATAAATCCTCTTTCATCTTTACTTAGGACCACATCCAAGAAGGGTAATTCATTCTTATCGATCTTTGATGTAAAAAACAACCCAGCATTATTTTTGTTCTTATTTAATTCCTGAACAAAATCCCTAAACAGGTCCTGGGGGCCGGCCCATAGAATCAGAATATCATCTATGTACCGGCCCCAGAACAAAAGATGATCAGTCCATCTCGACATGTGTTCTTGGAAGACTAAAGTGTCTTCCCACCAGCCCAGGAACAAGTTGGCATAAGATGGGGCACATGAACACCCCATCACTGTGCCCCTGAGCTGGTGGTAATATTCCCCGTTAAAAATGAAGTAATTGTGGGTTAACACATGTTCGAGAAGGTCCATCACAAAAAGGTTATGGCTTTCAAATTGAACACCCCTCGTCTCCAAAAAATACTTCACTGCCGTCATACCTTTATCGTGAGAGATGGAACTGTACAGAGATTCCACGTCAATAGACGCAAAAAATGTATTTTCATCCATAACAATACCATCGATCTTACTCAATAGGTCACTGGTGTCCCTCAAATATGAGGAAAGGGAGGTAACAAAAGGCCTCAAGATTGCATCGAGATAAATGCCTGCATTTTGGGTCAGAGAGTTAATCCCAGCCACAATGGGACGTCCCTTCAATGGGGACGTCCCCTTGTGGACCTTGGGAAGTGCATAAAATGTAGGAATCGTTGGAAATTTATTTATCATAAACTCCACCTCGCTTTTTGAAACCAATTTCTCGTCAAAAGCTGTTTTCAGTAGCTCATTCAGAGATCCCGAAAATAATATGGTAGGGTCTTTATTCAATACGCGATAGTTATCTCTCTGTTTCAAAATGGTAGAACACATAGACAGATACCTTTCGTGGTCTAGGAGGACGATGTTCCCTCCTTTATCTGAAGGTTTACATATAAAGCTGTTATTCTTCGTTAAGGCCACCATTGCGTCCATTTCTTGCTTGTTAAGATTCGCCCCACCAGTCTTATTCAGTAGACCTAGTTGTAAAAGATCCTCATTCACCACCTTCATAAAGATATCCACACTATCAAGATCACTTCTTGGTGGTGATCTGGTGCTTTTCTTTTTTAATGATGTGAATGGGCCTGTTCCTGGTTCCCGATTGCCTTCTTCCTGAAGGTCACAAAGTGTGCAAAAAGTATCCCTATCCTCAGGCGTAATCCCCAGAGCCTCCATCTTATTTTTATCAGAGTCATGAAATTTTTTTTTCCATTTTAACTTCCTTCCGAAAAGGGCTACATCTTTGGTCCAAGAAAAAGCATCGTAACGTTCTGTAGGGACAAATGAGAGTCCCTTGCTCAGGATTCTCATATCTCCTTCCGTCAACATATACGAGGAAAGATTAATGATTTGATTTTTTACCTCCTTTTTAATCCCACCGGTGTAAATTTTGGTCTTAAATCGTACCGGGGGACCCCCTGTTCTAAAAAAGAAGAAGAGGAGGCCAGAGAGGAAGAGGAGGCAGATGGCATACCTGACCCTGAGGGGACATTCATATTTTGTTGATACCCCTGCCATCGATTTCTATGTTGTCTATATCTCCTCCTCTGAGGTAGGATTCTATTATTACCTCTCTCTATATCAGAAACCTCCAAATCAGAAGATGATATATCTGTAGGAGGATTACTTTATTCCTTCTCTTTTTCTTTCAGAAAATCATACGCTGTATTTTCTCTAAACTCAGTAAGGTCCCGAATGAATTTTTGATGTTTTCTTTCTTTCAGTGTATTCTGAAAGCGTTCTATTGAGTTTTGTAATAATAACTCCTTCTTATGAAAATCTGGATCGTTTTTATATTTGAGAGAGAGGGTGATTTGTTCTGTAAGTTTACTAGTCGTCTTATTTAATGTTAATCAAATGTTCATCAAATGTTGCTTTTCATAATCAGGCAAAAGACCTACGTACCAGGTTCTCCGAACGAGGATACCCCTCGGATGTATTAATAAATGCTTACAAAGGGGCAATCGAAAAGGATAGGCAAGATCTTCTTGTCCCAAAGCCAAAAGAAATCTCTGAACAGATAGTGCGGTTGATTGGTACTTTTGACAACTGTAGTGAAGAAGTGATGACAGTTTTGCGGAGACATTGGGGCATCCTTAGGGCGGACCCAAGCCTACAGGACTATATTCCATCTAGACCACTGGTGACGCTTAGGAAAGGAAGAGCCCTTAAGGATCGGTTAGTCCATAGTTTCTATGAGACCCCAAAAGCCCCTGGAACATGGCTTGACAGAAAACCTATAGGGACTTTTAGGTGTGGGCACTGCAAGTTTTGCAAGTGGGTTGCACAGAAGAAGGAAGTGGTGAGTGTCACCACTGGTAAAGTATACCGGATACGGGAATTCGTCAACTGCGGGTCAACAGGAGTAATTTACCTGATCACCTGCAACTGTCCCCTAAATTACATAGGCAAAACTAAAAGAGAGTTTCGCAAGCGGATAGGGGAACACTTGGGCGATATCCGGAATGCAAGAGACACCCCAGTATCTAGACATGTTAGGTCAGCCCATGGAGGAGATTTGGAAAGTATTAAGTTTTCGGCAATTGAACAAGTGCCCCCCTCACCTAGAAAAGGAGATTGGAATAGAGTTCTACTTCAGAAGGAATGTAAATGGATGTATCGGTTCAGATCCACTAATCCTGAGGGTCTGAATGAACAGCTGGTTTTTAATTGTTTTTTGTAGCTGTGGTGGTGCATGGAGGAGAGGTTATCTGTCTACGGCACAGAGGCTAAGGACGGCTTTTTCAATTAAAATCTGCCTGGGTTGTTATTGACCGGAAAAGGTCACCCCATAGTATTTTTAATAATTTTCGAAAAAATTAATAAATATCATTCTTTGAAGTTCTTCCCTAGCTGGGCTTTATCATACCCCCTAAGAATGTAAATAAAATAAGACTAAAAACTCTATGCAAGTATCTCTATATATAAAAAAGAGATTAGCTAAGTAATATCTGATATTATTGACAGTTTATTGCATTTTCTAGTAAGGATTTGATTATGTACACTGCCGACCTCTGGTGGACATTTTGTGGTAGTGCAGCGGCCGAAAAAAGATGTATTATATCCGTAAAATAGAGTATGAGCAGATACAAATATTATTGTTTTCCACTGCTCATCTGGGACTTAATACTAGATAGCCTTACTACTGGGGCCTGGCTGCTTCTATAAATCTGATATAAATAAAAACGCTGGGCTTTTAGCGCTACTAGATGCCTGGACGCATGCGCAGTGGCCTTTAACTTTAGCGCATGCGCAGCAGGTGAAACGCACTGTGCGTTCCACCAAGGACTTCCTGGTCCGGCTGTGACTAATGCACTGGGTTTACGGCGTATTAGATGTCTGGACGCATGCGCATTGGTCTTTTACTTTGGCGCATGCGCAGTAGGTGGAACGCATTGAGCGTTCCACCTGGAACTTCCTGGTTCGGCTGGTGCTAACGCGCAGGCGCCGTGTACATAGCGAGTCTTCCTGACTGTGTTAAACTAAAAGCACCAGATGAAATCTGCTAATATAAAGAAGCTTGCGATTGTAGCGATCTAGTTAAAAAATGTTTGAACTAGCTATTGACAGACTGATTTATTGATTTTAGTGTCTATAACCTGTGCGACCCTTGCCCAATAGAGTGACCAGGAGTAGGTCATGTGAATGGAAAAGGGAGGGTTCTACACTATTTAAACCCCAGTGTCAGAGCAATGGTGTGTCACACCGCTCTGACCCTGGAGGCTTGAACACCTAAGGTAAATGATTTACATCTATAACTGGTCTGTCTAAACATGTGTTAATATGTTGGTCTTATATATAAAAATGGGGGTTGTCTGGCTGGGGATTAGCTTCTTCTTCTATTATATGTACTATTAGGTTTTTGGATTAAAAGGCTTATGAATTTGTTTTTTTGACTCTGATATTGATCTTGTCATAACAGGCTATTATGCTTCTTTGAAAAATGAAAAAAATCTCCTGATGAGCTCCGTCGGCTACTGTGTATGGAGCGAAACGCGTTGAGATGAGATGAGATATTAAATGAGTTCCTGAAAAAATGAAATAAAATTACATGGACTCTGGATAAAAGATCATGATGGGCAAGACTTGACGAGATCATGTGAAGATGAAATGTAATCACATGGACTCGGTTTAAAGAAATTATTGGTGGTCTCTAGGCACCTAGAAGACAGATTTGGAGATAAGTGGATAAGTTCCATATTTCTGAATTATTGATATTTATGAGCTGTTATATATCTCAGGAGTACAGGGTCATTTTTTGAGCAAGTTGTCGAGGAAGATCATTGAAGGATAGTTTCTTCCTCATAACTATTGTTTGCCTTTACTAATATAACCCCTGTTAATGTGGATGTGCCAGAGATAATGGTGGTACTCACCACTTTTTGAGACGTTTATATCATCATTTAAGAGGGATAGAGAAGGGTTTGCTAAGGGCAAGCCGCCGAGGAATGGGGGCATCGTATAACTTAGGATGTGCTCCATTGTTAGGTAAGGACATTTTTTGAAGGGAAGACTAGGGAGAGAATATAGATCTACCCGTCTCTCTGAGTACTGACGTTTTTCCCAGGTGAAATTATTGATAGTCATCCACTCTAAAAACGTCTCTATTTGTCCCTATTGAAGTGGGTGAGACTACCTATTGTCTTTTGTTTTATGTATTATTGTTGTTCATGTTTTGGTGTATTGTATGTTTTGGTCAAAGGACTCCCTTTTTAATATATCCAAATAAAGTAAATAATTTTTATAAAAAAAAAAAAAAAAAATTCTTCTTTGTCACTCAAAGTGAATGGGTATTTTTCTGATAGAACAGGGTTAAGGGTCCTCAGACCTTTCTTCCATAGAGTAGTTCAAAGGGGGAGAACCCTAGTGGACTCCTGGGGAACTTCCCGATAGGCAAACAAGAGATGGGGTAGGTACTTCTCCCAGTCTGAATCTCGGTCCGTGAAGGCCCTCACCATATTCTTCAGAGTGCCATTGAATCGTTCACAAAGTCCTTTTGTTTGGGGAAGATACGGGGTCGTTTGGATCGCTCGTACTCCACAGGTGCGCCACAGACACTGGACCAACTCTGACATGAACTGGGAACCTTGGTCCGACAAGATCTCACTGGGGAATCCTATTCTGGTAAAAATAATAACCAAGGCCTTGGCCACCTTGGCTGCAGAAATACTTGACAAGGCCACGGCTTCTGGATATCTGGTGGCATAGTCCACAACAGTGAGAATGTACTGCTTTCCAGATTTACTTGGTTTAGCCAGAGGTCTAATGATATCAACAGCTATTCTTTGAAAGGGTTCTTCTATTATAGGGAGCGGTTGCAGGGGTGCCTTTGGGTGATCTCCGGGTCGCCCTCTACGCTGACATATGTCACAAGTTTGGCAGAAATGCGCCACTGCTTGGGAAATCCCCGGCCAATAAAAAGTTTGAGTCAATCGTCTCTCGGTGCGGATTTTGCCTTGATGGCCAGCAGTAGGAATGTCATGAGCTAAGTGTAATAGGGGAATTCTGTACTTCTGAGGAACAATCAGCTGTTTGCTATAAATCCAGGGCTTGTCTAGGGAGTCGGCATTGGTAACTCGATACAGGAGTCCATTTTCTCTGATAATTCTTTCTCCGTTCTCCCCTAGCTGCCCTATTTCAGCTTGAGCTCTAAAACTAGCAAGGGTGGGGTCAGTCTCTACTTCTTGTCTGAACTGAACTTTATCCCAAGTAACATTCATATTATCCCACAAGAAGAATCACTCACTGGCTGTAATGGCAGTTCTGGTGGCCTCATTTCCATGGATGGGTTGTACACGTCCGCATGGGCTGCTCTCTTGGCTTGACTTCTTGTTACCGCACCGACAAAGTGGCAATGAAGATTCCCCACATCAGGCACAGAATCCAGCTTTTCTCCTGGTGAAGGTGTCTGTAGATAATGAACAGGCAAAGGCGGTCTGTAGCTGTTCTGCCTCCGAACACCTGGACATTGGCATTGCATGTGCCCAGGCTGCCCACATCCATAACATCTGCGCTCTTGGATTCTTCCTCCACGTCGTATTCCCAAAGCTGGAGCAGGAGTAATGCGAGGCATAGTCACACGAAGGTCCCCATGAGTTGATGGTCTAGGTTGATGGTGAACATTGGGGCCAGAAGAACCAAGGGCCGCCAGCGTTGGGGGGCTGGTGTTTTTTTTGTCGCTGAGTAGTAGTTTTTTCCACTGAGGCTTGATGGTGAGAGCCTCATCAGCTAGAGCTGCAGCTTCCTCCACAGTGGCTGGTCTCCTTTCACGCACCCATTGCTGGATCTCAACGGGGCACTTGAAGTAAAACTGCTCTTTTAGGAGGACCTGAAGGATGGTCTCCAAGGTTAAGGCCTCCTCTGCCTCCAGCCAACGATGCCACAGATGTTTGAGTTTGTGGGCATACATCTTGAAAGACACTTCCTCATCACATGCTAAAGTACGGAGCTGAGTCCTGTAAGTGTCTGGCATTACAGCATAATGTTCTAGAATAGTCTGTTTAATATCCGCATACTCACAGTTCCACCCAGGGTCCATAGCTCTATAGGCTGCGGCAGCTCCACCCTCTAAGAGCCCAACCAGATGCCGGACGCGCTCCCTTTCAGGGACTTCCTTTAATCGACACTGATGCTCAAAGTCCTGGAAGAAGCCCTGAATGTCACCAGCAGCCTCATTAAACTGCTTGAAGTCTTTGCGGGACACTCTGGGAAGTTCCCTCACGGTGCGTGCTGGGGTTACAGTCTGTCTGGAACCTCTAGCGGCTTCCACAGCGAGCTGCTTATCCAGCAATGCCATCTCCTCCATCCTGCGCTCCTTCTCTTTAGCTCCACGCATGACCTCCATTTTATATTCTATGGTGGTCTCCTCTACCAGCAAGGCCATCTCCTCCTCGTACCACACAACCCACTGACTTTTTTGGGTATTTACCTCCGGCTGCCATCTTTCTTCCATTTGCTGGGAGGATCCTTCCTCAGCATCATTTTGTGAGCAAACTCCTTCCAACGCCTCAATCAGCTGCTCCTTGGAGAGTCCCTTGTAGCTGATTCCCAGTTCACGGGCCTTTGTTTGAAGGTTCACCGCAGTCCAGTTCTTGTACTCTGAGGTTCTGGTTCCAGCTGTTGATGGGCCATTGTCCTCCATTCCTTCTGCTTTGATCCCTCTGCTTCCACCAGTTTGTGATGGGGTGTACAGCAGAGCAAGGAGAGACAACAGGCCGAGGGATGATCCAACAGGTTTACTAACAGGAATACAGGAACAGCACATGACAAGTCCAAATAAAACCGATTTGGGGCAACTCCCGATAATCCCAAGTGCCAGATCACGAAGTAATAGTCCTTTTCAGAGTCCCAGAAATCCCAAACAATCCACCTGGACGGCGAGATCTGTCCGCAGAATCCGATCTCGCTCCCTTCCTCTTCAAAGCTCAGCTCCCAACTGCACTTACAAAAAAGAGTGTATTGTCTGAGCTCGTGGGCCTGCCCCTCAAGGGAAGGGGTCTATACAATGGTTGGGCCCACTAGAAGATTCTAGAAGGTTGGCTCCGAGATGCCTACAGGTTTGTGTAGTTGACGTTATCCACTGCTTACGAAACAATGGAAAGTTCCCCTGGCTGTGTGGACAAGAGATAATTGCATTATGGGCCCAGAGACACAGGAGATGGGGGGAAGGTATGGTTACTTACATCCCAAGACATTTCAAAGTGTTCAGTAAGTACAACCAAAGGAAAGTTACATCACATCCTGACATAGTATTACAGCAAATACAGTGAGAAGGTAAAATACATCACATGGCATCTTATACAAAAAAATATGGGATGGAGAAAAGCACATACATCATGACAATCGATCTAACCCTAACCCTAACCTTAAACCAGGACTCATCCCTAATCCTCACCTCTGGCCTAACCAAAATTTAAACCTTAAATACAGTGATAACCTAACTTTAACTGCTAGAATAACTCTATTTCTAGCTCCTGGTCTGACCCTAACTCCTGTTTTAACTCTATTCCTAACCCATGGTGTAACACTAACCGTAGCCTTAACCCAGGACTCAACCCTAATCCTCACCTCTGGCCTAACCCAAATCTAAACCTTAAATTCTGGGATAAGCTAACTTTAACTGCTGGACTAACCCTATTTCTAGCTCCTGGGCTTACCCTAACTTCGGTTTTAACTCTATTCCTAACCCATGGTCTAACCCTAACCCTTGCCTTAACCCAGGACCCAACCCTAATCCTTACCTCTGGCTTAACCTAAACCTTAAATTCTGGCTTAACCTAAGTTTAACAGCTGACTAACCTATTTCTAGCCCCTGGTCTGACCCCAATTCCTGTTTTAACTCTATTCCTAACCCATGGTCTAACCCTAACCCTTGCCTTAACCCAGGACCCAACCCTAATCCTCACCTCTGACTTAACCTAAACCTTAAATTCTGGGGTAACCTAACTTTAACTGCTGGACTAACCCTATTGCTAGCGTTTGGTCTGATCCTAACTCCTGTTTTAACTCTATTACTAACCCATGGTCTAACCCTAACCCTAGCCTTAACCCATGACCCAACCCTAACCCTAACCTCTGGCTTAACCTAAACCTTAAATTCTGGCTTAACCGAAGTTTAACTACTAGACTAACCCTATTTCTAGTCCCTGGTCTGACCCTAACTCCAGCTTTAACTCTATTCCTAACCCATATTGTAACCCTAACTCTAACCTTAACCCAGGACTCAACCCTAATCCTCACCTCTGGCCTAACCCAAACCTAAACCTTAAATTCTGGGACAACGTAACTTTAACTGCTGAACTAACCCTATTTCTAGCCCCTGGTCTGACCCCAACTCTTGTTTTAACTCTATTCCTAACCCATGGTCTAACCCCAACCCTTGCCTTAACCCAGGACCCAACCCAAATCTTCACCTCTTACTTAACCTAAACCTTAAATTCTGAGATAACCTAACTTTAACTGCTAGACTAACCCTATTTCTAGTCCCTGGTCTGACCCTAACGCCAGCTTTAACTCTCTTCCGAACCCATATTGTAACCCTAACTCTAACCTTAACCCAGGACTCAACCCTAATCCTCACCTCTGGCCTAACCCAAACCTAAACCTTAAATTCTGGGACAACGTAACTTTAACTGCTGGACTAACCCTATTTCTAGCCCTTGGTCTGATCCTAACTCCTGTTTTAACTCTATTACCTAACCCATGGTCTAACCCTAACCCTAGCCTTAACCCATGACCCAACCCTAATCCTAACCTCTGGCTTAACCTAAATCTTAAATTCTGGCTTAACCTAAGTTTAACTGCTGGACTAACCCTATTTCTAGTCCCTGGTCTGACCCTAACTCCTGCTTTAACTCTATTCCAAACCCATATTGTAACCCTAACCTTAACCCAGGACTCAACCCTAAACCTCACCTCTGGCCTAACCCAAACCTAAACCTTAAATTCTGGGATAACCTAACTTTAACTGCTGGACTAACAATATTTCTAGCTCCTGGTCTGACTCTAACTCCTGTTTTAACTCTATTCCTAACCCATGGTCTAACCCTAACCCTAGCCTTAACCCAGGACCCCACTCTAATCCTCACCTCTTGCTTAATCTAAACCTTAAATTCTGGCTTAACCTAAGTTTAACTGCTGGACTAACCCTATTTCTAGCCCCTGGTCTGACCCTAACTCCTGCTTTAACGCTATTCCTAAGCCATGGTGTAACCATAACCCTAGCCTTAACCCAGGACTCAACCATAATCCTCTCCTCTGGCCTAACCCAAACCTAAACCTTAAATTCTGGGATAATCTAACTTTAACTGCTGAACTATCCCTATTTCTAGCCCCTGGTCTGACCCTAACTCCTGTTTTAACTCTATTACTAACCTATGGTCTAACCCTAACACTAGCCTTAACCCACGACCCAACCCTAATCCTCACCTCTGGCTTAACCTAAACCTTAAATTCTGGATTAATCTAAGTTTAACTGCTGGACTAACCCTAATTCTAGCACTTAATCTGACCCTAACTCCTGCTTTAACCCTATTCCTAACCCATGGTGTAACCCCAATCCTACCCTTAACCCAGGACCCAACCCTAATCCTAACCTCTGGCTTTACCTAAACCTTAAATTATGGCTTATCCTAAGTTTAACTGCTGGATCAACCCTATTTCTAACCCCTGGTCTGACCATAACTCCTACTTTAACCCTATTGCTAACCCATGGTGTACCCTAACCCTAGCCTTAACCCAGGACTCAACCCTAATCCTCACCTCTGGCCTAACCTAAACCTTAAATTCTGGGATAACCTAACTTTAACTGCTGGACTACTCCTATTTCTAGTTCCTGGTCTGACCCTAACTCCTGTTTTAACTATCTTACTAACCCATGGTCTAACACTAACCCTAGCCTTAAACCATGACCCAACCCTAATCCTCTCCTCTGGCTTAACCTAAACCTTAAATTCTGGCTTAACCTAAGTTTAACTGCTGGACTAACCCTATTTCTAGCCCCTTGTGTGACCCTAATTCCTGCTTTAACTCTATTCCTAACCCATGGTCTAACCCTAAACATACCCTTAGCCCATGACCCAACCCAAATCCTCACCTCTAGCTTAACCTAAACCTTAAATACTATGATAACCTAACTTTAACTGCTGGACTAACCCTATTTCTAGCTCCTGGTCTGACCCTAACTCCTTTTTTAACTCTATTCCTAACCCATGGTGTAACCCTAACCCTAGCCTTAACCCAGGACTCAACCCTAATCCTCAACTCTGGCCTAACCGAAACCTAAACCTTAAATTCTGGGATAAGCTAACTTTAACTGCTGGACTAACCCTATTTCTAGCTCCTGGGCTTACCCTAACTCCTGTTTTAACTCTATTCCTAACCCATGGTCTAACCCTAACCACTGCCTTAACCCAGGACCCAACCGTAATCCTCACCTCTGACTTAACCTAAACCTTAAATTCTGGGAGAACCTAACTTTAACTGCTGGACTAACCCTATTTCTAGCCTTTGGTCTGATCCTAACTCCTGTTTTAACTCTATTACTAACCCATGGTCTAACCCTAACCCTAGCCTTAACCCATGACCCAACCGTAATCCTAACCTCTGGCTTAACCTAAACTTTAAATTCTGGCTTAACCTAAGTTTAACTGCTGAACTAACCCTATTTCTAGTCCCTGGTCTGACACTAACTGCTGCTTTAACTCCATTCCTAACCCATATTGTAACCCTAACCTTAACCCAGGACTCAACCTTAATCCTCACCTCTGGCCTAACTTAAACCTAAACCTTAAATTCTGCGATAACGTAACTTTAACTGCTGAACTAACACTTTTTCTAGCCCCTGGTCTGACCCTAACTCCTCTTTTAACTCTATTCCTAACCCATGGTCTAACCCTAACCCTAGCCTTAACCCAGGACTTAACCCTACTCCTCACCTCTGGCCTAACCCAAACCTAAACCTTAAAATCTGGGATAACCTAACTTTAACTGCTGGACTAACCCTATTTCTAGCTCCTAGTCTGACCCTAACTCCTGTTTTAACTCTATTACTAACCCATGGTCTAACCTTAACCCTAGCCTTAATATAGAACCCAACCCAAATCCTCACCTCTGGCTTAACCTAAACCTTAAATTCTGGCTTAACCTAAGTTTAACTGCTGAAATAACCCTATTTCTAGCTCCTGGTCTGACCCTAGCTCCTCTTTAATTCTATTCCTAACCCATGGTCTAACCCTAACCCTAGCCTTAACCCAGGACCCAACCCAAATCCTCACCTCTGACTTAACCTAAAATTTAAATACTGGGATAACCTAACTTTAACTGCAGGACTAACCCTATTTCTAGCTCCTGGTATGACCCTAACTCCTCTTTTAACTCTATTCCTAACCCATGGTCTAACCCTAACCCTAGCCTTAACCCAGGACCCAACTCTAATCCTCACCTCTGGCTTAACCTAAACCTTAACTACTGGGATAACTTAACTTTAACTGCTGGACTAACCCTATTTCTAGCTCCTGGTCTGACCCTAGCTTCTGTTTTAACTCTATTCCTAATCCATGGTCCAACCCTAACCCTAGCCTTAACCCAACCCTCAACCTTAATCCTCACCTCTGGCCTAACACAAACCTAAACCTTAAATTCTGGGATAACCTAATTTTAACTGCTAGACTAACCCTATTTCTAGCTCCTGGTCTGACCCTAACTCCTGTTTTAACTCCATTCCTAATCCATGGTCTAACCCTAACCCTAGCCTTAACCCAGGACTCAACCTTAATCCTTACCTCTGGCCTAACACAAGCCTAAACCTTAAATTCTGGGATAACCTAACTTTAACTGCTGGACTAACCCTATTTCTAGTTCCTGGTCTGACCCTAACTCCTGTTTTAACTCTATTCCTAACCCATGGTCTAACCCTAACCTTAGCCTTAACCCAGGACCCAACCCAAATCCTCACCTCTGCCTTAACCTAAACCTTAAATTCTGGCTTAACCTAAGTTTAACTGCTGGACTAACCCTATTTCTAGCTCCTGGTCTGACCCTAACTCCTGTTTTAAATCTACTACTAACCCACGGTCTGACCATAACTCTAGCCTTAACCCAGGACCCAACCCTAATCCTCACTTCTGCCTTAACATAAACCTTAAATTCTGGCTTAACCTACGATTAACTGCAGGACAAACCCTATTTCAAGCCACTGGTCTGACACTAACTCCTGCTTTAACAGTATTTCTAACCCATTTTGTAACCCTAACCCTAGCCTTAACCCAGGACCCAACCCTAATCCTCATCTCTGGCTTTACCTAACCCTCAAATTCTGGCTTAACCTAGGTTAAACTGCTGGACTAACCCTATTTCTAGCCCCTAGTTTTAAACAAACTCCTGCTTTTACTCTATTCCTACCCCATGGTCTAACCCTAACCCTAGCCATTTCCCAGGACCCAACCCTGATCCTCACCTCTGACTTTACCTAAACCTTAAATAGTGGAATAACCTAACTTTATCTGCTGGACTAACCCAATTTCTAGCTCCTGATCTGACCCTAACTCCTGCTTTTACTCTATTCCTACCCCATGGTCTAACCCTAACCCTAGCCATTTCCCAGGACCCAACCCTGATCCTCACCTCTGACTTTACCTAAACCTTAAATAGTGGAATAACCTAACTTTATCTGCTGGACTAACCCAATTTCTAGCTCCTGATCTGACCCTAACTCCTGTTTTAACTCTATTCCTAACCCATGGTCTAACCTTAACCCTAGCCTCAACCAAGGACTTAACCCTAATCCTTACCTCTGGCCTAACCCAAAACTAAACCTTAAATTCTGGGATAACCTAACTTTAACTGCTGGACTAACCCTATTTCTAGCTCATGGTCTAAACCTAACCCTAGCCTTAACCCAGGACTTAACCCTAATCCTCACCTCTGGCCTAACCCAAAACTAAACCTTAAAATCTGGGAAAGCTAAACTTTAGCTGCTGGACTAACCATATTTCTAGCTCATGGTCTGACCCTAACTCCTGTTTTAAATCTATTACTAACCCACGGTCTGACCATAACTCTAGCCTTAACCTAGGACCCAACCCTAATCCTCACCTCTGGCTTAACCTAAACCTTAAATTCTGGCTTAACCTACGAATAACTGCAGGACAAACCCTATTTCAAGACACTGGTCTGACCCTAACTCCTGCTTTAACAGTATTCCTAACCCATTTTCCAACCCTAACCCTAGCCTTAACCCAGGACCCAACCCTAACCCTCACCTCTGGTTTAACCTAAACCTTAAATTCTGGCTTAACCTAGGTTAAACTGCTGGACTAGCCCTTTTTCTAGCCACTAGTTTTAAACTAACTCCTGCTTTTACTATATTCCTAACCCATGATCTAACCCTAACCCTAGCCATAACCCAGGACCCAACCCTGATCCTCACCTCTGACTTAACCTAAACCTTAAATACTGGAATAACCTAAATTTAACTGCTGGACTAACCCTATTTCTAGCTCCTGGTCTGACCTTAACTCCTGTTTTAATTCTATACCTAACCCATGGTCTAACCCTAACCCTAGCCTTAACTCAGGACCCAACCCTAATCTTCACCTCTGACTTAACCTAAACCTTAAATACTGAAATAACCTTACTTTAACTGCTGGACTAACCCTATTTCTAGCTTGTGGTCTGTCCCTAACTCCTGTTCTAACTCTATTACTAACCCATGGTCTAACCTTAACCCTAGCCTTAATTTAGAACCCAACCCAAATCCTCACCTCTGGCTTAACCTAAGTTTAACTGCTGAAATAACCCTATTTCTAGCTCCTGGTCTGACTCTAACTCCTGTTTTAACTCTATTCCTAACCCATGGTCTAACCCTAACCCTAGCCTTAACCCAGGACTTAACCCTAATCCTCACCTCTGGCCTAACACAAAACTAAACCTTAAAATCTGGGATAACCTAACTTTAGCTGCTGGACTAACCCTATTTCTCGTTCATGTTCTGACCCTAACTCCTGCTTTAAATCTATTACTAACCCACGGTCTGACCATAACGCTAGCTTTAGTCCAGGACCCAACCCTAGTTCTCACCTCTGGCTTAACCAAAACCTTAATTTCTGGCTTAACCTACGATTAACTGCAGGACAAACCGTATTTCAAGCCACTGGCCTGACCCTAACTCCTGCAATAACAGTATTCCTAACCCATTTTGTAACCCTAACCCTAGACTTAACCCATGACCCAACCCTAATCCTCACCTCTGCCTTAACCTAAACCTTAAATTCTGGCTTAACCTAGGTTAAACTGCTGGAATAACCCTATTTCTAGCCCCTAGTTTGAAACAAACTCCTGCTTTTACTATATTCCTAACCCATGGTCTAACCCTAACCCAAGCCATAACCCAGGACCCAACCCTGATCCTCACCTCTGACTTAAGCTAAACCTTAAATACTGGAATAACCTAACTTTAACTGCTGGACTAACCCTATTTCTAGCTCCTTGTCTGACCCTAACTCCTGTTTTAACTCTATACCTAACCCATGGTCTAACCCTAACCCTAGCCTTAACTCAGGACCCAACCCTAATCTTCAGCTCTGACTTAACCTAAACCTTAAATACTGAAATAACCTAACTTTAACTGCTGGACTAACCCTATTTCAAGCTCGTGGTCTGACCCTAACTCCTGTTTTAACTCTATTACTAAACCCATGGTCTAACCTTAACTCTAGCCTTAATTTAGAACCCAACCCAAATCCTCACCTCTGGCTTAACCTAAACCTTAAATTCTGGCTTAACCTAAGTTTAACTTCTGGACTAACCCCATGTCTAGCTCCTGGTCTGACCCTAACTCCTGTTTTAACTTTATTCCTAAACCATGGTCTAACCCTAACCTTAACCTTAACCCAGGACCCAAACCTAATCCTCACCTCTGACTTAACCTAAAATTTAAATACTGGGGTAACCTAACTTTAACTGCTGGACTAACCCTATTTCTAGCTCCTGGTCTGACCCTAGCTCCTGTTTTAACTCTATTCCTAACCCATGGTTCAACCCTAGCCCTAGCCTTAACCCAGGACTCAACCTTAATCCTCACCTATGGCCTAACACATACCTAAACCTTAAATTCTGGGATAACCTAACTTTAACTGCTGGACTAACCCTATTTCTAGCTCCTGGTCTGACCCTAACTCCTGTTTTAACTCTATTCCTAACCCATGGTCTAACCCTAGCCTTAACCCAGGACCCAACCCAAATCCTCACCTCTGCCTTAACCTAAACCTTAAATTCTGGCTTAACCTAAGTTTAACTGCTGGACTAACCTTATTTCTAGCTCCTGGTCTCACCCTAACTCCTGTTCTAACTCTATTCCTAACCCATGGTCTAACCCTAACACTTGCCTTAATCTAGGACACAACCCTAATCCTCACCTGTGGCTTAACTGAAACCTTAAATTCTGGCTTAACCTAAGTTTAACTGCTGGACTAACCTTATTTCTAGCTCCTGGTCTCACCCTAACTCCTGTTTTAACTCTATTCCTAAACTATGGTCTAACCCTAACCTTAACCTTAATCCAGGACCCAAACCTAATCCTCACCTCTGACTTAACCTAAAATTTAAATACTGGGGTAAGCTAATTTTAACTGCAGGACTAACCCTATTTCTAGCTCCTGGTATGACCCTAACTCCTCTTTTAACTCTATTCCTAACCCATGGTCTAACCCTAACCCTAGCCTTAACCCAGGACCCAACCCTAATCCTCACCTCTTGCTTAACCTAAACCTTAACTACTGGGATAACTTAACTTTAACTGCTGGACTAACCCTATTTCAAGCTTCTGGTCTGACCCTAACTCCTGTTTTAATTCTAATCCTAACCCATCGTCTAACCCTAACCCTAGCCTTAACCCAGGACTTAACCCTACTCCTCACCTCTGGCCTAACCCAAACCTAAACCTTAAATTCTGGGATAACCTAACTTTAACTACTGGACTAACCCTATTTCTAGCTCCTGGTCTGACCCTAACTCCTCTTTTAACTCTGTTCCAAACCCATGGTCTAACCCTAACCCTAGCCTTAACCCAGGACCCAACCCAAATCCTCACCTCTGCCTTAACCTAAACCTTAAATTCTGGCTTAACCTAAGTTTAACTGCTGGAATAAACCCTATTTCTAACTCCTGGTCTCACCCTAACTCCTGTTTTAACTCTATTCCTAACCCATGGTCTAACCCTAACCCTAGCCTTAACCCAGGACCCAACCCTATTCCTCACCCCTGGCTTAACCTAAACCCTAAATACTGGGATAACCTAACTTTAACTGCTGCTCTAACCCTATTTCTAGCTCCTGGTCTGACCCCAACTCCTGTTTTAAATCTGCTACTAACCCACGGTCTGACCATAACTCTAGCCTTAACCTAGGACCCAACCGTAATCCTCACCTCTGGCTTAACCTGAACCTTAAATTCTGGCTTAACCTACGAATAACTGCAGGACAAACCCTATATCAAGACATTGGTCTGACCCTAACTCCTGCTTTAACAGTATTCCTAACCCATGGTCGAACCCTAACCCTAGCCTTAACCCAGGACCCAACCCAAATCCTCACCTCTGACTTAACCTAAAATTTAAATACTGGGATAACCTAACTTTAACTGCAGGACTAACCCTATTTCTAGGTCCTGGTATGACCCTAACTCCTCTTTTAACTCTCTTCCTAACCCATGGTCAAACCCAAACCCTAGCCTTAACCCAGGACCCAACCCTAATCCTCACCTCTGGCTTAACCTAAACCTTAACTACTGGGATAACTTAACTTTAACTGCTGGACTAACCTATTTCTAGCTCCTGGTCTGACCCTAACTCCTGTTTTAATTCTAATCCTAACCCATCGTCTAACCCTAACCCTAGCCTTAACCCAGGACTTAACCCTACTCCTCACCCCTGTCCTAACCCAAACCTAAACCTTAAAATCTGGGATAACCTAACTTTAACTGCTGGACTAACCCTATTTCTAGCTCCTGATCTGACCCTAACTCCTGTTTTTACTCTATTCCTAAACCATGGTCCAACCCTAACCCTAGCCTTAACTCAGGACTCAACCTTAATCCTCACCTCTGGCCTAACCCTAACCTAAACCTTAAATTCTGGGATAACCTAACTTTAACTGCAGGACTAACCCTATTTCTAGCTCGTGGTCTGACCCTAACTCCTGTTTTAACACTAATCCTAACCCATAATCTAACCTTAAGCCTAGCCTTAATTTGGGACCCAACCCAAATCCTCGTCTCTGGCTTAACCTAAACCTTAAATTCTGGCTTAGCCTAAATTTACCTTCTGGACTAACCCTATGTCTAGCTCCTGGTGTGACCTTAACTCCTGTTTTAACTCAACCTGTTCGGGTTCTATGAGGGAGTAAGTTCAAACCTGGATATTGGTAATGCAGCTGATGTGATTTATTTGGACTTTGCAAAGGCATTTGATACTGTACCACATAATAGCCTTATACTAAAGCTCCAGAAGCAAGGACTAGGGGACACAATATGCAACTGGGTAAGGAATTGGCTAAAAGATAGGAAACAAAGAGTAGTCATAAATGGTACATTCTCTAAATGGGCTATAGTCAGCAGTGGGGTGCCGCAGGGATCTGTGCTTGGACCGATTCTTTTTAATTTCTTTATTAATGACCTTGCGGATGGGATTGATAGTACAGTGTCAGTCTTTGCCGATGACACCAAACTATGTAGGATATTAAAAACTGACCTGGATAGTACAATATTACAAAAAGATCTGGATAAGATGTCAGAATGGGCAGATACTTGGCAAATGAAATTTAATGTTGATAAATGTAAAGTAATGCACCTAGGACGGAGTAATCCTATAGCTGCATATACATTAAATGGAAGTAAACTCGGGACTACAGAACAGGAGAAGGACTTGGGTATTCTCATTACAAATAAGCTAAGCAGCAGCACTCAATGTCAAGCAGCAGCTGCTAAAGCAAACAAGATTTTAGGGTGTATAAAAAGAGAGATTAGATCCCGTGATCCCAACTTATTGTTACCCCTTTATAAATCACTTGTAAGGCCACATCTGGAAAACGGGATCCAGTTTTGGGCTCCACATTTTAAAAAGGACATTCAGAAGTTAGAGTCAGTTCAAAGGCGGGCAACTAGACTATTACAAGGAATGGAAGGCCTCCCATATGATGACAGGTTGAAAAAGTTAGATATATTTAGCTTAGAAAAAAGACGTCTCAGAGGAGATCTCATTTATATATATAAATACATGTGTGGTCAATATAAAGGACTGGCACATGACTTATTTCTTCCAAAGACAGTACTAAGGACCAGGGGGCATTCACTGCGAGTGGAAGAAAAGCGATTCCAACAGCTAAATAGGAAAGGGTTCTTTACAGTTAGAGCAGTCAGACTGTGGAATGCCCTACCACAAGAGGTAGTAATGGCAGATACTATAACAGCTTTTAAAAAAGGGCTGGATGATTTCCTCAGTACACAAAACATTCTTGGTTATAAATGACTTAGTGACTAAATGTAGAACTGGTGGAGGAAGGTTGAAATAGATGGACCTAGGTCTTTTCTCAACCTAAGTAACTATGTAACTATGTAACTATGTAACTTTATTCCTAAACCATGGTCTAACCCTAACCTTAACCCAGGACCCAAACCTAATCCTCACCTCTGACTTACTTAAAATTTAAATACTGGGGTAACCTAACTTTAACTGCTGGACTAACCCTATTTCTAGCTCCTGGTCTGACCCTAGCTCCTGTTTTAACTTTATTCCTAACCCATGGTCCAACCCTAACCCTAGCCTTAACCCAGGACTCAACCTTAATCCTCACCTCTGGCCTAACACAAACCTAAACCTTAAATTCAGGGATAACCTAACTTTAACTGCTGGACTAACCCTATTGCTAGCTCCTGGTCTGACCCTAACTCCTGTTTTAACTCTATTCCTAACCCATGGTCTAACCCTAACCCTTTCCTTAACCCAGGACCCAACCCAAATCCTCACGTCTGCCTTAACCTAAACCTTAAACTATGGCCTAACCTAAGTTTAACTGCTGGACTAACCCTATTTCTAGCTCCTGGTCTGACCCTAACTCCTGTTTTAACAATATTACTAACTCATTGTCTAACCCTTACCCTAGCCTTAACCAAGGACCCAACCTTAATCTTCACCTCTGACTTAACCTAATCCTTAAATACTGGGATAACCTAACTTTAACTGCTGAACTAACCCTATTTCTGGCCCCTGGTCTGACCCTAACTCGTGCTTTAACTCTATTCCTAAAACATGGTCTAACCCTAACCCTAGTCGTAACCCAGGACCCAACCCTAATCCTCACCTCTGACTTAACCTAAACCTTAAATTCTGGCTTAACCTAAGTTTAACTGCTGCACTAACCCTATTTCTAGCTCCTGGTCTGACCCTAACTCCAGTTTTAACTCTATTCCTAACCCATGGTCTAACCCTTACCCTAGCCTTAACCCAGGACTTAACCTTAATCCTCACCTCTGGCCTAACCCAAACCTATACCTTAAATTCTGGAATAACCTAAGTTTAACTGCAGGACTAACCCTGTTTCTAGCTCGTGGTCTGACCCAAACTCCTGTTTTAACTCTATTACTAACCCATGGTCTAACCTTAACCCTAGCCTTAATTAAGGACACAACCCAAATCCTTACCTCTGCCATAACCTAAACCTTTAATTCTGGCATAACCAAAGTTTAACTGCTGGACTCACCCTATTTCAAGTCCCTTGTCTGACCCTAACACCTGCTTTAACTCTATTCCTGACCCATGGTGTAACCCTAACCCTAGCCTTAACCCAGAACCCAACCCTAATTCTCACCTCTGTCTTAACCTAAACCTTAAATACTGGGATAACTTAACTTTATCTGGTAATCTAACCCTATTTCTAGCTCCTGGTCTGACCTTAACTCCTGTTTTAACTCTATTCCTAACACATAGTCTAACCCTAACCCTAGCCTTAACCCAGGACCCAACCCTAATATACACCTCTGACTTAACCTAAACCTTAAATACTGGGATAACCTAACTTTAACTGCAGGACTAACCCTATTTCTAGCTCCTGGTCTCACCCTAACTCCTGTTTTAACTCTATTCCTAACACGTGGTCTAACCCTAGCCTTAACCCAGGACCCAACCCTAATCCTCACCTCTGGGTTATTCTAAATCTTATATTCTGGCTTAACTTAGGTTAAGCTGCGGACTAACTCTACTTCTAGTCCCTAGTTTTAAACTAACTCCTGTTTTTACCCTATTCCTAACCCATGGTCGAACCCTAACCTTAACCCAGGACTCAACACTAAACCTCACCTCTGGCCTAACCCAAACCTAAACCTTAAATTCTGGGATAATCTAACTTTAACTGCTGGACTAACCCTATTTCTAGCTTGTGGTCTGACTCTAATTCCTGTTTTTACTCTACTACTAACCCATGGTCTAACCCTAACCCTAACCTTAATCCAGGACTCAACCCTAATCCTCACCTCTGGCCTAACCCAAACCAAAACCTTAAATTCTGGGATAACCTAATTTTAACTGCTGGAATAACCCTATTTCTAGCATCTGGTCTGAACCTAACTCCTGTTTTAACTCTATTCCTAACCTATGGTCTACCTTAACCCTAGCTTTAACCCAGGACCCAACCCTAATCCTCACCTCTGGCTTAACCCAAACCTTCAATTCTGGCTTAACATAGGTTAAACTGCTGGACTAACCCTATTTCAAGCCCCTAGTTTTAAACTAACTCCTGTTTTTCCTCTATTCCTAACCCATGTTCTAACCCTAACCCTAGCCTTAACACAGGACTCATCCCTAATCCTCACCTCTGGCCTAACCCAAACCTAAACCTTAAATTCTGGGATAACCTAACTTTAACTGCTGGACTAACCCTATTTCTAGCTCCTGGTCTCACCATAACTCCTGTTTTAACTCTATTCCTAACACGTGGTCTAACCCTAACCTTAACCCAGGACTCAACCCTAAACCTCACCTCTGGCCTAACCCAAACCTAAACCTTAAATTCTGGGATGACCTAACTTTAACTGCTGGACTAACCCTATTTCTAGCTCCTGGTCTGATCCTAACTCCTGCTTTATCTCTATTACTAACCCATAATGTAACCCTAGCCTTAACCCAGGACCCAACCCTAATCCTCACCTCTGGCTTAACCTAAACATTAAATTCTGGCTTAACCTAGGTTAAACTGCTGGACTAACCCTATTTCTATCCACTAGTTTTAAACTAACTCCTGTTTTTACTCTTTTACTAACCAATAGTCTAACCCTAACCCTAGCCTTAACCCAGGACCCAACCCTAATCCCAACCTCTGACTTAACTTAAACCTTAAATATTGGGATAACCTAACTTTAACTGCTGGACTAACCCTATTTATAGCTCCTGGTCTCACCATAACTCCTGTTTTAACTCTATTCCTAACACGTGGTCTAAGCCTAACCCTAGCCTTAACCGAGGACCCAACCCTAATCCTCGCCTCTGGGTTAGTCTAAACCTTATATTCTGGCTTAACCTAGGTTAAACTGATGGACTAACCCTATTTCTAGTCCCTAGTTTTAAACTAAGTCCTTTTTTTACTCTATTCCTTACCCATGGTCTAACCCTAACCCTAACCTTAACCCAGGACTCAACCCTAAACCTCACATCTGGCCTAACCCAAACCTAAACCTTAAATTCTGGGATGACCTAACTTTAACTGCTGGACTAACCCTATTTCTAGCTCGTGGTCTGACCCTAACTCCTGTTTTTACTCTATTACTAACCCTTGGTCTAACCTTAACCCTAACCTTAACCCAGGACTCAACCCTAAACCTCACCTCTGGCCTAACCCAAACCTAAACCTTAAATTCTGGGATGACCTAACTTTAACTGCTGGACTAACCCTATTTCTAGCTCCTGGTCTGACCCTAACTCCTGTTCTAACTCTATTACTAACCCATGGTCTAACCTTAACCCTAGCCTTAATTTAGAACCCAACCCAAATCCTCACCTCTGGCTTAACCTAAGTTTAACTGCTGGAATAACCCTATTTCTAGCTCCTGGTCTGACCCCAACTCCTCTTTTAACTCTATTCCTAACCCATTGTCTAACCCTAACCCTAGCCTTAACCCAGGACCCAACCCTAATTCTCACCTCTGGCTTAACCTAAACCTTAAATACTGGGATAACTTAACTTTAACTGCTGGAATAACCCTATTTCTAGCTCCTGGTCTGACCCTAACTCCTGTTTTAACTCTATTCCTAACCCATGGTCTAACCCTAACCCTAGCCTTAACCCAGGTTTTAACCCTAATCCTCACCTCTGGCCTAACCCAAAACTAAACCTTAAAATCTGGGATAACCTAACTTTAGCTGCTGGACTAACCCTATTTCTAGCTCATGGTCTAACCTTAACCCTAGCCTTAACCCAGGACTTAACCCTAATCCTCACCTCTGGCCTAACACAAAACTGAACCTTAAAATCTGAGATAACCTAACTTAACCTAACTCTATTACTAACCCATAATGTAACCCTAGCCTTAACCCAGGACCCAACCCTAATCCTCACCTCTGGCTTAACGTAAACATGAAATTCTGGCTTAACCTAGGTTAAACTGCTGGACTAACCCAATTTCTAGCCCCTAGTTTTATTCTAACTCCTTTTTTTACTCTTTTCCAAACCCATGGTATAACCCTAACCCTAGCCTTAACCCAGGACCCAACCCTAATCCTCACCTCTAACTTAACCTAAACCTTAAATACTGGGATAACCTAACTTTAACTGCTGGACTAACCCTATTTCTAGCTCCTGGTCTGACCCTTACTCCTGTTTTAACTCTAATCCTAACCAATGGTCTAACCCTAACCCTAGCCTTAACCCCGGACTCAACTCTAATCCTCACCTCTTGCTTAATCTAAACCTTAAATTCTGGCTTAAACTATGTTAAATTGCTGGAATAACCCTTTTTCTAGCCCCTAGTTTTAAACTAACTCCTGTTTTTACTCTATTCCTAACCCATGGTCTAACCCTACCCTAGCCTTAAACCAGGACTCATCCCTAATCCTCACCTCTGGCCTAACCCACACCCAAACCTTAAATTCTGGGATAACCTAACTTTAACTGCTGGGCTAACCCTATTTCTAGATCCTGGTCTGACCCTAACTCCTGTTTTAACTCTATTTCTAACCCATGGTCTAACCCTAACCCTCGCCTTAACCCAGGACCCAACCCTAATCCTCACCTCTGACTTAACCTAAACCTTAAATACTGAGATAACCTAAGTTTAACTGCTGGACTAACCCTATTTCTAGCTTCTGGTGTGACCCTAACTCCTGTTTTAACTCTAATCCTAACCCATGGTCGAACCCTAACCCTAGTTGTAACCCAGGACCCAACCCTAATCCTCAACTCTTGCTTAACCCAAACCTTCAATTCTGGCTTAACATAGGTTAAACTGCTGGAATAACCCAATTTCTAGCGCCTAGTTTTAAACTAACTCCTATTTTTCCTCTATTCCTAACCCATGGTATAAACCTTACCCTAGCCTTAACACAGGACTCATCCCTAATCCTCACCTCTGGCCAAACCCAAACCTAAACCTTAAATTCTGGGATAACCTAAATTTAACTGCTGGACTAACCCTATTTCTAGCTCCTTATCTAATTCTAACTCCTGCTTTAACTCTATTCCTAACCCATATTGTAACCCTAACCCTAGCCTTAACCCAGGACCCAACCCTAATCCTCACCTCTGGCTTAACCTAAACATTATATTCTGGCTTAACCTAGTTTAAACTGCTGGACTAACCTTATTTTTAATCCTTAGTTTTAAACAAACTCCTGTTTTTACTCTATTCCTAACCCATGGTCTAACCCTAACCCTAGCCTTAACCCAGGACCCAACTCTAATCCTCACCTCTGACTTAACCTAAACCTTAAATACTGGGATAACCTAACTTTAACTGCTGGACTTACCCTATTTCTAGCTCCTGGTCTGACCCTTACTCCTGTTTTTACTCTATTCCTAACCCATGGTCTAACCCTAACCCTAGACATAACCCAGGACCCAACTCTAATCCTAACTTCTTGCTTAATCTTAAACTTAATTCTAGCTTAAACTATGTTAAACTGCTGGAATAACCCTATTTCTAGCCCCTAGTTTTAAACTAACTCCTGTTTTTACTCTATCCCTAACCCATGGTCTAACCCTTACTCTAGCCTTAAACGAGGACTCATCCTTAATCCTCACCTCTGGCCTAACCCAAACCTAAACCTTTAATTCTGGGATAACCTAATTTTAACTGCTGGATTAACTCTATTTCTAGCTCCTGGTCTGACCATTACTCCTGTTTTAACTCTATTCCTAACCTATGGTGTAACCTTAACCCTAACCTTAACACAGGACTCATCCCTAAGCCTCACCCCTGGCCTAACCCAAACCTAAACCTTAAATTCTGGGATAACCTAACTTTAACTGCTGGACTAACCCTATCTCTAGCTCCTGGTCTGACCCTAACTCCTGCTTTAACTCTATTCCTAACCCATAGTGTAATCCTAACCCTAGCCTTAACCAGGGATCCAACCCTAATCCTCACCTCTGACTTAACCTAAACCTTAAATACTGGGATAACCTAACTTTAACTGCTGGACTAACCCTATTTCTAGCTCCTGGTCTGACCCTAACACCTGTTTTAACTCTAATCCTAACCCATGGTCTAACCCTAACCCTAGACATAACCCAGGACCCAACTCTAATCCTAACTTCTTGCTTAATCTTAAACTTAATTCTAGCCTAAACTATGTTAAACTGCTGGAATAACCCTATTTCTATCCCCTAGTTTTAAACTAACTCCTGTTTTTACTCTATTCCTAACACATGGTCTAACCTTAACCCTAGCTTTAAACCAAGACTCATCCCTAATCCTCACCTCTGGCCTAACCCAAACCTAAACCTTAAATTCTGGAATAACCTAAATTTAACTGCTGGACTAACTTTATTTCTAGCTCCTAGTCTGACCCTAACTCCTGTTTTAACACTAATCCTTACCCATGGTCTAACCCTAGCCTTAACCCAGGATCCAACTCTAATCCTCACCTCTGACTTAACCTAACCCTTAAATACTGGGATAACCTAACTTTAACTGCTGGACTAACCCTATTTCTAGCTCCTGGTCTGTCCCTAACTCCTGTTTTAACTCTATTCCTAACCAATGGTCTAACCCTAACCCTATTCTTAACCCAGGACCCAACTCTAATCCTCACCTCTTGCTTAATCTAAACCTTAAATACTGGGATAACCTAACTTTAACTGCTGGACTAACCCTATTTCTAGCTCCTGATCTGATCCTAACTCCTGTTTTAACTCTAATCCTAACACATAGTGTAACCCTAGCCCTAGCCTTAACCCAGGACCCAACCCTAATCCTCACCACTGACTTAACCTAAACCTTAAATACTGGGATAACCTAACTTAAACTGCTGGACTATTCCTATTTCTAGCTCCTGGTCAGACCCTAACTCCTGTTTTAACTCTAATCCTAACCCATGGTCTAACCCTAACCCTAGACTTATCCCAGGACCCAACTCTAATCCTAACCTCTTGCTTAATCTAAACCTTAAATTCTGGCTTAAACTATGTTAAACTGCTGGAATAACCCTATTTCTAGCCTCTAGTTTTAAACTATTAACCAAAAGAAGGGACCAAAGATCCATATCTATCTAAACTTTAAGCAGCGCAGATCCCACCATATTACTCATATATAGAACCAAAAGAAGGTGCTTCTGCAAATGAGGATTTATCAATAATTCATACAATATCCATCATGATTAGAAAAAGTATCAAATTTTATTCAATCATATTTGAAATACAATGTTTTATTTAATTAAATGCTGGTGTACACAGAATTTAAAAGAACCCTACCCCATAAAACCATACAATGAAAAAGCTGGTGCGTTGTGGAACAGCCATAGTATCAATAATTCATATATCATATATACATATAAATTCCTGGGTATAAATGAACAAGAACACATCCAATGATTACCCACAGCTATAATGGGGTGCCACTGTAGCTCAAAAAATTGAATATTATAGTTTATATACCCAGATGGCGGACCACAACGCCCAGCACCTCAATGAAATAACTGGTGCGTTGTAGAACAACCATATTATCAATAATTCATATATCATATATACATATAGATTCCTGGGTATAAATGAACAAGGGCACATCCAATGATTACCCACAGCTACGATAGGGTACCACTGTAGCTCAAAGAATTAAGTATTAAACCTGTAGTTTGCATTTCATATTGCGACCAAATCTACAATACAAACCATATGGGTGGAGGCAATAATAGGGTTAAAGCTATTTCCCAGTTGACAAAATAATGCATTATTAAGGGGAGCAGATCACAGTATACAAATGCAATATATATATACCAATCCAATAACAAGAGCACAAAGCTTCCCGTTAAGGGTAAAGATGTTTCCCAATGTTAGTAAATTTGCATTATTACACAGAGTAAGTCCCAACATTCAAAGGTATTTTATATCAACCTGGTATTAGCCTTATATCAGAGGCAAACCACCTCCATTAAGGTTAAAATAGTTCAGGGAACCATAATTTGTATACCCGGATGGCGGACCACAACGCCCAGCACCTCGACACGCGTTTCGCCTCTCGCTTCGTGTTACGGGGGGCTGTCTGATAATAACTTAAAGGAGTATCAGACAGTCAGGGTCCACCGTGCAAAGACTCTGCTGCAGACTATGGCAGAGTGCAATACCTCTGTTAACTCACAGAAGGATATAATAAGTAAGTAAAGCAATTCCTCCCTTACTTGGAGGGTGTGTGGAATGATCTCTGTTAATATTCACAGAGACAAAGGCAATGTGTGCGAAATGGCACCTACCTAGGTCCGCTCTTCTAGTGGTGCAAAAGAGACGAACAGCAGCGTAAGCCGCACAAAGCTCCTACCTGCGTTCGCTCCACTAGTGTGCGAGGACACGAACCACTAGATATGGCACCTGCCTAGGTCCGCTCTTCTAGTGGTGCAAAAGAGACGAACAGAAGTGTAAGCCGCACAAAGCTCCTACCTCTGTTCGCTCCCCTAGTGTGCGAGGATACGAACAACTGCCAGACGCAGTATAAGGAACGTTACCCTAGCGGCAACGTCCACCTACGAGTCGAACCACAAGGCCCAGCCAGACCATGTGCCTCAGGCACCTGCCTATGTCCGCTCCCCTAAAAGGTAAGGATACGGACAGCAGCCGAAGCTGTAAGGTAAAAGAACGCTACCCTGCCGGAAGCGCTCACCTAGCATAGACAGAGGAATGCCTAGAGGAACGCGCACAGAGCGTCTACTCTTATGCATGAACCAAGAGGACTGAGCGCCATGCGGCGTGTGTCAGGGTCTTATATAGACTCTGTGCCTCATCCAAGATGGAGGACATCAGAGCCAAACCGCTGCCAGAACGACAGGAGTGACATCATGCTGGCCTATCACCGAGCAAGGCATCACAAGCACATGACCAGCGACCAATCGGCATAGAAGGTGTCAGAGACATGTGACCTCGTGTCAGCGATGATGTCACCCGCACATGTGCAATGGCTCCAAGATAGGACTTAGTCTCCGGCGCTCGCACATGTGCAGTAGCAAGAAATCTGGACTTAGTCTCCAGCGCTCGCACATGTGCAGTAGCAAGAAATCTGGACTTAGTCTCCAGCGCTCGCACATGTGCAGTAGCAAGAAATCTGGACATAGTCTCCAGTGCTCGCAGCAACCGTAACAGTACCTTCCCCTCAAGGGCCCCCCTCCCGGTGACGCAGGTAATCAGCAACTAAGTCGGGAGCATGGACAGCCTCCTCAGGCTCCCAAGAGCGATGTTCCGGGCCGTAACCCTCCCAATCTATCAAGAAGAACCTGCGCCCTCTAACCATCTTAGAACCAACTATGGCTCGTACCTCATAGCTAGAGCGTGAGGAATCAGAGGCTGGAGAGTGCACTTCACGAGCGTGAGGTAAAATAGCCGGCTTTAGCAGTGAGACATGGAATTTGTCATGGATCCTAAGATGGACGGGTAACTTCAATTGGTAGACTACAGGATTAACCTGTCGAAGAACCTCATAAGGACCCAGGAAGCGAGGAGCAAATTTGACAGAGCTCACTCTAAGTCTCACGTGTTTTGCAGAGAGCCACACAAAGTCCCCCGGAGAAAAGACAGGAGCTGGGCGACGAAACCGATCGGACACCGTCTTCATACGGTCCTTAGCTGCTTGGATCGACTCTTGAGTCCGATCCCAAACCTCTCTGGCATTAGTTGCCCAGTCGGCCACAAGAGGAGGAGGTGCAGCAGCAGGAAACGGTACCGGTACCCTAGGGTGTTGCCCATTATTGAGTACGAACGGTGTCTGCCCAGTGGCCTCAGCCAGCGAATTGTTAAGGGCAAATTCGGCCTAGGGTAGGAGGGAGGACCAGTTATCGTGGTTCTCAGCAACAAAGTGTCGAAGGTATATAATCATGGATTGATTGGTACGCTCAACCAAACCATTGGTCTCCGGATGGTATGCCGAAGAGAGATTCAACTCAATTTGCAGAAGGCTAGAAAGATCTCGCCAGAAACGGGAAGTAAATTGCGGGCCTCTATCACAAATGATACGATCTGGCATCCCGTGAAGCCTAAAGACATGCTTGAGGAATAGTCTGGCTAGTACCTTGGAAGATGGGATTCTCGATAACGGTACGAGATGAACCATCCGGGAGAAATGGTCCGTAATGACCCACACAAATCTATGTCCCTGTGAACATGGAAGATCACCCACAAAGTCCATGCCTACCACCTCCCATGGTCTATCTGGCACTGGTAAAGGATGCAAGAGCCCAGCAGGTCTCTGCCGTAATGGACGGTTGCGAGCACACGAGTAGCAGGAACCAACATATCTCTTGACGTGGCTGGCTAAGTGTGGCCACCAATACCACCTCTCCAGTAACTCTCGTGTCCGCCTAATACCAAAATGCCCACCCACCTTTGAGGTGTGGGCCCATGACAGTATATCATTCTGTCGATCAGGCGGAACAAAGGTCTTGCCCGGTGGGATTTGGTCTAACGTCACAGGGGAGAGCGTATGAAAAACCCTGGAGGGAAGGATAAGACGAGGTTCGTCAATCTCTTCCTGGGTAGAAAGCATAGAGCGAGACAGGGCGTCTGCCTTGTTATTCTTACTCCCAGACAGATAGTTGATGGAGAAGTGAAAGCGGGAGAAAAACAAGGACCAGCGGGCTTGGCGAGGATTCAGACGCTGAGCGGTTTGTAAGTACGTCAGATTCTTATGGTCTGTATAGACCTGGAAAGGATGTTTCGCTCCTTCCAGCAAGTGACGCCACTCCTCCAAGGCTAATCTCAGGGCGAGCAGTTCCCTATCCCCAATGGTATAGTTTCTCTCTGCCGGTGAAAAGGTTTTCGCAAAGAAGAAACACGGCCTTTTTCTACCTGCACCGTTCTTTTGATACAAGACCGCACCAGCACCCACTGAAGAGGCATCAACCTCCAAGAGGAAGGGCTTACTCTCATCGGGTCTTTGAAGAACGGGTGCAGTTGAAAAGTGTCTTTTTACTGCCTCAAAAGCCTGAGATGTCTCAGTAGACCAGGCTTTGGGATTAGCACCTTTCTTAGTCAAGGCCACCAAAGGGGCCACCAAAGTAGAAAAATGGGGTATGAACTGCCTGTAATAATTTATGAATCCTAAGAAGCGTTGCACCGCCTTCAAGGAATGAGGTTCGGACCATTGCAGGACAGCAGAGAGCTTTGCAGGATCCATAGCCAGGCCCTCTTGTGAGATAATGTAACCCAAAAAAGGCAATGAGGACTGCTCGAATACACATTTCTCGAGTTTAGCAAACAATGAGTGCTCCCTTAAACGGGAAAGGACACGAACGACATCCTGACGATGAGTCTCCAGATCAGGAGAAAAAATCAGGATGTCGTCCAGATACACCACTACTGAGGATAACAGTAAATCCCTGAACACATCGTTTACGAAGTCCTGAAATACTGCGGGTGCATTACATAACCCAAAAGGCATGACGAGGTATTCATAGTGACCGTCTCGGGTGTTAAAAGCGGTCTTCCATTCGTCACCCTTTCGAATTCGTACCAAGTTATACGCACCCCGCAGATCCAACTTCGTAAAAACTTGAGCTCCTCTTAGTCTGTCAAAGAGCTCCGAAATTAAAGGTAATGGGTATTTGTTCTTTATTGTGATTGCGTTGAGACCCCTGTAATCTATGCAGGGACGCAAGTCACCCTCTTTCTTCCGAACAAAGAAAAACCCAGCTCCCGCGGGAGAGACAGACTTACGAATGAACCCCTTCTCTAAACTCTCTCTTATATAGGTCGACATGGCCTCCGACTCAGGTATCGACAGGGGGTAAACTCTGCCTTTAGGTGGAACCGAACCTGGGATAAGGTCTATGGCACAGTCATACGGCCTATGGGGTGGAAGAACCTCAGCACCCTGTTTGGAGAACACGTCAGCGAAATCCAAATAGGGTGTAGGTATGGGAGAGAGATTAGTTGATGCAACCGCAACGACCTTAGGTGGTAAGGGAAGACATCGGGACTGACATTTCGAACCCCAACTAATAATGCTGTCAGACTCCCAGTCAATGTGAGGAGCATGAGTCCGAAGCCATGGGAGACCCAGAAGGACGTCGTCTATACCCTCAGGCAAAACAAAAAAAGAAATCTCCTCTAGGTGACCCTGAGACAGGGAAAGGCGCAAGGGAACTGTCCTCAATGTAATGGAGTCAGACAACATAGTTCCATTAACAACACGGACAGGAATAGGCGCCTCTAACATGATAGAGGGAATATTGTGTCCCTTTACAAATCCTGAGGACACAAAAGTCCCGTCAGCTCCGGAATCCACAAAAGCCATAATAGGCCATGTATTCTCAGATAACGAGAGCTGACCTGGGATACAACACTTAGAGGGTGCAGAAGACGTCTCTAGTAACCCCCCTCTAATGGTTACTAGGCCAGGGAGTTTCCCTGACGACTAGGACACTTGTTGGCATAGTGCCCAGCCTGACGACATACGTAACATATAGGAGGACCAGACTTGCGTAGTCTGGAAGACGTATGACCTAACTCCATAGGAGTGGGAGATGTTTCAGATGCTGAGGAAGATGGTAGTGGACCCTCAACAACTGGAATAGCCCGATGCTTAGGGCGTGAGGAAGAGACCTCGAGTCTACGTTCCTTATGGCGTACATCGATCC
Source organism: Anomaloglossus baeobatrachus (assembly GCF_048569485.1). NCBI lineage: Eukaryota > Metazoa > Chordata > Amphibia > Anura > Aromobatidae > Anomaloglossus > Anomaloglossus baeobatrachus. The sequence goes on along the minus strand of NC_134353.1, from coordinate 454,589,775 downwards.
TCGTTGCTACTGTGATCAAGTCCTCCAGAGAAGCAGGGACCTCACGAGTAGCAAGAGCATCCTTGACATAGCCTGCCAACCCTCTCCAGAAGATAGGAATCAACACCTTCTCTGGCCAATCTAGTTCTGCCACCAGAGTTCTAAAAGCAATGGCATAAGAACTAGTGGATAACGAACCCTGAGATAGATCTAACAGTCTCAGGGCCGCATCATGGGTAACCTGCGGACCCATGAATACCGCCTTAAGAGCATCAAGAAAGTCTTGATGTCTCAGAGTAACCACATCAGAGCGCTCCCATAGGGGAGTCGCCCATTCTAAGGCTTTGTCCTGAAGTAAGGAGATGATAAAGCCTACTCTGGACCTCTCCATAGAGAAGCGAGAAGAGTTGACCTCTAGGTGTATCTGACACTGACTAATGAAACCACGACATGATCTGGCATCGCCAGAATATCTGTTTGGCAGAGCAAGTCGAGGATCATGTGCAGATGTCACCATGGTCTGAGGTTTATCCTCTATACTCTTGAGCCGTGACTCAAGTACTTGTATGTAACGGTGTAACTGCTGATATTCTGCCATAACTGCCAGACCCTTGGCTCAGTCCTAATGTTACGGGGGGCTGTCTGATAATAACTTAAAGGAGTATCAGACAGTCAGGGTCCACCGTGCAAAGACTCTGCTGCAGACTATGGCAGAGTGCAATACCTCTGTTAACTCACAGAAGGATATAATAAGTAAGTAAAGCAATTCCTCCCTTACTTGGAGGGTGTGTGGAATGATCTCTGTTAATAATCACAGAGACAAAGGCAATGTGTGCGAAATGGCACCTACCTAGGTCCGCTCTTCTAGTGGTGCAAAAGAGACGAACAGCAGCGTAAGCCGCACAAAGCTCCTACCTGCGTTCGCTCCTAGTGTGCGAGGACACGAACCACTAGATATGGCACCTGCCTAGGTCCGCTCTTCTAGTGGTGCAAAAGAGACGAACAGCAGCGTAAGCCGCACAAAGCTCCTACCTCTGTTCGCTCCCCTAGTGTGCGAGGATACGAATAACTGCCAGACGCAGTATAAGGAACGTTACCCTAGCGGCAACGTCCACCTACGAGTCGAACCACAAGGCCCAGCCAGACCATGTGCCTCAGGCACCTGCCTATGTCCGCTCCCCTAAGAGGTAAGGATACGGACAGCAGCCGAAGCTGTAAGGTATAAGAACGCTACCCTGCCGGTAGCGCTCACCTAGCATAGACAGAGGAATGCCTAGAGGAACGCGCACAGAGCGTCTACTCTTATGCATGAACCAAGAGGACTGAGCGCCATGCGGCGTGTGTCAGGGTCTTATATAGACTCTGTGCCTCATCCAAGATGGAGGACACCAGAGCCAATCCGCTGCCAGAACGACAGGAGTGACATCATGCTGGCCTATCACCGAGCAAGGCATCACAAGCACAAGACCAGCGACCAATCGGCATAGAAGGTGTCAGAGACATGTGACCTCGTGTCAGCGATGATGTCACCCGCACATGTGCAATGGCTCCAAGATAGGACTTAGTCTCTGGCGCTCGCACATGTGCAGTAGCAAGAAATCTGGACTTAGTCTCCAGCGCTCGCACATGTGCAGTAGCAAGAAATCTGGACTTAGTCTCCAGCGCTCGCACATGTGCAATAGCAAGAAATCTGGACATAGTCTCCAGTGCTCTCAGCAACCGTAACAACGGGTAACTTCAATTGGTAGACTACAGGATTTACCTGTCGAAGAACCTCATAAGGACCCAGGAAGCGAGGAGCAAATTTGACAGAGCTCACTCTAAGTCTCACGTGTTTTGCAGAGAGCCACACAAAGTCCCCTGGAGAAAAGACAGGAGCCGGGCGACGAAACCGATCGGACACCGTCTTCATACGGTCCTTAGCTGCTTGGATCGACTCTTGAGTCCGATCCCAAACCTCTGTGGCATTAGTTGCCCAGTCGGCCACAAGAGGAGGAGGTGCAGCAGCGGGAAATGGTACCGGTACCCTAGGGTGTTGCCCATTATTGAGTACGAACGGTGTCTGCCCAGTGGCCTCAGCCAGCGAATTGTTAAGGGCAAATTCTGCCCAGGGTAGGAGGGAGGACCAGTTATCGTGGTTCTCAGCAACAAAGTGTCGAAGGTATATAATCATAGATTGATTGGTACGTTCAACCAAACCATTGGTCTCCGGATGGTATGCCGAAGAGAGATTCAACTCAATTTGCAGAAGGCTACAAAGATCTCGCCAGAAACGGGAAGTAAATTGCGGGCCTCTATCACAAATGATATGATCTGGCATCCCGTGAAGCCTAAAGACATGCTTGAGGAATAGTTTGGCTAGTACCCTGGAAGATGGGATTCTCGATAACTGTACGAGATGAACCATCCAGGAAAAAATGGTCGGTAATGACACACACAAATCTATGTCCCTGTGAACATGGAAGATCACCCACAAAGTCCATGCCTACCACCTCCCATGGTCTATCTGGCACTGGTAAAGGATGCAAGAGCCCAGCCGGTCTCTGCCGTAATGGACGGTTGCGAGCACACGAGTAGCAGGAACCGACATATCTCTTGACGTGGCTGGCTAAGTGTGGCCACCAATACCACCTCTCCAGTAACTCTCGTGTCCGCCTAATACCAAAATGCCCACCCACCTTTGAGGTGTGGGCCCATGACAGTATATCATTCTGTCGATCAGGCAGAACAAAGGTCTTGCCCGGTGGGATTTGGTCTAACGTCACAGGGAAGAGCGTATGAAAAACCCTGGAGGGAAGGATAAGACGAGGTTCGTCAATCTCTTCCTGGGTAGAAAGCATAGAGCGAGACAGGGCGTCTGCCTTGTTATTCTTACTCCCAGACAGATAGTTGATGGAGAAGTGAAAGCGGGAGAAAAACAAGGACCAGCGGGCTTGGCAAGGATTCAGACGCTTAGCGGTTTGTAAGTACGTCAGATTCTTATGGTCTGTATAGACCTGGAAAGGATGTTTCGCTCCTTCCAGCAAGTGACGCCACTCCTCCAAGGCTAATCTCAAGGCGAGCAGTTCCCTATCCCCAATGGTATAGTTTCTCTCTGCCGGTGAAAAGGTTTTCGCAAAGAAGAAACACGGCCTTTTTCTACCTGCACCGTTCTTTTGATACAAGACCGCACCAGCACCCACTGAAGAGGCATCAACCTCTAAGAGGAAGGGCTTACTCTCATCGGGTCTTTGAAGAACGGGAGCAGTTGAAAAGTGTCTTTTTACTGCCTCAAAAGCCTGAGATGTCTCAGTAGACCAGGCTTTGGGATTAGCACCTTTCTTAGTCAAGGCCACCAAAGGGGCCACCAAAGTAGAAAAATGGGGTATGAACTGCCTGTAATAATTTATGAATCCTAAGAAGCGTTGCACCGCCTTCAAGGAATGAGGTTCGGACCATTGCAGGACAGCAGAGAGCTTTGCAGGATCCATAGCCAGGCCCTCTTGTGAGATAATGTAACCCAAAAACGGCAATGAGGACTGCTCGAATACACATTTCTCGAGTTTAGCAAACAATGAGTGCTCCCTTAAACGGGAAAGGACACGAACGACATCCTGACGATGAGTCTCCAGATCAGGAGAAAAAATCAGGATGTCGTCCAGATACACCACTACTGAGGATAACAGTAAATCCCTGAACACATCGTTTACGAAGTCCTGAAATACTGCAGGTGCATTACATAACCCAAAAGGCATGACGAGGTATTCATAGTGACCGTCTCGGGTGTTAAAAGCGGTCTTCCATTCGTCACCCTTTCGAATTCGTACCAAGTTATACGCACCCCGCAGATCCAACTTCGTAAAAACTTGAGCTCCTCTCAGTCGGTCAAAGAGCTCCGAAATTAAAGGTAATGGGTATTTGTTCTTTATTGTGATTGCGTTGAGACCCCTGTAATCTATGCAGGGACGCAAATCACCCTCTTTCTTCCGAACAAAGAAAAACCCAGCTCCCGCGGGAGAGACAGACTTACGAATGAACCCCTTCTCTAAACTCTCTCTTATATAGGTCGACATAGCCTCCGACTCAGGTATCGACAGGGGGTAAACGCTGCCTTTAGGTGGAACCGAACCTGGGATAAGGTCTATGGCACAGTCATACGGCCTATGGGGTGGAAGAACCTCAGCACCCTGTTTGGAGAACACGTCAGCGAAATCCAGATAGGGTGTAGGTATGGGAGAGAGATCAGTAGATGCAACCGCAATGACCTTAGGTGGTAAGGGAAGACATCGGGTATGACATTTCGAACCCCAACTAATAATGCTGTCAGACTCCCAGTCAATGTGAGGAGCATGAGTCCGAAGCCATGGGAGACCCAGAAGGACGTCGTCTATACCCTCAGGCAAAACAAGAAAAGAAATCTCCTCTATGTGACCCTGAGACAGGGAAAGGCGCAAGGGAACTGTCCTCAATGTAATGGAGTCAGACAACATAGTTCCATTAACCACACGGACAGGAATAGGCGCCTCTAACATGATAGAGGGAATATTGTGTCCCTTTACAAATCCTGAGGACACAAAAGTCCCATCAGCTCCGGAATCCACAAAAGCCATAATAGGCCATGTATTCTCAGATAACGAGAGCTGACCTGGGATACAACACTTAGAGGGTGCAGAAGACGTCTCTAGTAACCCCCCTCTAATGGTTACTAGGCCAGGGAGTTTCCCTGACGACTAGGACACTTGTTGGCATAGTGCCCAGCCTGACGACATACGTAACATATAGGAGGACCAGACTTGCGTAGTCTGGAAGACGTATGACCTAACTCCATAGGAGTGGGAGATGTTTCAGATGCTGAGGAAGATGGTAGTGGACCCTCAACAACTGGAATAGCCCGATGCTTAGGGCGTGAGGAAGAGACCTCGAGTCTACGTTCCTTATGGCGTACATCGATCCTCGTTGCTACTGTGATCAAGTCCTCCAGAGAAGCAGGGACCTCACGAGTAGCAAGAGCATCCTTGACATAGCCTGCCAACCCTCTCCAGAAGATAGGAATCAACAGCTTCTCTGGCCAATCTAGTTCTGCCACCAGAGTTCTAAAAGCAATGGCATAAGAACTAGTGGATAACGAACCCTGAGATAGATCTAACAGTCTCAGGGCCGCATCATGGGTAACCTGCGGACCCATGAATACCGCCTTAAGAGCATCAAGAAAGTCTTGATGTCTCAGAGTAACCACATCAGAGCGCTCCCATAGGGGAGTCGCCCATTCTAAGGCTTTGTCCTGAAGTAAGGAGATGATAAAGCCTACTCTGGACCTCTCCGTAGAGAAGCGAGAAGAGTTGACCTCTAGGTGTATCTGACACTGACTAATGAAACCACGACATGATCTGGCATCGCCAGAATATCTGTTTGGCAGAGCAAGTCGAGGATCATGTGCAGATGTCACCATGGTCTGAGGTTTATCCTCTATACTCTTGAGCCGTGACTCAAGTACTTGTATGTAACGGTGTAACTGCTGATATTCTGCCATAACTGCCAGACCCTTGGCTCAGTCCTAATGTTACGGGGGGCTGTCTGATAATAACTTAAAGGAGTATCAGACAGTCAGGGTCCACCGTGCAAAGACTCTGCTGCAGACTATGGCAGAGTGCAATACCTCTGTTAACTCACAGAAGGATATAATAAGTAAGTAAAGCAATTCCTCCCTTACTTGGAGGGTGTGTGGAATGATCTCTGTTAATATTCACAGAGACAAAGGCAATGTGTGCGAAATGGCACCTACCTAGGTCCGCTCTTCTAGTGGTGCAAAAGAGACGAACAGCAGCGTAAGCCGCACAAAGCTCCTACCTGCGTTCGCTCCACTAGTGTGCGAGGACACAAACCACTAGATATGGCACCTGCCTAGGTCCGCTCTTCTAGTGGTGCAAAAGAGACGAACAGCAGCGTAAGCCGCACAAAGCTCCTACCTCTGTTCGCTCCCCTAGTGTGCGAGGATACGAACAACTGCCAGACGCAGTATAAGGAACGTTACCCTAGCGGCAACATCCACCTACGAGTCGAACCACAAGGCCCAGCCAGACCATGTGCCTCAGGCACCTGCCTATGTCCGCTCCCCTAAGAGGTAAGGATACGGACAGCAGCCGAAGCTGTAAGGTAAAAGAACGCTACCCTGCCGGTAGCGCTCACCTAGCATAGACAGAGGAATGCCTAGAGGAACGCGCACAGAGCGTCTACTCTTATGCATGAACCAAGAGGACTGAGCGCCATGCGGCGTGTGTCAGGGTCTTATATAGACTCTGTGCCTCATCCAAGATGGAGGACATCAGAGCCAATCCGCTGCCAGAACGACAGGAGTGACATCTCTGCTGGCCTATCACCGAGCAAGGCATCACAAGCACATGACCAGCGACCAATCGGCATAGAAGGTGTCAGAGACATGTGACCTCGTGTCAGCGATGATGTCACCCGCACATGTGCAATGGCTTCAAGATAGGACGTAGGGGCACTTTGCACACTGCGACATCGCAGGTGCGATGTCGGTGGGGTCAAATTGAAAATGACGCACTTCCGGCATCGCATGCGACATCGCAGTGTGTAAAGGCTGGATGATACGATTAACGAGCACAAAAGCGTCGTAATCGTATCATCGGTGCAGCGTCGGCGTAATCCATAATTACGCTGACGCGACGGTCCGATGTTGTTCCTCGCTCCTGCGGCATCACACATCGCTGTGTGTGAAGTCGTAGGAGCGAGGAACGTCTCCTACCGGCCTCACTGCGGCTTCCGTAGGATATGCGGAAGGAAAGAGGTGGGCAGGATGTTTACATCCTGCTCATCTCCGCCCCTCCGCTCTGATTGGCTGCCTGCCGTGTGACGTCGCAGTGACGCCGCACGACCCGCCCCCTTAACAAGGAGGCGGGTCGCCGGCCACAGGGACGTCGCACGGCAGGTGAGTGTGTGTGTGAAGCTGGCGTAGCGATAACTTTCGCTACGCCAGCTATCACCACATATCGCTGCTGCGACGGGGGCGGGCACTATCGCACTCGGCATCGCAGCATCGGGCTGCGATGTCGTAGTGTGCAAAGCCCGCCTTAGTCTCCGGCGCTCGCACATGTGCAGTAGCAAGAAATCTGGACTTAGTCTCCAGCGCTCGCACATGTGCAGTAGCAAGAAATCTGGACATAGTCTCCAGTGCTCGCAGCAACCGTAACACTTCGTCAGGAGTTTTCGTTAGTTTTAAACTAACTCCTGTTTTTACTCTATTCCTAACCCATGGTCTAACCCTAACCCTGGCCTTAAACGAGGACTCATCCCTAATCCTCACCTCTGGCCTAACCCAAACCTAAACCTTAAATTCTGGAATAACCTAAATTTAACTGCTGGACTAACTCTATTTCTAGCTCCTGGTCTGACCATATCTCCTGTTTTAACTCTATTCCTAACCCATGGTCTAACCCTAACCCTAGCCTTAGCACAGGACTCATCCCTAATCCTCACCTCTGGCCTAACCCAAACCTAAACCTTAAATTCTGGGATAACCTAACTTTAACTGCTAGACTAACCCTATTTCTAGCTCCTGGTCTGACCCTAACTCCTGTTTTAACACTATTCTTAACCCATGGTCTAACCCAAACCTTAACGCAGGACCCAACTCTAATCCTCACCTCTTGCTTAATCTAAACCTTAAATACTGGGATAACCTAACTTTAACTGCTGGACTAACCCTATTTCTAGCTCCTGGTCTGACCCTAACTCCTGTTTTTACTCTATTCCTAACCCATGGTCTAACACTAACCCTAACCTTAACCCAGGACTCAACATTAATCCTCACCTCTGGCCTAACCCAAACTTTAACCTTAAATTCTGGGATAACCTAACTTTAACTGCTGGACTAACCCTATTTCTAGCTCCTGGTCTTACCTTAACTCTAGTTTTAACTCTATTCCTAACTAGAGTTGAGCGCGGTTCGTGGTTCGTGGTTCTCCAGTTCGCGGCTCGAGTGATTTTGGGGCATGTTCTAGATCGAACTAGAACTCGAGCTTTTTGCAAAAGCTCGATAGTTCTAGAAACGTTCGAGAACGGTTCTAGCAGCCAAAAAACAGCTAAATCCTAGCTTGGTTTCTGCTGTAATAGTGTAAGTCACTCTGTGAATCAAACTATTATCACATTTCAGTGTATAGTGTGCGTGAACAGCGCCTTCAGATCACTGCTGTTTCTATAATGGCGATCGCCATTTTTTTTTTTTTTTTCTTGTCTTCCTTCCCTAAGCGCGCGCGTCTTGTGGGGCGGGCCAGCATGTCAGCCAATCACAGACACACACACACCTAAGTGGACTTTGAGCCAGAGAAGCAACGGCATGTGTGATAGGATCTGCATGTCACATGTCCCTGCATTATAAAACCGGACATTTTCTTCACGAACGCCATTATCTGCCTTCTGCGTCTTTGGTGTCAGACATCAGTGTCGCAGCTCCGTCCTCCTGAGTCCTATAGCCGATACAGCTGTATGCGCTGCATACACAGCGTTAGACAGCTTAGGGAGAGCACATTCTAGCAGTCCTTTTAAGGGCTCAAAGCAGCAGGGTCAGAGAGCCATAAGTGAAAGGTCCTGCAAACAGCAACAGCGTCTGTGTAGCCCAGGTCAGGGATTTCCTCCCTGCATTTCACCATTAGGAGGGAATAGAAAGGCAGGCTTCCATTCCTCTACCCAGAGCACCACAATCCTGCCACTGTACCCTCTTGTCCTCTGCACACTCCAACTCATTCTAAGTAAGCCATTATACTAGCAAACACTCAGTGTACCTAGTGGCATCCTAAACGTGGCTATTGGACTTTGCTATAGTCCCACTAGTGCAAAGACATTAGCAGAGCACATCTGCCTGCATTGCACACTCCAAGTTTTTTAAACTAAGCAATTTTACTAGCAAACACTCAGTGTACCTAGTGGCATCCTATACGTGGCTATTGGACTTTGCTATAGTCCCACTAGTGCAAAGACATTTGCAGACCACGTCTGCCTGCATTGCACACTACAACTTTTTTAAACTAAGCAATTTTACTAGCAAACACTCAGTGTACCTAGTGGCATCCTATACGTGGCTATTGGACTTTGCTATAGTCCCACTAGTGCAAAGACATTTGCAGAGCACGTCTGCCTGCATTGCACACTACAACTTTTTTAAACTAAGCAATTTTACTAGCAAACACTCAGTGTACCTAGTGGCATCCTATACGTGGCTATTGGACTTTGCTATAGTCCCACTAGTGCCAAGACATTTGCAGAGCGCATCTGCCTGCGTTGCACACTCCAACTAATTATAACGAAGCCATTATACTAGCAAACACTCAGTGTACCTAGTGGCATCCTATACGTGGCTATTGGACTTTGCTATAGTCCCACTAGTGCAAAGACATTAGCAGAGCACATCTGCCTGCATTGCACACTCCAAGTTTTTTAAACTAAGCAATTTTACTAGCAAACACTCAGTGTACCTAGTGGCATCCTATACGTGGCTATTGGACTTTGCTATAGTCCCACTAGTGCAAAGACATTTGCAGAGCACGTCTGCCTGCATTGCACACTACAACTTTTTTAAACTAAGCAATTTTACTAGCAAACACTCAGTGTACCTAGTGGCATCCTATACGTGGCTATTGGACTTTGCTATAGTCCCACTAGTGCAAAGACATTTGCAGCGCACGTCTGCCTGCATTGCACACTACAACTTTTTTAAACTAATCAATTTTACTAGCAAACACTCAGTGTACCTAGTGGCATCCTAAACGTGGCTATTGGACTTTGCTATAGTCCCACTAGTGCAAAGACATTAGCAGAGCACATCTGCCTGCATTGCACACTCCAAGTTTTTTAAACTAAGCAATTTTACTAGCAAACACTCAGTGTACCTAGTGGCATCCTATACGTGGCTATTGGACTTTGCTATAGTCCCACTAGTGCAAAGACATTTGCAGAGCACGTCTGCCTGCATTGCACACTACAACTTTTTTAAACTAAGCAATTTTACTAGCAAACACTCAGTGTACCTAGTGGCATCCTATACGTGGCTATTGGACTTTGCTATAGTCCCACTAGTGCAAAGACATTTGCAGAGCACGTCTGCCTGCATTGCACACTACAACTTTTTTAAACTAAGCAATTTTACTAGCAAACACTCAGTGTACCTAGTGGCATCCTATACGTGGCTATTGGACTTTGCTATAGTCCCACTAGTGCCAAGACATTTGCAGAGCGCATCTGCCTGCGTTGCACACTCCAACTAATTATAACGAAGCCATTATACTAGCAAACACTCAGTGTACCTAGTGGCATCCTATACGTGGCTATTGGACTTTGCTATAGTCCCACTAGTGCAAAGACATTAGCAGAGCACATCTGCCTGCATTGCACACTCCAAGTTTTTTAAACTAAGCAATTTTACTAGCAAACACTCAGTGTACCTAGTGGCATCCTATACGTGGCTATTGGACTTTGCTATAGTCCCACTAGTGCAAAGACATTTGCAGAGCACGTCTGCCTGCATTGCACACTACAACTTTTTTAAACTAAGCAATTTTACTAGCAAACACTCAGTGTACCTAGTGGCATCCTATACGTGGCTATTGGACTTTGCTATAGTCCCACTAGTGCAAAGACATTTGCAGAGCACGTCTGCCTGCATTGCACACTACAACTTTTTTAAACTAATCAATTTTACTAGCAAACACTCAGTGTACCTAGTGGCATCCTAAACGTGGCTATTGGACTTTGCTATAGTCCCACTAGTGCAAAGACATTAGCAGAGCACATCTGCCTGCATTGCACACTCCAAGTTTTTTAAACTAAGCAATTTTACTAGCAAACACTCAGTGTACCTAGTGGCATCCTATACGTGGCTATTGGACTTTGCTATAGTCCCACTAGTGCAAAGACATTTGCAGAGCACGTCTGCCTGCATTGCACACTACAACTTTTTTAAACTAAGCAATTTTACTAGCAAACACTCAGTGTACCTAGTGGCATCCTATACGTGGCTATTGGACTTTGCTATAGTCCCACTAGTGCAAAGACATTTGCAGAGCACGTCTGCCTGCATTGCACACTACAACTTTTTTAAACTAAGCAATTTTACTAGCAAACACTCAGTGTACCTAGTGGCATCCTATACGTGGCTATTGGACTTTGCTATAGTCCCACTAGTGCCAAGACATTTGCAGAGCGCATCTGCCTGCGTTGCACACTCCAACTAATTATAACGAAGCCATTATACTAGCAAACACTCAGTGTACCTAGTGGCATCCTATACGTGGCTATTGGACTTTTGTCAATTCACAGTATTGGAACGTTATTTGCATGACATCTGCCTGCATTGCACACTCTAACTTTTTTAAACTCAGCCATTATACTAGCAAACACTCACTGTACCTAGTTGTATCCTAAACGTGGCTATTGTACTTTTGTCAATTCACAGTATTGGAACGTTATTTGCAGGACATCTGCCTGCATTGCACACTCAAACTTTTTTAAACTCAGCCATTATACTAGCAAACACTCACTGTACCTAGTTGTATCCTAAACGTGGCTATTGTACTTTTGTCAATTCACAGTATTGGAACGTTATTTGCAGGACATCTGCCTGCCTTGCACACTCAAACTTTTTTAAACTCAGCCATTATACTAGCAAACACTCACTGTACCTAGTTGTATCCTAAACGTGGCTATTGTACTTTTGTCAATTCACAGTATTGGAACGTTATTTGCAGGACATCTGCCTGCATTGCACACTCAAACTTTTTTAAACTCAGCCATTATACTAGCAAACACTCACTGTACCTAGTTGTATCCTAAACGTGGCTATTGTACTTTTGTCAATTCACAGTATTGGAACGTTATTTGCAGGACATCTGCCTGCCTTGCACACTCAAACTTTTTTAAACTCAGCCATTATACTAGCAAACACTCACTGTACCTAGTTGTATCCTAAACGTGGCTATTGTACTTTTGTCAATTCACAGTATTGGAACGTTATTTGCAGGACATCTGCCTGCATTGCACACTCAAACTTTTTTAAACTCAGCCATTATACTAGCAAACACTCACTGTACCTAGTTGTATCCTAAACGTGGCTATTGTACTTTTGTCAATTCACAGTATTGGAACGTTATTTGCAGCACGTCTGCCTGCATTGCACACTCAAACTTTTTTAAACTCAGCCATTATACTAGCAAACACTCACTGTACCTAGTTGTATCGTAAACGTGGCTATTGTACTTTTGTCAATTCACAGTATTGGAACGTTATTTGCAGGACATCTGCCTGCCTTGCACACTCAAACTTTTTTAAACTCAGCCATTATACTAGCAAACACTCACTGTACCTAGTTGTATCCTAAACGTGGCTATTGTACTTTTGTCAATTCACAGTATTGGAACGTTATTTGCAGGACGTCTGCCTGCATTGCACACTCAAACTTTTTTAAACTCAGCCATTATACTAGCAAACACTCACTGTACCTAGTTGTATCCTAAACGTGGCTATTGTACTTTTGTCAATTCACAGTATTGGAACGTTATTTGCAGGACATCTGCCTGCCTTGCACACTCAAACTTTTTTAAACTCAGCCATTATACTAGCAAACACTCACTGTACCTAGTTGTATCCTAAACGTGGCTATTGTACTTTTGTCAATTCACAGTATTGGAACGTTATTTGCAGCACGTCTGCCTGCATTGCACACTCAAACTTTTTTAAACTCAGCCATTATACTAGCAAACACTCACTGTACCTAGTTGTATCCTAAACGTGGCTATTGTACTTTTGTCAATTCACACTACTGCAAATCTATGTGCAGCACCTCTGCATGACAACCTCGTGCTCTGTTTTTAATAAGCTATAATGATAGCACAAAATACTGCCATTTTGTGGCATCATAGAACTGGCTGTTGTATTCCATTAGTGCCCCACTGGTGACAAGCTATTTCTAGCACCTCTACATCACACCCTCATGCACATTTTGCTACGCTAATGTTATAGCAAACTCATGGAATTCATTGCTGCATTTCATAATTCGGAGGGATAGAAAGTCAGGCTTCCTTTAGCTTTTCCTTCTGTTCATAGACAGCATCTCCAAGACAAATTTCCCCTCCACGTCTAAGTGTGGAGAGGCAGCTAGTGCGCATGCGTGTGCCGATGTACCCCAGCTGCAGCATAATTACAGTGTTTCGCCTAGCGAGTATGCTCAGCCTGACTGTGCCATTCCTGACGCTAAGTTTTCATTTCGGGATACAGCGCATGCTCCCACACTAAGTGTGAAAAGCCTCTTTGCACAGGTGCTTGCATTCCGTGCCGGGTATAAGTCCTGTTTTGGGCATAGACACCATGCTAAAGCTGATAGTCTTTTTTCAGAGACTGTATTTCATGCTACTGAGCATGCTCAGGCACTTCCTGCATCAGAGACTAGGTCCGGTAATGAACTCTTTGGCCCTGGCCCTGATGTGGGGGTCCCATATAGACCACAGGGCATCAGGTGTCCTCCCAAATGGCTTGCAGAGGCCCACACCTATGACTTGTCACCGCATTATTGATGCTCAGACGATGACTGGTGAGGTGTTTGGGTCATGGCAGCCATGAGGTCATCATTGAAGTTGCGTTTCCAAATAGGACGCTAGTTATGCCACTCATGACGTGTCACTCTACTTTTGTCTCCAGGAGGTGCATTGTGGTTCACCCTGGTTTGGGGCGGACCCAGGTTATAAAAGGGGCTGGAGCCAACAAGGAGGTGCGCAGTCTTCTATTATGCTCCGAAAGAGCACACCTCCATGTGTTGAACCCATTGCGGCTTTAGGCCAGAGGTAGGCAGGGATCGGGTGGTGGATGCAGGCCACCACCACAGTTGGTAACGCAGAACGGTTAAGACCAGCTCCTGTCCTAACAGTCCTGCTTGTGCAGCCCAGTGGCATTAACAGGCCTGCTGCTGCTGATGCGCCTGCTGTCCACAGGTGTGGCCCCTACGCACACGGTCAGCGTACTCAATGGCCCCTGTGTTGTTAACAGGGAGTTCCTGGGCTGGGTGGGCATGTGGACCCTGTGACGCTAACAGGGCTCACAGTCTCCAGATCCGAATGGCGTCTAACTCGGTTCAGGCTACTATTAGTTTCATAGCCACACAGCTCTGTATCCTCCACCAAACCTTCAAGTTGCCAACCTCTCCTTTTCCAACTGGGAGCACGGTGGACACTGACTGCTGATGGGGATATATACCTTTCTCTTTCTTTTCTTATTAATTTTCGTTATATAGCGGTCACAGATTATATACCACTTTATCCAAATCTGCCAGTCCCACTGTAACAGATGTTGTTTCTTCAGCAAATGTTACAGTTGCTTAACCACCAAATCCACGGACCAAAACTTTTTTCCCCTTTCCAACACACCTGTTCCCCTTTCCAACAGCATCTGTCCTTTTTCAACTCATTTTGGGATATGACCAAAAGTGCAACTGTGCAGGGACACCGTACTCAACGCCATCTCAGCACAGCAGCCATCCCTCGGTCCCTCCGATGTGGACAAGTAAAAGACCATTTCCTCCTATCCATGACAAAGCGTTGAGATTCACTCTGTGCAGCACTGGTGTTTAGTGGACAAGTAGATCTAAGATTGCGTACCACATTCTGCAGATACTCCTGTATACGTGCGTCTATTTCTATGGCAGGAATTAGTTCGCCAAATTTTGTCTTGTACCGGGGATCTAACAGTGTGGCAACCCAGTATTCAGGATTAGTTCAAATTCATACAATCCGAGGGTCATGTAGGTAGTGCAGCAAGAAGGCGCTCATGTGTCTTGTGCATCCAGGAGGACCAAGTCCTTGGTGTGTTGGTGGCAGAGAGGTGAGAATCGTGCATCCTTCCTCTGCCCTCTCCCCCCAACCTCGCACAACCGAAATGTGAGCAAGCTCTCACTCATCTGCTGAGTCTTCCATGCCCATCGCCAGTTCGTCCTCCATTTCTTCATGGGCTCCTGCACTTTCATCAACACTTTTTGCTGATACTATGCGCCCTTGTTAATCCCTCTCCCTCACCATGACTGCCGCATAGGTGCCGCTGACCATCTGGACCTCGTAGATCTTGTTATCCCTTCCGCATATGACTCCTCCTGTACTTCCTCCCCTTCCTCTTGTCCCAACACCTGACTCCGAATAATAATTACAGTGTGCTCCATCATGTAGATGACCAGAATTGTCACGCTGAGAATGACATTGCCAGTGCTAAACATCTTCGTCGACATTTCAAAACTGTGTAGCAGGGTGCATAGGTCCTTGATCTGACACCACTCCAGCAGCGTGATCTGCACCACCTCTGGATCAAGTTATCCCAGGCTATATGTCTTACCGTATTTCAGCAGGGCTCTGCGGTGCTGCCACACACGCTGCAACATGTGCAGATTCCAATTCCTGCGTGTCGAAACATCGCATTTACGGCGTTTAACTGCCAGACCCTAAGACTTCCGGAGTGATGAAAGTTGTTGAGCTGCTGTGTGCGCACGATGGAAGTGAGCACATAGCGAGCGTGCCCACTGCACAAGGCCATGTAGGCCGTGATGGTGTTTTAAAAATTGCTGGCGAATTCGGTTCAACACGTGAGCCCTAAAAGGCACGTGTGTCACATTGCCCTGAGGATGGCCCGCAGCCAGGTTTGCATCATTGCCGCACACGGCTGTTAAGTCACCAACGGAGTCCGCTCCGTCAATTTGTACTCCGGTCGCCAGGTGACAACGTGTTCCTTTCATGAATAGTGCTGATGATGGGAGAGTAGTCGATGCCAGCGGCGCAGGTGGACGCAGGTTATGCTCACCCACTGGGCTGCATTACCTTGACAGATGCAGAATCTCTGGCTGAATGTAGCTGGTGGGTATCTCACAGATGAAATACCATCATTCAGCTACAACCAATGGGAAGACACCACACCCTTTTTTATGCCCATCCTGTCTGCAGACCACTGCCAGACATAGCTATGAACCTCTGGTTAATTTTACCCCCAGTTCAGTTTTATGATTTTGTGTGCTTGTTACCTGACTACTTTTCCTGCTTGCTGTTTATGTACCTTGTTGGCCGATACGCATTTCACCTCTGCTTGTTTTCTGATTCTTTCCTGGCCGTCCCATTCTGTTCCTGTTTCTCAATTAATGTTTTGACCCTGCCTGACTACTATTCTCTGTAATAGCGGTGTGACTCACATTTCCCATACATTTCAAAGTAAAACTTTGACCGCCTGATGGCATTGAGCTCTGCTGCCAGCATAGTAAGGAGGTGTGTGGTAGTCCTTGTGCGCAGTTGCAAGGAAGGGTGGCCTGACCACACAGGGTTTGCGCCAAGGTAGAGGACCCACACGAGGTTGAAGAGGCAGAAGCAGTGTATTAACTTCTACATACAGAACAAGGATTGAAACAACTCGTGGGGACGGCAAGACTTGTACAGCAGACCCTTCTCCATCTCTCACCATAGTTTGCCAGTGCCCAGTCAGTGACATGTAATGACCCTGTCTATGCTTACTGGTCCAAGTATCTGTGTTGAAATGCACCCTGTCGCACACAGATTTTCTCAAGGAAGTGGTGATGTTGTGTGCGACATGCTGGTGTAGCGCGGGCATGCTTTTCTTGGAGAAGCAGTGGTGATTGGGCATCTGGTACTGGGGCACAGCGACAGACATAAGGTCTGTAAAATCCTGTGTGTCCACTACGCGTAAAGGCAGCATTTCGGTAGCCAACAGCTTACAGAGGGATAGAGTCAACCACTTAGCTTTGTCATGGGTCGCAGTAAGTGGCCTTTTATTTGACCACATCTGAGGGACAGAGATCTGGCTGCTGTCTGTAGACGGTGTTGAGTAGGGTGTCCCTGGAAAAATGCAGGTTTGTGAGAAAAGTGCAGGCGGAGACATGATGTTGCCTTCATCTTGCCTTCAGATCTGTTCATCTTGTATCATTTTTAAAAAACACAGCAAGCAAGGGTTACTCCAAGCGGAGTCTACCTTTTTTCCCCAAATTGGGCACACAGACACCCCATCAGTGGCAGGACTTGTGCCCTAGTTGCAAACAGGATGTTTTGATTTGCATCAAGCACATTCCAAATCCACAAGCATTTACTCTCCCCAGGATGACACAGGGGTAGTAAATTCCTTCTGGATCCATGACTTGTTCATTTTGATGAACGTCAGTCTGTCCACATTGTCACTGGACAGACGCGTGCGCTTATCTGTCAGCACACACCCAGCAGCACTGAAGACACGTTCAGAGACAACGCTGGCAGCTGGACACGACAAAATCTTCAAGGCGTAACTGGAGAGCTCTTGACATTTTTCTAGATTTGAAGCACAAAAGGAGCAAGGCTCCATTTGCAAAGTCATTGCATCGATGTTCATTTGGAGATACTCCTGTATCATCCTCTCCATCCGTTGACTATGTGACACACTTGATGTCTCTGGTGGCCTTGCAAAGGAGGGTCTAAAAAAATTATGAAAAGATTCCATAAAATTGCTGTTACCAGCACCAGATACGGTCCTACTGGTACGGGTAGACTGTTGAAGATGACGAGGCCGTCCCATGTTTGTCAAGTTACAACTGGGAGAATCACTCCCTTCACCTGCACGGTTGTTTGGTGGAAAAGCCGAGCTAAGATCGAGTAACAGCTTCTGCTGATACTCCTGCATACGTGCGTCCCTTTCTATGGGTGGAATTATGTCACAAAATTTGGACTTGTCCCGGGGATCTAATAGTGTGGCAAGCCAGTAGTCATCATCACTTCTAATTTTGACAATACGAGGGTCATGTTGGAGGTAGTGCAACAAGAAGGCACTCATGTGTCTTGCGCAGCCATGCGGACCAAGTCCACGCTGTGTTTGTGGCATAGAGGTGCTAACCGTTCTTTCTTCCTCTGTCATCTCCCCCCAACCTCTTTCAACTTAAATTTGACCAAGGTCCCCCTCATCAGCTGAGTCTTCCATGTCCATGGACAGTTCGTCCTCCATATCTTCATGTCCTCCTGCACCTTCCTCAACATCTCGCCTGCTACCATGCGCCCTTGTTGATCCCTGTCCCCCATGGTCCCATGCCTGCCGCGTTGGTGATGATGAACGTCTGGACCTTGGTGATGTTGTTGTGTCTTGCGCATATGAATCCTCCTGTAGTTCCTCCCCTTCCTGTTGTCCCACCCCCTGACTCCGAATAGTGTTTAGCGTGTGCTCCAGCATGTAAATGACTGTAATCGTCATGCTGATAATGGCATTGTCAGCGCTAAACATATTCGTCGCCATGTCGAAACTGTGCAGAAGGGTGCATAGGTCCGTGATCTGAGACCACTCCATCAGGGTGATCTGCCCCACCTCTGCATCTCGTTGGCCCAGGCTATACGTCATGACGTATTGCACCAGGGCTCTGCGGTGCTGCCACAGTCGCTGTAACATGTGGAGAGTTGAATTCCAGCGTGTCGCCACATCGCATTTCAGGCGATGAACCGGCAGGCCGAAAGACTTCTGGAGCGATGCAAGTCGCTCAGCTGCGGCGCTTGAACGGCGGAAGTGAGCACTGCAGACAGTTTCCGTGCCCTGGTCAGAAGGCCATCTAGGCCGGGATAGTGTGTTAAAAATTGCTGGACAACAAGGTTCAACACGTGAGCCATACAAGGCACGTGTGTCACCTTGCCCAGGCGAAGGGCCGCACCCAGGTTTGCAGCATTGTCGCACACGGCCTTACCAGGCTGCAGGTTGAGTGGAGACAACCATTTATTAAACTCGGACCGCAGAGCTGACCACAACTCCTCAGCTGTGTGACTCTTATTCCCAAGACATGTCAAGCTAAAGACCGCCTGATGCCGTTGCGCTCTGCTGCCAGCATAGTAATGAGGGGTGCGTGATTCCTTCTGCGCAGTGAGAACGCTGGTGGCCTGACCAGGCAGGCTTGGGGCGGAGGTGGAGGACCCAGATGAGGTGGAGGATGCAGAAGCAGTGGCGGAACTTGGACAGACAGAGGATTGACACACAAGTCGTGGGGACGGCAAGACTTGTGCAGCAGACCCTTCACCATCTATCACCATAGTTACCCAGTGCCCAGTCAGCGACATGTAACGTCCCTGTCCATGCTTACTGGTCCAAGTATCGGTGCTGAAATTCACCCGTTCACACACAGAGTTTCTCAAGGAAGCGGTGATATTGTGTGCGACATGCTGGTGTAGCGCGGGCACACCTTTCTTAGAGAAGTAGTGGCGACTAGGCATCTGGTACTGGGGCACAGCGACAGATATAAGGTCTCTAAAATCCTGTGTGTCCACTAGGCGGAAAGGCAGCATTTCTGTAGCCAACAGCTTACAGAGGGATAGAGTCAACCTCTTCGCTTTGTCATGGGTCGAAGGAAGTGGCCTTTTATTTGACCACATCTGAGGGACAGAGATCTGGCTGCTGTGTGTAGACGGTGTTGAGTAGGGTGTCCCTGGAAAAATGCAGCTTTGGGAGGAAAGTGCAGGCGGAGACATGATGTTGCCTTCATCCAAAGTTGGTGCTATCGATGTCTGAGAGAGCTGTACACACTCACTTGTTTCCCCTTCCAAACCAACTGACGACCTACCAAGCAAACTGCCTGTTGCGGTTACAGTGGTGGAAGTTGTGGGTGGAAAAACAGGTGTGACAGCTGTCCCCACAGTCCTAGAAGATGACGAGCGCGCGGATGCCCTGGAAGGGGCAGGCGGTGGATGGTTGGCTCCACTAGGCCGCATTGCAGCACGGTGAGCTTCCCACCAGGCCATATGATATTTATTCATGTGACGATTCATGGAAGAAGTTGTCAAACTGCTGAGGTTTTGACCTCTACTAAGATAACCATGGCAAATGTTACAGATCACATAATTTGGCCGATCTTTTTTTATGTCAAAAAAGGACCAGGCTAGGCAAGGCTTAGAGGCCATGCGACCTGTTGATCCACCCCGAATAATGCTCAGAGGCAGAGTGGTGGCTGAGGATGCAGTTGTAGACGTGCTACCAGTGCTCCGACTGTGTCCAGGAAGGCGCCAGGTTACTTCGACGTCGGTTGCATCCTCCTCCACCGCCTCTATTGACCTCCTCGAGTGTCTGACTGTGGGTTGACAGTAGGTGGGATCTAGAACTTCATCATCAATTGTTGTGTTTGCACTCCCCTCCCCCTCAGACCGAGTTTCTTCTTGCCCTGACCGAATATTTAAGTTGTCATCCCAATCGGGTATCTGCGTCTCATCTTCATCAGTATGTTCCTCATTGCCTATAACCACAGTTGTTGGAAAGGCAGCATTTTGGTAGCCAACAGTTTGCATTTTATGAAAGTCAACCTCCAAGCCATGTCATGCCCTTCTAAAAGCATGTATAACACAGCAAGGGGACTCCAACCACAGTCTCCCTCGTTGCCACTCACTGGGCCACACACACCCCACTTGACTGGCATCGGTTGAGCCCCCTTTTGAAAAAGAAAAAGATGCTTTGCATGAAGCACTCTCAAAAATACGCGTGCCTTTCCCGTCCCCTGGCTGACCCCGGGGAAGAAAAGTCCTCTGAGAGCCATGACTTGTTCATCTTGGTTCTTTTAGAAACACAGCGAGGGGACTCCAACCACAGTCTCCCTCGTTGCCACTCACTGGGCCACACACACCCCACTTGACTGGCATCGGTTGAGCCCCCTTTTGAAAAAGAAAAAGATGCTTTGCATGAAGCACTCTCAAAAATACGCGTGCCTTTCCCGTCCCCTGGCTGACCCCGGGGAAGAAAAGTCCTCTGAGAGCCATGACTTGTTCATCTTGGTTCTTTTAGAAACACAGCGAGGGGACTCCAACCACAGTCTCCCTCGTTGCCACTCACTGGGCCACACACACCCCACTTGACTGGCATCGGTTGAGCCCCCTTTTGAAAAAGAAAAAGATGCTTT
Source organism: Anomaloglossus baeobatrachus (assembly GCF_048569485.1). Taxonomy (NCBI): domain Eukaryota; kingdom Metazoa; phylum Chordata; class Amphibia; order Anura; family Aromobatidae; genus Anomaloglossus; species Anomaloglossus baeobatrachus. The sequence continues at coordinate 454,568,891 of NC_134353.1, read as the reverse complement.
GCATGAAGCACTCTCAAAAATACGCGTGCCTTTCCCGTCCCCTGGCTGACCCCGGGGAAGAAAAGTCCTCTGAGAGCCATGACTTGTTCATCTTGGTTCTTTTAGAAACACAGCGAGGGGACTCCAACCACAGTCTCCCTCGTTGCCACTCACTGGGCCACACACACCCCACTTGACTGGCATCGGTTGAGCCCCCTTTTGAAAAAGAAAAAGATGCTTTGCATGAAGCACTCTCAAAAATACGCGTGCCTTTCCCGTCCCCTGGCTGACCCCGGGGAAGAAAAGTCCTCTGAGAGCCATGACTTGTTCATCTTGGTTCTTTTAGAAACACAGCGAGGGGACTCCAACCACAGTCTCCCTCGTTGCCACTCACTGGGCCACACACACCCCACTTGACTGGCATCGGTTGAGCCCCCTTTTGAAAAAGAAAAAGATGCTTTCCATGAAGCACTCTCAAAAATACGCGTGCCTTTCCCGTCCCCTGGCTGACCCCGGGGAAGAAAAGTCCTCTGAGAGCCATGACTTGTTCATCTTGGTTCTTTTAGAAACACAGCGAGGGGACTCCAACCACAGTCTCCCTCGTTGCCACTCACTGGGCCACACACACCCCACTTGACTGGCATCGGTTGAGCCCCCTTTTGAAAAAGAAAAAGATGCTTTGCATGAAGCACTCTCAAAAATACGCGTGCCTTTCCCGTCCCCTGGCTGACCCCGGGGAAGAAAAGTCCTCTGAGAGCCATGACTTGTTCATCTTGGTTCTTTTAGAAACACAGCGAGGGGACTCCAACCACAGTCTCCCTCGTTGCCACTCACTGGGCCACACACACCCCACTTGACTGGCATCGGTTGAGCCCCCTTTTGAAAAAGAAAAAGATGCTTTGCATGAAGCACTCTCAAAAATACGCGTGCCTTTCCCGTCCCCTGGCTGACCCCGGGGAAGAAAAGTCCTCTGAGAGCCATGACTTGTTCATCTTGGTTCTTTTAGAAACACAGCGAGGGGACTCCAACCACAGTCTCCCTCGTTGCCACTCACTGGGCCACACACCCCCCACTTGACTGGCATCGGTTGAGCCCCCTTTTGAAAAAGAAAAAGATGCTTTGCATGAAGCACTCTCAAAAATACGCGTGCCTTTCCCGTCCCCTGGCTGACCCCGGGGAAGAAAAGTCCTCTGAGAGCCATGTCCACATTGTCAGTGGACAGACACGTGTGCTTATCTGCCAGCAGACCCACAGCAGCACTGAAAACAGGTTCCGAGAGAACGCTGGCTGCAGGACACGACAAGATCCCCAAGACGTACGTGGCGAGCTCAGGCAATTTATCAAGATTGGAAGCCAAGAATGAGCAGGGCTCAAGTTGCACAATAATGGCATGTTTCCTTGCATATACTCATATATCTGTGTGTCCTCCTCTTTTTCCTTGTCCAGCTCTTTTGTTTTCGCATGAGTATATGTCCTTGTCACTTTCCCATGTGTTGTGAGTTGTTTGTGACCTTTTGGACACCTTTGAGGGTGTTTTCTAGGTGTTTTTCTGTGTTTGTGATTGCCTGCCATTGTTTCCTATGCAGTTCGAGTTCGGTTCGTCGAACGTTCGACGAACCGAACTCGAACGGGAGGTCCGTTCGGCGAACCAACCTCGAGCCGAACCGCGACCGGTTCGCTCATCTCTATTCCTAACCCATGGTCTAACCCTAACCCTAGCCTTAACCCAGGACCTAATCCTAATCCTCACCTCTGACTTAACCTAAACCTTAAATACTGGGATAACTTAAGTTTAACTGCTGGACTAACTCTATTTCTAACTCCTGGTCTGACCCTAACTCCTGCTTTAACTCTATTCCTAACCCATGGTGTAATCCTAACCCTAGCCGTAACGAGGGACCCAACCCTAATCCTCACCTCTGTGTTAAACTAAACCTTAAGTTCTGGCTTAAACTATGTTAAACTGCTGGAATATCCCTATTTCTAGCCCTTAGGTTTAACTAACTCCTGTTTTTACTCTATTCCTAACCCATGGTCTAACCCTAACCCTAGCCTTAAACCAGGACTCAACCCTAATCCTGACCTCTGGCCTAACCCAAACCTAAACCTTAAATCCTGGGATAACCTAACTTTACCTGCTGGACTAACCCTATTTCTAGCTCCTGGTCTGGATCTAACTCTTGTTTTAACACTATTCCTAACCCATGGTCTAAGCTTAGCCTTAACCCAGGACCGAACCCTAATCCTCACCTCTGACTTAACCTAACCCTTAAATACTGGGATAACCTAACTTTAACTGCTGGACTAACCCTATTTCAAGCTTCTGGTCTGACCCTAACTCCTGTTTTACTCTATGCCTTACCAATGGTCTAACCCTAACCCTATCCTTAACCCAGGACGCAACTCTAATCCTCACCTCTTGCTTTATCTAACCCTTAAATACTGGGATAACCTAACTTTGACTGCTGGACTAACCCTATTGTTAGCTCCTGGTCTGACCCTAACTCCTGTTTTAACTCTATTCCTAACCCATGGTCTAACACTAACCCTAGCCTTAACTCAGAACCCAACTCTAATCCTCACCTCTTGCTTTATCTAAGCCTTAAATACTGGGATAACCTAACTTTAACTGCTGGACTAACCCTATTTCTAGCTCCTGGTCTGACCTTAACTCTAGTTTTAACTCTATTCCTAACCCATTGTCTAACCCTAACCCTAGCCTTAACTCAGGACCCAACTCTAATACTCACCTCTTGCTTAAGCTAAACCTTTAAATACTGGGATAACCTAACTTTAACTGCTGGACTAACCCTATTTCTAGCTCCTGGTCTGACCCTAACTCCTGTTTTAACTCTATTACTAACGTATGGTCTAACCCTAACCCTAGCCTTATCCCAGGACCCAACCCTAATCCTCACCACTGGCTTAATATAAACCCTAAATACTGGGATAACCTAACTTTAACTGCTGAACTAACCCTATTTCTAGCTCTTGGTCTGACCCTTACTCCTGTTTTTACTCTATTCCTAACCCATAGTCTAACCCTTAAACCTAGCCTTAACCCAGGACCCAACCCTAATCTTCACCTCTGACTTAACCTAAACCTTAAATACTGGGATAACCTAAGTTTAACTGCTGGACTAATCCTAATTCTAGCTCCTGGTCTGACCCTAACTCCTGCTTTAACTCTATTCCTAACCCATGGTGTAATCCTAACCCTAGCCTTAACGAGGGACCCAACCCTAATCCTCACCTCTGTGTTAAACTAAACCTTAATTTCCGGCTTAAACTATGTTAAACTGCTGGAATAACCCTATTTCTAGCTCCTGGTCTGACCCTAACTCCTGTTTTTACTCTATTCCTAACCCATGGTCTAACACTAACCCTAACCTTAACGCAGGACCCAACTCTAATCCTCACCTCTTGCTTAATCTAAACCTTAAATACTGGGATAACCTAACTTTAACTGCTGGACTAACCCTATTTCTAGCTCCTGATCTGATCCTAACTCCTGTTTTAACTCTAATCCTAACCCATAGTGTAACCCAAACCCTAGCCTTAACCCAGGACCCAACCCTAATCCTCACCTCTGACTTCACCTAAACCTTAAATACTGGGATAACCTAACTTAAACTGCTGGACTAACCCTATTTCTAGCTCCTGGTCAGACCCTAACTCCTGTTTTAACTCTAATCCTAACCCATGGTCTAACCTTAACCCTAGACTTATCCCAGGACCCAACTCTAATCCTAACCTCTTGCTTAATCTAAACCTTAAATTCTGGCTTAAACTATGTTAAACTGCTGGAATAACCCTATTTCTAGCCTCTAGTTTTAAACTAACTCCTGTTTTTACTCTATTCCTAACCCATGGTCTAACCCTAACCCTGGCCTTAAACGAGGACTCATCCCTAATCCTCACCTCTGACCTAACCCAAACCTAAACCTTACATTCTGGAATTACCTAAATTTAACTGCTGGACTAATTCTATTTCCAGCTCCTGGTCTGACCATATCTCCTGTTTTAACTCTATTCCTAACCCATGGTCTAACCCTAACCCTAGCCTTAACACATGACTCATCCCTAATCCTCACCTATGGCCTAACCCAAACCTAAACCTTAAATTCTGGGATAACCTAACTTTAACTGCTAGACTAACCCTATTTCTAGCTCCTGGTCTGACCCAAACTCCTGTTTTAACACTATTCTTAACCCATGGTCTAACCCAAACCTTAACGCAGGACCCAACTCTAATCCTCACCTCTTGCTTAATCTAAACCTTAAATACTGGGATAACCTAACTTTAACTGCTGGACTAACCCTATTTCTAGCTCTTGGTCTGACCCTAACTCCTGTTTTTACTCTATTCCTAACCCATGGTCTAACACTAACCCTAACCTTAACCCAGGACTCAACATTAATCCTCACCTCTGGCCTAACCCAAACTTTAACCTTAAATTTTGGGATAACCTAACTTTAACTGATGGACTAACCCTATTTCTAGCTCCTGGTCTTACCTTAACTCTAGTTTTAACTCTATTCCTAACCCATGGTCTAACCCTAACCCTAGCCTTAAACCAGGACCTAACCCTAATCCTAATCCTCACCTCTGACTTAACCTAAACCTTAAATACTGGGATAACCTAAGTTTAACTGCTGGACTAACTCAATTTCTAACTCCTGGTCTGACCCTAACTCCTGCTTTAACTCTATTCCTAACCCATGGTGTAATCCTAACCCTAGCCGTAACGAGGGACCCAACCCTAATCCTCACCTCTGTGTTAAACTAAACCTTAAGTTCTGGCTTAAACTATGTTAAACTGCTGGAATATCCCTATTTCTAGCCCTTAGGTTTAACTAACTCCTGTTTTTACTCTATTCCTAACCCATGGTCTAACCCTAACCCTAGCCTTAAACCAGGACTCAACCCTAATCCTGACCTCTGGCCTAACCCAAACCTAAACCTTAAATCCTGGGATAACCTAACTTTAACTGCTGGACTAACCCTATTTCTAGCTCCTGGTCTGGATCTAACTCTTGTTTTAACACTATTCCTAACCCATGGTCTAAGCTTAGCCTTAACCCAGGACCGAACCCTAATCCTCACCTCTGACTTAACCTAACCCTTAAATACTGGGATAACCTAACTTTAACTGCTGGACTAACCCTATTTCAAGCTTCTGGTCTGACCCTAACTCCTGTTTTACTCTATGCCTTACCAATGGTCTAACCCTAACCCTATCCTTAACCCAGGACCCAACTCTAATCCTCACCTCTTGCTTAATCTAAACCTTAAATACTGGGATAACCTAACTTTAACTGCTGGACTAACCCTATTTCTAGCTCTTGGTCTGACCCTTACTCCTGTTTTTACTCTATTCCTAACCCATGGTGTAACACTAACCCTAACCTTAACCCAGGACTTAACCCTAATCCTCACCTCTGGCCTAACCAAATCTTTAACCTTAAATTCTGTGATAACCTAACTTTAACTGCTGGACTAACCCTATTTCTAGCTCCTGGTCTGACATTAACTCTAGTTTTAACTCTATTCCTAACCCATTGTCGAACCCTAACTCTAGCCTTAACCCAGGACCCAACCCTAATCATCACCTCTGACTTAATCTAAACCTTAAATACTGGGATAACCTAACTTTAACTGCTCGACTAACCCTATTTCTAGCTCCTGGTCTGACCCTAACTCCTGTTTTAACTCTATTACTAACGTATGGTCTAACCCTAACCCTAGCCTTATCCCAGGAACCAACCCTAATCCTCACCTCTGGCTTAATCTAAACCTTAAATACTGGGATAACCTAACTTTAACTGCTAAAGTAACCCTATTTCTAGCTCTTGGTCTGACCCTTACTCCTGTTTTTACTCTATTCCTAACCCATGGTCTATCACTAACCCTAACAACCCAGGACTCAACATTAATCCTCACCTCTGGCCTAACCCAAACTTTAACCTTAAATTCTGGGATAACCTAACTTTACCTGCTGGACTAACCCTATTTCTAGCTCCTGGTCTGACCTTAACTCTAGTTTTAACTCTATTCCTAACCCATGGTCTAACCCTAACCCTAGCCTTAACCCAGGACCCAACCCTAATCTTCACCTCTGACTTAACCTAAACCTTAAATACTGGGATAACCTAAGTTTAACTGCTGGACTAACCCTATTTCTAGCTCTTGGTCTGACCCTAACTCCTGCTTTATCTCTATTCCTAACCCATGGTATAATCCTAACCCTAGCCTTAACGAGGGACCCAACCCTATTCCTCACCTCTGTGTTAATCTAAACCTTAAGTTCCGGCTTAAACTATGTTAAACTGCTGGAATAACCCTATTTCTAGCTCCTGGTCTGACCCTAACTCCTGTTTTTACTCTATTCCTAACCCATGGTCTAACACTAACCCTAACCTTAACGCAGGACCCAACTCTAATAATCACCTCTTGCTTAATCTAAACCTTAAATACTGGGATAACCTAACTTTAACTGCTGGACTAACCCTATTTCTAGCTCCTGATCTGATCCTAACTCCTGTTTTAACTCTAATCCTAACCCATAGTGTAACCCTAACCCTAGCCTTATCCCAGGACCCAACCCTAATCCTCACCTCTGACTTAACCTAAACCTTAAATACTGGGATAACCTAACTTAAACTGCTGGACTAACCCTATTTCTAGCTCCTGGTCAGACCCTAACTCCTGTTTTAACTCTAATCCTAACCCATGGTCTAACCCTAACCCTAGACTTATCCCAGGACCCAACTCTAATCCTAACCTCTTGCTTAATCTAAACCTTAAATTCTGGCTTAAACTATGTTAAACTGCTGGAATAACCCTATTTCTAGCGTCTAGTTTTAAACTAACTCCTGTTTTTACTCTATTCCTAACCCATGGTCTAACCCTAACCCTGGCCTTAAACGAGGACTCATCCCTAATCCTCACCTCTGGCCTAACCCAAACCTAAAACTTAAATTCTGGAATAACCTAAATTTAACTGCTGGACTAACTCTATTTCTAGCTCCTGGTCTGACCATATCTCCTGTTTTAACTCTATTCCTAACCCATGGTCTAACCCTAACCCTAGCCTTAACACAGGACTCATCCCTAATCCTCACCTTTGGCCTAAACCAAACCTAAACCTTAAATTCTGGGATAACCTAACTTTAACTGCTAGACTAACCCTATTTCTAGCTCCTGGTCTGACCCTAACTCCTGTTTTAACACTATTCTTAACCCATGGTCTAACCCAAACCTTAACGCAGGACCCAACTCTAATCCTCACCTCTTGCTTAATCTAAACCTTAAATACTGGGATAACCTAACTTTAACTGCTGGACTAACCCTATTTCTAGCTCTTGGTCTGACCCTAACTCCTGTTTTTACTCTATTCCGAACCCATGGTCTAACACTAACCCTAGCCTTAACCCAGGACTAAACATTAATCCTCATCTCTGGCCTAACCCAAACTTTAACCTTAAATTCTGTGATAACCTAACTTTAACTGCTGGACTAACCCTATTTCTAGCTCCTGGTCTGACCTTAACTCTAGTTTTAACTCTATTCCTAACCCATGGTCTAACCCTAACCCTAGCCTTAACCCAGGACCCAACCCTAATCCTAACCTCTGACTTAACCTAAACCTTAAATACTGGGATAACCTAAGTTTAACTGCTGGACTAACCCTATTTCTAGCTCCTGGTCTGACCCTAACTCCTGCTTTAATTCTATTCCTAACCCATGGTGTAATCCTAACCCTAGCCTTAACGAGGGACCCAACCCTAATCCTCACCTCTGTGTTAAACTAAACCTTAAGTTCTGGCTTAAACTATGTTAAACTGCTGGAATAACCCTATTTCTAGCCCTCAGGATTAACTAACTCCTGTTTTTACTCTATTCCTAACCCATGGTCTAACCCTAACCCTAGCCTTAAACCAGGACTCAACCCTAATCCTGACCTCTGGCCTAACCCAAACCTAAACCTTAAATCCTGGGATAACCTAACTTTAACTGCTAGACTAACCCTATTTCTAGCTCCTGGTCTAGATCTAACTCCTGTTTTAACACTATTCCTAACCCATGGTCTAAGCTTAGCCTTAACCCAGGACCGAACCCCAATCCTCACCTCTGATTTAACCTAACCCTTAAATACTGGGATAACCTAACTTTAACTGCTGGACTAACCCTATTTCTAGCTTCTGGTCTGACCGTAACTCCTGTTTTACTCTATGCCTAACCAATGGTCTAACCCTAACCCTATCCTTAACCCTAGGACCCAACCCTAATCCTCACCTCTTGCTTAATCTAAACCTTAAATACTGGGATAACCTAAGTTTAACTGCTGGACTAACCCTATTTCTAGCTCTTGGTCTGACCCTAACTCCTGTTTTAACTCTATTACTAACATATGGTCTAACCCTAACCCTAGCCTTATCCCAGGACCCAACCCTAATCCTTACCTCTGGCTTAATCTAAACCTTAAATACTGGGATAACCTAACTTTAACTGCTGGACTAACCCTATTTCTAGCTCTTGGTCTGACCCTTACTCCTGTTTTTACTCTATTCCTAACCCATGGTCTATCACTAACCGTAACAACCCAGGACTCAACATTAATCCTCACCTCTGGCCTAACCCAAACTTTAACCTTAAATTCTGGGATAACCTAACTTTACCTGCTGGACTAACCCTATTTCTAGCTCCTGGTCTGACCTTAACTCTAGTTTTAACTCTATTCCTAACCCATGGTCTAACCCTAACCCTAGCCTTAACCCAGGACCCAACCCTAATCTTCACCTCTGACTTAACCTAAACCTTAAATATTGGGATAACCTAAGTTTAACTGCTGGACTAACCCTATTTCTAGCTCCTGGTCTGACCCTAACTTCTGCTTTAACTCTATTCCTAACCCATGGTGTAATCCTAACCCTAGCCTTAACGAGGGACCCAACCCTAATCTTCACCTCTGTGTTAAACTGAACCTTAAGTTCCGGCTTAAACTATGTTAAACTGCTGGAATAACCCTATATCTAGCTCCTGGTCTTACCCTAACTCCTGTTTTTACTCTATTCCTAACCCATGGTCTAACACTAACCCTAACCTTAACGCAGGACCCAACTCTAATCCTCACCTCTTGCTTAATCTAAACCTTAAATACTGGTGATAACCTAACTTTAACTGCTGGACTAACCCTATTTCTAGCTCCTGATCTGATCCTAACTCCTGTTTTAACTCTCATCCTAACCCATAGTGTAACCCTAACCCTAGCCTTAACCCAGGACCCAACCCTAATCCTCACCTCTGACTTAACCTAAACCTTAAATACTGGGATAACCTAACTTAAACTGCTGGACTAACCCTATTTCTAGCTCATGGTCAGACCCTAACTCCTGTTTTAACTCTAATCCTAACCCATGGTCTATCCCTAACCCTAGACTTATCCCAGGACCAAACTCTAATCCTAACCTCTTGCTTAATCTAAACCTTAAATTCTGGCTTAAACTATGTTAAACTGCTGGAATAACCCTATTTCTAGCCTCTAGTTTAAACTAACTCCTGTTTTTACTCTATTCTTAACCCATGGTGTAACCCTAACCCTGGCCTTAAACGAGGACTCATCCCTAATCCTCACCTCTGGTCTAACCCAAACCTAAACCTTAAATTCTGGAATAACCTAAATTTAACTGCTGGACTAACTCTATTTCTACCTCCTGGTCTCACCATATCTCCTGTTTTAACTCTATTCCTAACCCATGGTCTAACCCTAACCCTAGCCTTAACACAGGACTCATCCCTAATCCTCACCTCTGGCCTAACCCAAACCTAAACCTTAAATTCTGGGATAACCTAACTTTAACTGCTAGACTAACCCTATTTCTAGCTCCTGGTCTGACCCTAACTCCTGTTTTAACACTATTCTTAACCCATAGTCTAACCCAAACCTTAACGCAGGACCCAACTCTAATCCTCACCTCTTGCTTAATCTAAACCTTAAATACTGGGATAACCTAACTTTAACTGCTGGACTAACCCTATTTCTAGCTCGTGGTCTGACCCAACTCCTGTTTTTACTCTATTCCTAACCCATGGTCTAACCCAAACCTTAACGCAGGACCCAACTCTAATCCTCACCTCTTGCTTAATCTAAACCTTAAATACTGGGATAACCTAACTTTAACTGCTGGACTAACCCTATTTCTAGCTCGTGGTCTGACCCTAACTCCTGTTTTTACTCTATTCCTAACCCATGGTCTAACACTAACCCTAACCTTAACCCAGGACTCAACATTAATCCTCACCTCTGGCCTAACCCAAACTTTAACCTTAAATTCTGGGATAACCTAAGTTTAACTACTGGACTAACCCTATTTCTAGCTCCTGGTCTGACCCTAACTCCTGCTTTAACTCTATTCCTAACCCATGGTGTAATCCTAACCCTAGCCTTAACGAGGGACCCAACCCTAATCCTCACCTCTGTGTTAAACTAAACCTTAAGTTCTGGCTTAAACTATGTTAAACTGCTGGAATAACCCTATTTCTAGCCCTTAGGTTTAACTAACTCCTGTTTTTACTCTATTCCTAACCCATTGTCTAACCCTAACCCTAGCCTTAACCCAGGACCCAACCCTAATCCTCACCTCTGACTTAACCTAAGCCTTAAATACCGGGATAAACTAAGTTTAACTGCTGGACTAACCCTATTTCTAGCTCCTGGTCTGGATCTAACTCTTATTTTAACACTATTCCTAACCCATGGTCTAAGCTTAGCCTTAACCCAGGACCGAACCCTAATTCTCACCTCTGACTTAACCTAACCCTTAAATACTGGGATAACCTAACTTTAACTGCTGGACTAACCCTATTTCTAGCTCCTGGTCTGACATTAACTCTAGTTTTAACTCTATTCCTAACCCATTGTCTAACCCTAACTCTAGCCTTAACCCAGGACCCAACCCAAATCCTCACCTCTGACTTAACCTAAACCTTAAATACTGGGATAACCTAAGTTTAACTGCTGGACTAACCCTATTTCTAGCTCCTGGTCTGACCCTAACTCCTGCTTTAACTCTATTCCTAACCCATGGTGTAATCCTAACCCTACCCTTAACCAGGGACCCAACCTTAATCCTCACCTCTGTGTTAAACTAAACCTTAAGTTCTGGCATAAACTAAGTTAAACTGCTGGAATAACCCTATTTCTAGCCCTTAGGTTTAAATTAAGTCCTGTTTTTACTCTATTCCTAACCCATGGTCTAACCCTAACCCTAGCCTTAAACCAGGACTCATCCCTAATCCTCACCTCTGGCCTAACCCAAACCTAAACCTTAAATTCTGGGATAACCTAACTTTAACTGCTGGTCTTACCCTATTTCAAGCTCCTGGTCTGGATCTAACTCCTGTTTTAACACTATTCCTAACCCATGGTCTAACCTTGCCTTAAACCAGGACCGAACCCTAATCCTCACCTCTGACTTAACCTAACCCTTAAATTCTGGGATAACCTAAGTTTAACTGCTGGACTAACCCTATTTCTAGCTCCTGGTCTGACCCTAACTCCTGCTTTAACTCTATTCCTAACCCATGGTGTAATCCTAACCCTAGCCTTAACGAGGGACCCAACCCTAATCCTCACCTCTGTGTTAAACTAAACCTTAAGTTCTGGCTTAAACTATGTTAAACTGCTGGAATAACCCTATTTCTAGCCCTTAGGTTTAACTAACTCCTGTTTTTACTCTATTCCTAACCCATTGTCTAACCCTAACCCTAGCCTTAACCCAGGACCCAACCCTAATCCTCACCTCTGACTTAACCTAAGCCTTAAATACTGGGATAAACTAAGTTTAACTGCTGGACTAACCCTATTTCTAGCTCCTGGTCTGGATCTAACTCTTATTTTAACACTATTCCTAACCCATGGTCTAAGCTTAGCCTTAACCCAGGACCGAACCGTAATTCTCACCTCTGACTTAACCTAACCCTTAAATACTGGGATAACCTAACTTTAACTGCTGGACTAACCCTATTTCTAGCTCCTGGTCTGACATTAACTCTAGTTTTAACTCTATTCCTAACCCATTGTCTAACCCTAACTCTAGCCTTAACCCAGGACCCAACCCAAATCCTCACCTCTGACTTAACCTAAACCTTAAATACTGGGATAACCTAAGTTTAACTGCTGGACTAACCCTATTTCTAGCTCCTGGTCTGACCCTAACTCCTGCTTTAACTCTATTCCTAACCCATGGTGTAATCCTAACCCTACCCTTAACCAGGGACCCAACCTTAATCCTCACCTCTGTGTTAAACTAAACCTTAAGTTCTGGCATAAACTAAGTTAAACTGCTGGAATAACCCTATTTCTAGCCCTTAGGTTTAAATTAAGTCCTGTTTTTACTCTATTCCTAACCCATGGTCTAACCCTAACCCTAGCCTTAAACCAGGACTCATCCCTAATCCTCACCTCTGGCCTAACCCAAACCTAAACCTTAAATCCTGGGATAACCTAACTTTAACTGCTGGTCTTACCCTATTTCAAGCTCCTGGTCTGGATCTAACTCCTGTTTTAACACTATTCCTAACCCATGGTCTAACCTTGCCTTAAACCAGGACCGAACCCTAATCCTCACCTCTGACTTAACCTAACCCTTAAATACTGGGATAACCTAACTTTAACTGCTGGACTAACCCTATTTCTAGCTCCTGGTCTGACCCTAACTCCTGTTTTAACTCTATTCCTAACCCATGGTCTAACCCTAACCCTAGCCTTAACTCAGGACCCAACTCTAATCCTCACCTCTTGCTTAATCTAAACATTAAATACTGGGATAACCTAACTTTAACTGCTGGACTAACCCTATTTCTAGCTCCTGGTCTGACCCTAACTTCTGTTTTAACTCTATTCCTAACCAATGGTCTAACCCTAACCCTATCCTTAACCCAGGACCCAACTCTAATCCTCACCTCTTGCTTAATCTAAACCTTAAATACTGGGATAACCTAACTTTAACTGCTGGACCAACCCTATTTCTAGCTCCTGGTCTGACCCTAACTCCTGTTTAAACTCTATTACTAACGTATGGTCTAACCCTAACCCTAGCCTTATCCCAGGACCCAACCCTAATCCTCACCTCTGGCTTAATCTAAACCTTAAATACTGGGATAACCTAACTTTAACTGCTGGACTAACCCTATTTCTAGCTCTTGGTCTGACCCTTACTCCTGTTTTTACTGTATTCCTAACCCATGGTCTATCACTAACCCTAACCTTAACCCAGGACTCAACATTAATGCTCACCTCTGGCCTAACCCAAACTTTAACCTTAAATTCTGGGATAACCTAACTTTAACTGTTGGACTAACCCTATTTCTAGCTCCTGGTCTCACCTTAACTCTAGTTTTAACTCTATTCCTAACCCATGGTCTAACCCTAACCCTAGCCTTAACCCAGGACCCAACCCTAATCCTCACCTCTGACTTAACCTAAGCCTTAAATACTGGGATAAACTAAGTTTAACTGCTGGACTAACCCTATTTCTAGCTCCTGGTCTGGATCTAACTCTTGTTTTAACACTATTCCTAACCCATGGTCTAAGCTTAGCCTTAACCCAGGACCGAACCCTAATTCTCACCTCTGACTTAACCTAACCCTTAAATACTGGGATAACCTAACTTTAACTGCTGGACTAACCCTATTTCTAGCTCCTGGTCTGACATTAACTCTAGTTTTAACTCTATTCCTAACCCATTGTCTAACCCTAACTCTAGCCTTAACCCAGGACCCAACCCAAATCCTCACCTCTGACTTAACCTAAACCTTAAATACTGGGATAACCTAAGTTTAACTGCTGGACTAACCCTATTTCTAGCTCCTGGTCTGACCCTAACTCTTGCTTTAACTCTATTCCTAACCCATGGTGTAATCCTAACCCTACCCTTAACCAGGGACCCAACCCTAATCCTCACCTCTGTGTTAAACTAAACCTTAAGTTCTGGCATAAACTAAGTTAAACTGCTGGAATAACCCTATTTCTAGCCCTTAGGTTTAAATTAAGTCCTGTTTTTACTCTATTCCTAACCCATGGTCTAACCCTAACCCTAGCCTTAAACCAGGACTCATCCCTAATCCTCACCTCTGGCCTAACCCAAACCTAAACCTTAAATCCTGGGATAACCTAACTTTAACTGCTGGTCTTACCCTATTTCAAGCTCCTGGTCTGGATCTAACTCCTGTTTTAACACTATTCCTAACCCATGGCTAACCTTGCCTTAAACCAGGACCGAACCCTAATCCTCACCTCTTACTTAACCTAACCCTTAAATACTGGGATAACCTAACTTTAACTGCTGGTCTTACCCTATTTCAAGCTCCTGGTCTGGATCTAACTCCTGTTTTAACACTATTCCTAACCTATGGCTAACCTTGCCTTAAACCAGGACCGAACCCTAATCCTCACCTCTTACTTAACCTAACCCTTAAATACTGGGATAACCTAACTTTAACTGCTGGACTAACCCTATTTCTAGCTCCTGGTCTGACCCTAACTCCTTTTTTAACTCTATTCCTAACCCATGGTCTAACCCTAACCCTAGCCTTAACTCAGGACCCAACTCTAATCCTCACCTCTTGCTTAATCTAAACATTAAATACTGGGATAACCTAACTTTAACTGCTGGACTAACCCTATTTCTAGCTCCTGGTCTGACCCTAACTCCTGTTTTAACTCTATTCCTAACCAATGGTCTAACCCTAACCCTATCCTTAACCCAGGACCCAACTCTAATCCTCACCTCTTGCTTAATCTAAACCTTAAATACTGGGATAACCTAACTTTAACTGCTGGACCAACCCTATTTCTAGCTCCTGGTCTGACCCTAACTCCTGTTTTAACTCTATTACTAACGTATGGTCTAACCCTAACCCTAGCCTTATCCCAGGACCCAACCCTAATCCTCACCTCTGGCTTAATCTAAACCTTAAATACTGGGATAACCTAACTTTAACTGCTGGACTAACCCTATTTCTAGCTCTTGGTCTGACCCTTACTCCTGTTTTTACTGAATTCCTAACCCATGGTCTATCACTAACCCTAACCTTAACCCAGGACTCAACATTAATGCTCCCCTCTGGCCTAACCCAAACTTTAACCTTAAATTCTGGGATAACCTAACTTTAACTGTTGGACTAACCCTATTTCTAGCTCCTGGTCTCACCTTAACTCTAGTTTTAACTCTATTCCTAACCCATGGTCTAACCCTAACCCTAGCCTTAACCCAGGACCCAACCCTAATCCTCACCTCTGACTTAACCTAAGCCTTAAATACTGGGATAAACTAAGTTTAACTGCTGGACTAACCCTATTTCTAGCTCCTGGTCTGACCCTAACTCCTGATTTCACTCTATTCCTAACCCATGGTGTAATCCTAACCCTAGCCTTAAGCAGGGACCCAACCCTAATCCTCACTTCTGTGTTAAACTAAACCTTAAGTTCTGGCTTAAACTAAGTTAAACTGCTGGAATAACCCTATTTCTAGCCCTTAGGTTTAAATTAAGTCCTGTTTTTACTCTATTCCTAACCCATGGTCTAACCCTAACCCTAGCCTTAAACCATGACTCATCCCTAATCCTCACCTCTGGCCTAACCCAAACCTAAACCTTAAATCCTGGGATAACCTAACTTTAACTGCTGGTCTAACCCTATTTCTAGCTCCTGGTCTGGATCTAACTCCTGTTTTAACACTATTCCTAACCCATGGTCTAACCTTGCCTTAACCCAGGACCGAACCCTAATCCTCACCTCTGACTTAACCTAACCCTTACATACTGGGATAACCTAACTTTAACTGCTGGACTAACCCTATTTCTAGCTCCTGGTCTGACCCTAACTCCTGTTTTAACTCTATTCCTAACCCATGGTCTAACCCTAACCCTAGCCTTAACTCAGGACCCAACTCTAATCCTCACCTCTTGCTTAATCTAACCCTTAAATACTGGGATAACCTAACTTTAACTGCTGGACTAACCCTATTTCTAGCTCCTGGTCTGACCCTAACTCCTGTTTTAACTCTATTCCTAACCCATGGTCTAACCCTAACCCTAGCCTTAACTCAGGACCCAACTCTAATCCTAACCTCTTGCTTAATCTAAACCTTAAATACTGGGATAACCTAACTTGAACTGCTGGACTAAACCTATTTCTAGCTCCTGGTCTGACCCTAACTCCTGTTTTAACTCTATTCCTAACCAATGGTCTAACCCTAACCCTATCATTAACCCAGGACCCAACTCTAATCCTCACCTCTTGCTTAATCTAAACCTTAAAAACTGGCATAACCTAACTTTAACTGCTGGACTAACCCTATTTCAAGCTCTAGGTCTGACCTTAACTCTAGTTTTAACTCTATTCCTAACCCATTGTCTAACCCTAACCCTATTCTTAACCCAGGACCCAACCCGAATCCTCACCTCTGACTTAACCTAAACCTTAAATACTGGGATAACCTAAGTTTATCTGCTGGGCTAACACTATTTCTAGCTCCTGGTCTGACCCTAACTCTTGCTTTAACTCTATTCCTAACCCATGGTGTAATCCTAACCCTAGCCTTAACCAGGGACCCAACCCTAATCCTCACCTCTGTGTTAAATTACACCTTAAGTTCTGGCTTAAACTATGTTAAACTGCTGGAATAACCCTATTTCTAGCCCTTAGGTTTAAATTAACTCCTGTTTTTACTCTATTCCTAACCCATGGTCTAACCCTAACCCTAGCCTTAAACCAGGACTCATCCCTAATCCTCACCTCTGGCCTAACCCAAACCTAAACCTTAAATCCTGGGATAACCTAACTTTAACTGCTGGACTAACCCTTTTTCTAGCTCCTGGTCTGGATCTAACTCCTGTTTTAACACTATTCCTAACCCATGGTCTAACCCTAGCCTTAACCCAGGACCGAACCCTAATCGTCACCTCTGACTTAACCTAACCCCTAAATACTGGGATAACCTAACTTTAACTGCTGGACTAACCCTATTTCTAGCACTTGGTCTGATCCTAACTCCTGTTTTAACTCTATTCCTAACCCATGGTCTAACCCTAACCCTAGCCTTAACTCAGGACCCAACTCTAATCCTCACCTCTTGCTTAATCTAAACCTTAAATACTGGGATAACCTAACTTTAACTGCTGGACTAACCCTATTTCTAGCTCTTGGTCTGACCCTTACTCCTGTTTTTACTCTATTCCTAACCCATGGTCTAACACTAACCCTAACCTTAACCCAGGACTCAACCCTAATCCTCACCTCTGGCCTAACCCAAACTTTAACCTTAAATTCTGGGATAACCTAACTTTAACTGCTGGACTAACCCTATTTCTAGCTCCTGGTCTGACCCTAACTCCTGTTTTAACTCTATTCCTAACCCATAGTGTAACCCTAACCCTAGCCTTAACCCAGGACCCAACCCTAATTCTCACCTCTGGCTTAACCTAAACATTAAATTCTGGCTTAACCTAGGTTAAACTGCTGGACTAACCCTATTTCTATCCACTAGTTTTAAACTAACTCCTGTTTTTACTCTATTCCTAACAAATAGTCTAACCCTAACCCTAGCCTTAACCCAGGACCCAACCCTAATCCCCACCTCTGACTTAACTTAAACCTTAAATACTGGGATAACCTAACTTTAATTGCTGGACTAACCCTATTTCTAGCTCCTTGTCTCACCATAACTCCTGTTTTAACTCTATTCCTAACACGTGGTCTAAAGCTAACCCTAGCCTTAACCCAGGACCCAACCCTAATCCTCGCCTCTGGGTTAGTCTAAACCTTATATTCTGGCTTAACCTAGGTTAAACTGCTGGACTAACCCTATTTCCAGTCCATAGTTTTAAACTAAGTCCTGTTTTTACTCTATTCCTTACCCATGGTCTAACCCTAACCCTAACCTGAACCCAGGACTCAACCCTAAACCTCACCTCTGGCCTAACCCAAACCTAAACCTTAAATTCTGGGATGACCTAACTTTAACTGCTGGACTAACCCTATTTCTAGCTCGTGGTCTGACCCTAACTCCTGTTTTTACTCTATTACTAACCCATGGTCTAACCCTAACCCTAACCTTAACCCAGGACTCAAACCTAATCCTCACCTCGGGGCTAACCCAAACCTTAACCTTAAATTCTGGGATAACCTAACTTTAACTGCTGGACTAACCCTATTTCTAGCTCCTGGTCTGACCCTAACTCCTGCTTTATCTCTATTCCTAACCCATAGTGTAACCCTAACCCTAGCCTTAACCCAGGACCCAACCCTAATCCTCACCTCTGGCTTAACCTAAACATGAAATTCTGGCTTAACCTAGGTTAAACTGCTGGACTAACCCAATTTATAGCCCCTAGTTTTATTCTAACTCCTGTTTTTACTCTATTCGTAACCCATGGTATAACCCTAACCCTAGCCTTAACCCAGGACCCAACCGTAATCCTCACCTCTAACTTAACCTAAACCTTAAATACTGGGATAACCTAACTTAAACTGCTGGACTAACCCTATTTCTAGCTCCTGGTCTGACCCTTACTCCTGTTTTAACTCTAATCCTAACCAATGGTCTAACCCTAACCCTAGCCTTAACCCCGGACTCAACTCTAATCCTCACCTCTTGCTTAATCTAAACCTTAAATTCTGGCTTAAACTATGGTAAATTGCTGGAATAACCCTTTTTCTAGCCCCTAGTTTTAAACTAACTCCTGTTTTTAATCTATTCCTAACCCATGGTCTAACCCTACCCTAGCCTTAAACCAGGACTTATCCCTAACCCTCACCTCTTGCCTAACCCAAACCCAAACCTTAAATTCTGGGATAACCTAACTTTAACTGTTGGACTAACTCTATTTCTAGATCCTGGTCTGACCCTAACTCCTGTTTTAACTCTATTTCTAACCCATGGTCTAACCCTAACCCTCGCCTTAACCCAGGTCCCAACCCTAATCCTCACCTCTGACTTAACCTAAACATTAAATACTGAGATAACCTAAGTTTAACTGCTGGACTAACCCTACTTCTAGCTTGTGGTGTGACCCTAACTCCTGTTTTAACTCTAATCCTAACCCATGGTCTTACCCTAACCCTAGATGTAACCCAGGACCCAACCCTAATCCTCACCTCTTGCTTAACCCAAACCTTCAATTCTGGCTTAACATAAGTTAAACTGCTGGAATAACCCAATTTCTAGCGCCTAGTTTTAAACTAACTCCTATTTTTCCTCTATTCCTAACCCATGGTCTAACCCTTACCCTAGCCTTAACACAGGACTCATCCCTAATCCTCACCTCTGGCCCAACACAAACCTAAACCTTAAATTCTGGAATAACATAACTTTAACTGCTGGACTAACCCTATGTCTAGCTCCTTATCTAATCCTAACTCCTGCTTTAACTCTATTCCTAACCCATAGTGTAACCCTAACCCTAGCCTTAACTCAGGACCCAACTCTAATCCTCACCTCTGACTTAACCTAAACCTTAAATACTGGGATAAGCTAACTTTAACTGCTAAACTAACCCTATTTCTAGCTCCTGGTCTGACCCTAACACCTGTTTTACCTCTAATCCTAACCCATGGTCTAACCCTAACCCTAGACTTAACCCAGGACCCAACTCTAATCCTAACTTCTTGCTTAATCTTAAACTTAATTCTAGCTTAAACTATGTTAAACTGCTGGAATAACCCTATTTCTAGCCCCTAGTTTTAAACTAACTCCTGTTTTTACTCTATTCCTAACCCATGGTCTAACCCTAACCCTAGCCTTAAACGAGGACTCATCCTTAATCTTCACCTCTGGCCCAACCCAAACCTAAACCTTAAATTCTGGGTTAACCTAACTTTAACTGCTGGACTAACTCTATTTCTAGCTCCTGGTCTGACCATAACTCCTGTTTTAACTCTATTCCTAACCCATGGTGTAACCTTAACCCTAGCCTTAACACAGGACTCATCCCTAAGCCTCACCTCTGGCCTAACCCAAACCTAAACCTTAAATTCTGGGATAACCTAACTTTAACTGCTGGACTAACCCTATCTCTAGCTCCTGGTCTGACCCTAACTCCTGCTTTAACTCTATTCCTAACCCATGGTGTAATCCTAACCCTAGCTTTAACCTGGGACCCAACCCTAATCCTCACCTCTGTCTTAAACTAAACCTTAAATTCTGGCCTAAACTATTTTAAACTGCTGGAATAACCCTATTTCTAGCCCCTAGTTTTAAACTAACTCCTGTTTTTACTCTATTCCTAACACATGGTCTAACCTTAACCCTAGCTTTAAACCAGGACTCATCCCTAATCCTCACTTCTGGCCCAACACAAACCTAAACCTTAAATTCTGGAATAACATAACTTTAACTGCTGGACTAACCCTATGTCTAGCTCCTTATCTAATCCTAACTCCTGCTTTAACTCTATTCCTAACCCATAGTGTAACCCTAACCCTAGCCTTAACTCAGGACCCAACTCTAATCCTCACCTCTGACTTAACCTAAACCTTAAATACTGGGATAAGCTAACTTTAACTGCTAAACTAACCCTATTTCTAGCTCCTGGTCTGACCCTAACACCTGTTTTACCTCTAATCCTAACCCATGGTCTAACCCTAACCCTAGACTTAAACCCAGGACCCAACTCTAATCCTAACTTCTTGCTTAATCTTAAACTTAATTCTAGCTTAAACTATGTTAAACTGCTGGAATAACCCTATTTCTAGCCCCTAGTTTTAAACTAACTCCTGTTTTTACTCTATTCCTAACCCATGGTCTAACCCTAACCCTAGCCTTAAACGAGGACTCATCCTTAATCCTCACCTCTGGCCCAACCCAAACCTAAACCTTAAATTCTGGGTTAACCTAACTTTAACTGCTGGACTAACTCTATTTCTAGCTCCTGGTCTGACCATAACTCCTGTTTTAACTCTATTCCTAACCCATGGTGTAACCTTAACCCTAGCCTTAACACAGGACTCATCCCTAAGCCTCACCTCTGGCCTAACCCAAACCTAAACCTTAAATTCTGGGATAACCTAACTTTAACTGCTGGACTAACCCTATCTCTAGCTCCTGGTCTGACCCTAACTCCTGCTTTAACTCTATTCCTAACCCATGGTGTAATCCTAACCCTAGCTTTAACCTGGGACCCAACCCTAATCCTCACCTCTGTCTTAAACTAAACCTTAAATTCTGGCCTAAACTATTTTAAACTGCTGGAATAACCCTATTTCTAGCCCCTAGTTTTAAACTAACTCCTGTTTTTACTCTATTCCTAACACATGGTCTAACCTTAACCCTAGCTTTAAACCAGGACTCATCCCTAATCCTCACTTCTGGCCTAACCCAAACCTAAACCTTAAATTCTGGAATAACCTAATTTAACTGCTTGACTAACTCTATTTCTAGCTCCTGGTCTGACCCTAACTCCTTTTTTAACACTAATCCTAACCCATGGTCTAACCCTAGCCTTAACCCAGGATCCAACTCTAATCCTCACCTCTGACTTAACCTAACCCTGAAATACTGGGATAACCTAACTTTAACTGCTGGACTAACCCTATTTCTAGCTCCTGGTCTGACCCTAACTCCTGCTTTAACTCTATTCCTAACCCATGGTGTAATCCTAACCCTAGCCTTAACCAGGGACCAAACCCTAATCCTCACCTCTGTCTTAAACTAAACCTTAAATTCTGGCTTAAATTATGTTAAACTGCTGGAATAACCCTATTTCTAGCTCCTAGTTTTAAACTAACTCCTGTTTTTACTCTATTCCTAACCCATGGTCTAACCCTAACCCTAGCCTTAAACCTGGACTCAACATTAATCCTCACCTCTGGCCTAACCCAAACTTTAACCTTAAATTCTGGGATAACCTAACTTTAACTGCTGGACTAACCCTATTTCTAGCTCCTGGTCTGACCTTAACTCTAGTTTTATTTCTATTCCTAACTCATGGTCTAACCCTAACCCGAGCCTTAACCCAGGACCCAACCCTAATCCTCACCTCTGACTTAACCTAAACCTTAAATACTGGGATAACCTAAGTTTAACTGCTGGACTAACCCTATTTCTAGCTCCTGTTCTGACCCTAACTCCTGCTTTAACTCTATTCCTAACCCATGGTGTAATCCTAACCCTAGCCTTAACCAGGGACCCAACCCTAATCCTCACCTCTGTGTTAAACTAAACCTTAAGTTCTGGCTTAAACTATGTTAAACTGCTGGAATAACCCTATTTCTAGCCCTTAGGTTTAAATTAACTCCTGTTTTTACTCTATTCCTAACCTATGGTCTAACCCTAACCCTAGCCTTAAACCAGGACTCATCCCTAATCCTCACCTCTGGCCTAACCCAAACCTAAACCTTAAATCCTGGGATAACCTAACTTTAACTGCTGGACTAACCCTATTTCTAGCTCCTGGTCTGGATCTAACTCCTGTTTTAACACTATTCCTAACCCATGGTCTTACCCTAGCCTTAACCCAGGACCGAACCCTAATCCTAACCTCTGACTTAACCTAACCCTTAAATAATGGGATAACCTAACTTTAACTGCTGGACTAACCCTATTTCTAGCTCCTGGTCTGACCTTAACTCCTGTTTTAACTCTATTCCTAACCCATGGTCTAACCCTAACCCTAGCCTTAACTCAGGACCCAACTCTAATCCTCACCTCTTGCTTAATCTAAACCTTAAATACTGGGATAAACTAACTTTAACTGCTGGACTAACCCTATTTCTAGCTCTTGGTTTGACCCTTACTCCTGTTTTTACTCTATTCCTAACCCATGGTCTAACACTAACCCTAACCTTAACCCAGGACTCAACATTAATCCTCACCTCTGGCCTAACCAAACTTTAACCTTAAATTCTGGGATAACCTAACTTTAACTGCTGGACTAACCCTATTTCTAGCTCCTGGTCTGACCTTGACTCTAGTTTTAACTCTATTTCTAACCCATGGTCTAACCCTAACCCTAGCCTTAACCCAGGACCCAACCCTAATCCTCACCTCTGACTTAACCTAAACCTTAAATACTGGGATAACCTAAGTTTAACTGCTGGACTAACCCTATTTCTAGCTCCTGGTCTGACCCTAACTCCTGCTTTAACTCTATTCCTAACCCATGGTTTAATCCTAACCCTAGCCTTAACGAGGGACCCAACCCTAATCCTCACCTCTGTGTTAAACTAAACCTTAAGTTCTGGCTTAAACTATGTTAAACTGCTGGAATAACCCTATTTCTAGCCCTTAGGTTTAAATAACTCCTGTTTTTACTCTATTCCTAACCCATGGTCTAACCCTAACCCTAGCCTTAAACCAGGACTCAACCCTAATCCTCACCTCTGGCCTAACCCAAACCTAAACCTTAAATCCTGGGATAACCTAACTTTAACTGCTGGACTAACCCTATTTCTAGCTCCTGGTCTGGATCTAACTCCTGTTTTAACACTATTCCTAATCCATGATCTAAGCTTAGCCTTAACCCAGGACCGAACCCTAATCCTCACCTCTTACTTAATCTAAACCTTAAATACTGGGATAACCTAACTTTAACTGCTGGACTAAGCCTATTTCTAGCTCTTGGTCTGACCCTTACTCCTGTTTTTACTCTATTCCTAACCCATGGTCTAACACTAACCCTAACCTTAACCCAGGACTCAACCCTAATCCTCACCTCTGGCCTAACCCAAACTTTAACCTTAAATTCTGTGATAACCTAACTTTAACTGCTGGACTAACCCTATTTCTAGCTCCTGGTCTGACCTTAACTCTAGTTTTAACTCTATTCCTAACCCATTGTCTAACCCTAACCCTAGCCTTAACCCAGGACCCAACCCTAATCCTCACCTCTGACTTAACCTAAACCTTAAATACTGGGATAACCTAAGTTTAACTGCTGGACTAACTCTATTTCTAGCTCCTGGTCTGACCCTAACTCCTGCTTTAACTCTATTCCTAACCCATGGTGTAATCCTAACCCTAGCCTTAACCAGGGACCCAACCCTAATCCTCACCTCTGTGTTAAACTAAACCTTAAGTTCTGGCTTAAATTAAGTTAAACTGCTGGAATAACCCTATTTCTAGCCCTTAGGTTTAAATTAAGTCCTGTTTTTACTCTATTCCTAACCCATGGTCTAACCCTAACCCTAGCCTTAAACCAGGACTCATCCCTAATCCTCACCTCTGGCCTAACCCAAACATAAACCTTAAATCCTGGGATAACCTAACTTTTACTGCTGGTCTAACCCTATTTCTAGCTCCTGGTCTGGATCTAACTCCTGTTTTAACACTATTCCTAAACCATGGTCTAACCTTGCCTTAACCCAGGACCGAACCCTAATCCTCACCTCTGACTTAACCTAACCCTTAAATACTGGGATAACCTAACTTTAACTGCTGGACTAACCCTATTTCTAGCTCCTGGTCTGACCCTAACTCCTGTTTTAACTTTTTTCCTAACCCATGGTCTAACCCTAACCCTAGCCTTAACTCAGGACCCAACTCTAATCCTCACCTCTTGCTTAATCTAAACCTTAAATACTGGGATAACCTAACTTTAACTGCTGGACTAACCCTATTTCTAGCTCCTGGTCTGACCTTAACTCTTGTTTTAACTCTATTCCTAACCCATTGTCTAACCCTAACCCTATTCTTAACCCAGGACCCAACCCTAATCCTCACCTCTGACTTAACCTAAACCTTAAATACCGGGATAACCTAAGTTTAACTGCTGGGCTAACACTATTTCTAGCTCCTGGTCTGACCCTAACTCCTGCTTTAACTCTATTCCTAACCCATGGTGTAATCCTAACCCTAGCCTTAACCAGGGACCCAACCCTAATCCTCACCTCTGTGTTAAACTAAACCTTAAGTTCTGGCTTAAACTATGTTAAACTGCTGGAATAACCCTATTTCTAGCCCTTAGGTTTAAATTACCTCCTATTTTTACTGTATTCCTAACCCATGGTCTATCCCTAACCCTAGCCTTAAACCAGGACTCATCCCTAATCCTCACCTCTGGCCTAACCCAAACCTAAACCTTAATTCCTGGGATAAACTAACTTTAACTGCTGGACTAACCCTATTTCTAGCTCCTGGTCTGGATCTAACTCCTGTTTTAACACTATTCCTAACCCATGGTCTAACCCTAGCCTTAACCCAGGACCGAACCCTAATCCTCACCTCTGACTTAACCTAACCCTTAAATACTGGGATAACTTAACTTTAACTGCTGGACTAACCCTATTTCTAGCACCTTCTCTGATCCTAACTCCTGTTTTAATTCTATTCCTAACCCATGGTCTAACCCTAACCCTAGCCTTAACTCAGGACCCAACTCTAATCCTCACCTCTTGCTTAATCTAAACCTTAAATACTGGGATAACCTAACTTTAACTGCTGGACTAACCCTATTTCTAGCTCCTGGTCTGACCCTAACTCCTGTTTTAACTCTATTACTAACGTATGGTCTAACCCTAACCCTAGCCTTAACCCAGGACTCAACCTTAATCCTCACCTGTGGCCTAACCCAAACTTTAACCTTAAATTCTGGGATAACCTAACTTTAACTGCTGGACTAACCATATTTCTAGCTCCTGGTCTGACCTTAACTCTAGTTTTAACTCTATTCCTAACCCATTGTCTAACCCTAACCCTAGCCTTAACCCAGGACCCAACCCTAATCCTCACCTCTGACTTAACCTAAACCTTAAAGACTGGGATAATCTAAGTTTAACTGCTGGACTAACCCTATTTCTAGCTCCTGGTCTGACCCTAACTCCTGCTTTAACTCTATTCCTAACCCATGGTGTAATCCTAACCCTAGCTTTAACCAGGGACCCAACCCTAATCCTCACCTCTGTGTTAAACTAAACCTTAAGTTCTGGCTTAAACTATGTTAAACTGCTGGAATAACCATATTTCTAGCCCTTAGGTTTAAACTAACTCTTGTTTTTACTCTATCTCTAACCCATGGTCTAACCCTAACCCTAGCCTTAAACCAGGAGTCATCCCTAATCCTCACCTCTGGCCTAACCCAAACCTAAACCTTAAATCCTGGGATAACCTAACTTTAACTGCTGGACTAACCCTATTTCTAGCTCCTGGTCTGGATCTAACTCCTGTTTTAACACTATTCCTAACTAATGGTCTAACCCTAGCCTTAACCCAGGACCGAACCCTAATCTTCACCTCTGATTTAACCTAACCCTTAAATACTAGGATAACCTAACTTTAACTGCTGGACTAACCCTATTTCTAGCTCCTGGTCTGACCCTAACTCCTGTTTTAACTCTATTCCTAAACCATGGTCTAACCCTAACCCTAGCCTTAACTCAGGACCCAACTCTAATCCTCACCTCTTGCTTAATCTAAACCTTAAATACTGGGATAACCTAACTTTAACTGCTGAACTAACCCTTTTTCTAGCTCCTCTTCTGACCCTAACACCTGTTTTAACTCTATTCCTAACCCATGGTCTAACCCTATTCCTAACCTTAACCCAGGACTCAACCCTAATCCTCACCTCTGGCCTAACCCTAACCTAAACCTTAAATTCTGGGATAACCTAACTTTAACTGCTGCATTAACCCTATTTCTAGCCCCTAGTTTTAAACTAACTCCTGTTTTTACTCTATTCCTAACCCATGGTCTACCCTAACCCTAACTTTAACCCAGGACTTAACCCTAATCCACACCTCTGACTTAACCTAAACCTTAAATACAGGGATAACCTAACTTTAACTGCTGGACTAACCCTATTTCTAGCTCCTGGTCTCACCCTAACTCCTGTTTTAACTCTGATCCTAACACGTGGTCTAACCCCAACCCTAGCCTTAACCCAGGACCCAACCCTAATCCTCACCTCTGGGATAATCTAAACCTTATATTCTGGATTAACGTAGGTTAAACTGCTGCATTAACCCTATTTCTAGCCCCTAGTTTTAAACTAACTCCTGCTTTTACTCTATTCCTAACTCATGGTCTAACCCTAACCCTAGCCTTAACCCAGAACCCAACCCTAATCCTCACCTCTGGCTTAACGCAAACCTTCAATTCTGGCTTAACATAGGTTAAACTGCTGGGCTAACCCTATTTCTAGCCCCTAGTTTTAAACTAACTCCTGTTTCTCCTCTATTCCTAACCCATGGTCTAACCCTAACCTTAACCCAGGGCTCAACACTAAACCTCACCTCTGGCCTAACCCAAACCTAAACCTTAAATTCTGGGATAACCTAACTTTAACTGCTTCATTAACCCTATTTCTAGCCCCTAGTTTTAAACTAACTCCTGTTTTTACTCTATTCCTAACCTATAGTCTAACCCTAACCTTAACCCAGGACCCAACCCTAATCCACACCTCTGACTTAACCTAAACCTTAAATACTGGGATAACCTAACTTTAACTGCTGGACTAACCCTATTTCTAGCTTCTGGTCTCACCCTAACTCCTGTTTTAACTCTGATCCTAACACGTGGTCTAACCCTAACCCTAGCCTTAACCCAGGACCCAACCCTAATCCTCACCTCTGGGATAATCTAAACCTTATATTCTGGCTTAACGTAGGTTAAACTGCTGCATTAACCCTATTTCTAGCCCTTAGTTTTAAACTAACTCCTGTTTTTACTCTATTCCTAACCCATGGTCTAACCCTAACCCTAGCCTTAACCCACAACCCAACCTTAATCCTCACCTCTGGCTTAACGCAAACCTTCAATTCTTGCTTAACATAGGTTAAACTGCTGGGCTAACCCTATTTCTAGCCCCTAGTTTTAAACTAACTCCTGTTTCCCCTCTATTCCTAACCCATGGTCTAATCCTAACCCTAGCCTTAACAGAGGACTCATCCCTAATCCTCACCTTTGGCCTAACCCAAACCTAAATATATATCAGCATTAATATTAATCCTTTATTGATATTAAACTAAAAATAAGAACATCAGTTCCTCTGATTCATATATCATCAGCTCACAAAGCCATCACCCTGTATATAGGATATAGACACCCAAGCAGCTCAATAATAATTTAGGCTGTATTGGGTATACAAGGTGGTGGCCACTAGATCAAACCAAATTAGCAAAAACAACACAATAAACAAAACAAAAAGTGAATATGCCAGTTCAAAGGACAATGATCCAATTTGATAGAAAAACTAAGCATAAAAAAAATAAATATACCTAACAAAAATCTTATCGACAAGTACCAGGTACTGACAATGGTCAGATACCATAGATATTAACATATGTTAAGGCATATAAAAAGGAGTGGTCTCACCAATTCCTTCCAAGAAGAGGGGCAGGCAGTCTCTCCTTCGGAATCCTGGGTTCAGTATGCTGGTCCAGCATTCACTCTCCCTATCCACCAGAAGGTCAAAAAATAACAAAATTACCTGCCGCCCCAAACTCCCGTCCTAACAAGGACGGTCCACATCTAAATTGCAGAGTTGGACCCCTAAGCTGACCCTGATAGTGTCCCGACGCGTTTCGTCCACATCGACTCCTCAGGGGACATAATGTTAGAAGTATACCAGGTCCTTATTGCCAGCCCTCACATGCCTCAGATGTCAAAGAGTCTGGCTCATGAAAAGTGGGGTCTTTTAAACATAGTGTTAATATGGCTCCTCCAATCAGGAGGGACAACTCACCTGATGTTTAATTCCATTAGCGTCATGTAGATACTAGTGTAGTCCCATTAGTTCTCCACACATGTAGAGCGACTTCCTGGGCTGCTCAGCGTGCGTTTCACCCTGAGACCACCCATAGCTGTCAGAGGTCAGTAGTGATTGGAAGAGAGGGAAACTTCCGTCTCACCCATAGTGCACCGCCTCCTTACGTCATACAGAAAATGTGCTGCAATAACGTCCCACATAGGGGGCGTGTCCGACCGAGGAGAACACGTGGATAGCGGGGAAAACCTCCCCCTCACCCAGAACGTGCCTCGTCATTACGTCCCCCAGAGCTTGCGTTCCACAAGCGTTCCACCTGGGGAACGCCCCCAGTCAACGAGGACGCACGATGGGAGGAAGGAACCCTTACCTCACCCGCAGCGTGCCTCCTCATTACGTCTCCAACCAGTGGAGGCGCACGACCGGCAGGGAAAACCTCTCCACATCATCCGTGATGCACCTCCTCATTACAACTCCCTTGCATAGGCACCAATCAATCTTCTAGGGGGGGAAAAGGAAAATCCTCCCCTAACCTACAGTAAAACCCCATAACAATCTATGGGGCATACATTCCAGCAACGGGGCCGCATATCGCCATCAAAGGTGACATGCCAATAGTGCCGGATAACAAGCCACCCCCGACGGATGTGAATGTTGACATTAGGGGAGGCAGTGCCGAGCCGACCGGAGGTTGTATAAAAGAGGGAAAGAATTATCCACCTCCAGAAATGAAGCATGTGATTGAACAGCTTATCGTTCCATCAGGGCAGCGCTGCCTCCCATTAGCAGTACCACATACATGGGGATTCCTGCCATAGATGCCAACTGACAGGTCACCCCTAACAACGTGTAGGCGGTGACCTTAAAGAAGGCGGAGCCCAGCCTGTCCAGAAGCTGCATGCAAGGAGGATGAACCAACTCCCAAAACAAAATATGTAATTGGACAGCCGATCATTTCATCAGGGCAGCATTGTTTCCCATTTAAAATCCCACATAAAGGGGGGATTCCTACCATCGGCAAGGGTAACTCCCCATTAGTTGAACTGTAAGGGGCGATATATCCCAGCTGATAAAAAGGGGGGAAAACACAATGATATTAATAATAATTAGAGAAATTTACAAGGGAGAAGAGAGGTATCCCAGGGGTATATTGGAGACATGATTTAATATATCTTTTAAACTCAGGGACAATAGTAAATCTACACAGTGTTGATTTCTTCATAGCTATAATCAAATCCATCACCAGCCGGTATGGAATATCTTAGCAGTAAATACGACGCTAGCATTGATGATAGATCGCACCAACGGTGACAATAATCATTATTGTTAAGGATGCCACCGATCTCCATCTCCATATGGATGAGCTGGAGGATTAGAAGGGATAGTAAAAGTAGCAGAGAACCCCACGGATACTAAATGAAACTGTTGAATAGCAATTGCTCATTTAGACCCTCCGATGAAAGAGTTTCAAGTTTTAACATCCATCTAGTTTCCCTCTGAAGGATAAGTTTATCCCAGTCTCCACCTCTTTTTGGTCTCAGGACCTTGTCAATTCCCGTGAATCTCAATACCCGAGGGTTACCCCCATGTTTGTCAATGACATGTCTGGCCACAGCAGTATCCCTTCGATGTTCGACGTCACCTAGATGTTCACCTATCCTCCTTCTAAATTCACGGATGGTTTTTCCAATATACTCAAGGCCACACGTGCAGTCGATCTTGTAAATGACTCCCTGTGTGCGGCAATTGATGAAATGTCTTATTGTATATTCCCTTGAAGTCACATTGCTTCTAAATGTCTTGGTGACCTGTATGACCGGGCATGCAATGCATCCCGAGCATTTAAAGCAGCCCTTCACACCCTTAGCTAGCCAATTGTCCTCAATTGTTCGTACAAAATGGCTATGGACCAAGCGATCTGCCAGAGATTTACCTTTCCTATAGGTGATCTGGGGTTGCTTAGACAAAATCGGACATAAGTCCTTATCCATCCTTAGAATTGACCAATGTTTGTTAAAGATACGCCGTACGCCATCAGTGCCATTGTCAAAAATGGTAATAAACCTACTTGATCCATCCTGAGTATCTGTCTTGTTTTTAGGAATCAACAATTCCGGTCTAGGTCTCTCCCCTGCCTCCTCAAAAGCTCTCTTAATAATCGTCTTGGGGTATCCCCTCTCTCGGAATTTATCCCCCAAATCTTTGGCTTGGGCTCGAAAATCTCCCTCTTTAGAGCAATTTCTCCTAATTCGAAGAAATTGCCCTTTTGGGATCCCCGTTTCAAATGTTCAGGGTGACAACTATCCCAGCAGAGCAGGGAGTTCGATGCTGTTGGTTTATAGTAGGTGCATGTGTGGAGACCCCCTTCAGCATCCCTGTGAATCAATATGTCAAGAAAGGGCAAAGTGCCCTCCTCCTCCAACACAGAAGTAAACTTCAGACCAATATTATTCACGTCAAGACCCGCTACATATTTAGACAAATCATCCCTGGGTCCATTCCAGACAACCAGAATGTCATCTATGTAGCGGGTCCAGATTTCAAAATGACGCGTTACCTCTTCCGTTTCCTGTATAAAGATCATAGTCTCCTCCCACCAACCCAGGAGCAAGTTGGCATACGAGGGGGCACAGGGGCTCCCCATCGCGGTGCCCCTGAGTTGGTGGTAGAAACGGCCGTCGAAGAGGAATACGTTCTTGGTCAGACAAAAATAGAGGAGTTTTAAGACAAATTCATTATGCTGTCGATACTGAATCCCCCTCGTCGAGAGAAAGTATCCCACAGCCTCCATCCCTTTGTCATGTGGGATGGAGGAGTAGAGGGCCTCCACATCAATACTGCCCAAGGTGGTACCAGCCTGTATAGTTATGCCCTCTAATTTACGCAACAGATCTGGTGCATCTTGTACATGAGACTGTAAGGCCAAAACAAAAGGTCTCAGGACACGATCCAAGTAAATGCCACAGTTCTGGGTAAGACTATTGATTCCAGAGACTATGGGTCTCCCCCTCAAGGGGTTCAACCCTTTATGCACTTTTGGGAGGCAATAGAAAGTTGCCATGACAGGATTTTTCTGGTATAGGAAATCGTACTCTGACTTGTCAATGACTTCCATGGTCAAACCCTCATCAAGAATTGTCCTCAATTCCTCCATATACATCCTGGTTGGATTTCCTGAGAGCACCTCATAGGTGTCTCGGTCATTCAACAAACCAGTACAAAGGCCGACATATTTATCCGTATCCATGATGACCACATTGCCACCCTTATCTGAGGGCTTTCTGACAATGTGGTCGTCATTCTCCAGGTCCTTCAGGGCCTGCATCTCTAACCTATCCAAATTGAATTTAGAAAAAGCACCGGTCGTAGCTAGGTCCTTCAGTTCTTTTGTAACCAATTCCTCAAAAATATCTATTGCCGACAAATCCGACATTACTGGTGGATTTTTGGAACTTTTATTTTTGAGGTTGGTAAAAGGGCCACGGCCCCCCAAATTAGGATTCTCTATCTACAGACTACTCAAGAGTCTAATATCTGGAAGAAGATCAGCCGGAATGTCAAGATCCTGGCAAATCCTGGCGTCCTGTTTGAGAAAATATTTTCTCCACCTCAACTTCCTAAGGAAGAAGTTGAGGTCCTTAATAGACTCAAAAAGGTCAAAATTGGATGTCGGTACAAATGATAGTCCTCTTTTGAGATGGCCTGTTTCAACTGGACTAAGTGCTTTTTTGGACAGGTTAATAACCTCTATGTTCGGTGTCATTTGCCTCTGTGGAATTGACAGTTCCTGAGAAAATAGGGTTCAAAGGAGTGAGGGGGAGGGGAATAATCCAATCTCTCTCCTAATCTATAACCTCCTCTTCCTCTTCCTCGTCCCTTGTTTTTATTTTTCTTAGACCTCTTGAGTCCCTCGGTATCCGAGGTTTCGGTATCTGTAGAGGAGGGTACTATAGATGGAATGTCCACTAATGATTGATTATTGATAACCTGATAGGCTCGGTTATCCTTAAAGTCTAGAACGTCCCTGTTATATTGTTTATGCTTCCGTTCTTTTAAATGATATTGAAACCGTTCCAGACTATCTTGTAACTTTTTCTCCTTATTGGTAAAATCTGGTTCACTAGAATATTTTTTAGTAATCTCAATAGATTCTTTAAGTTTAGTATTCAACTGTGAGAGAGTGGCCCTCTCTTCCTCCAACATAATCTGCATAAGTTTCAAGGAACTATTTGTGGCCTCTCTTTCCCAGTTGGTGACAAAGGATGCACTCTTATATCGTGGTCCAACTGAAAGCTGGATCCTAAGACCCCTTGGGACGATTCCAGCCTTAATGTAACTCTCCAAAGATTGAACCTCCCACCAGGAGACAATTTGGTCCCTATAAATCTGGGTTAGTTCATTAAAGGCTGCCCCATAGGACGGTGTGTATCTTTTCTGTGTGAATTCTCTGTCTGAAAAAACATTTCTAGCTTCAACCAACCATTCATCAGTGTTTAACCCAAACCTAAACCTTAAAATCTGGGATAACCTAACTTTAACTGCTGGACTAACCCTATTTCTAGCTCCTGGTCTGACCCTAAGTCCTGTTTTAACACTCATCCTAACCCATAGTGTAACAATAACCGTAGCCTTAACCCAGGACCCAACCCTAATCCTCACTTCTGGCTTAACCTAAACATTAAATTCTGGTTTAGCCTAGGTTAAACTGCTGGACTAACCCTATTTCTAGCCCCTAGTTTTAAACTAACTCCTGTTTTTACTCTATTCCTAACCCATGGTATAACCCTAACCCTAGCCTTAACCCAGGACCGAACCCTAATCCTCACCTCTGACTTAACCTAAACCTTAAATACTGGGATAACCTAACTTTAACTGCTGAACTAACCCTATTTCTAGCTCCTGGTCTGACCCTAACTCCGGTTTTAACTCTATTCCTAACCCATGGTCTAACCCTAACCAAAACCTTAACCCAGGACTCAACCCTAATAATCACCTCTGGCCTAACCCAAACCTTAACCTTAAATTCTGGGATAACCTAACTTTAACTGCTGGACTAACCCTATTTCTAGCTTGTGGTCTGACGCTAACTCCTGTTTTAACTCTATTACTAACCCATGGTCTAACCCTTACCCTAGCCTTAACCCAGGACCCAACCCTAATCCTCACCTCTGGCTTAACCTAAACCTTAAATTCTGGCTTAACTTAGGTTAAACTGCTGGACTAACCCTATTTCTAGCCCCTAGTTTTAAACTATCTCCTGTTTTCACTCTATTCCTAACCCATGGTCTAACCCTAACTCTAGCCTTAACCTTGAACCCAACCCTAATCCTTATCTCTGACTTAACCTAAACCTTAAATACTGGGATAACCTAACTTTAACTACTGGACTAACCCTATTTCTAGCTCCTGGTCTGACCCTAACTCCTGTTTTAACTCTAATCCTAACCCATGGTGTAACCCTAACCCTAGCCTTAACCCAGGACCCAACCCTAATCCCACCTCTGGCTTAACCCAAACCTTCAATGCTGGCTTAACATAGGTTAAACTGTTGGACTAACCTTATTTCTAGCCCCTAGTTTTAAACTAACTCCTGTTTTTCCTCTATTTCTAAGCCATGGTCTAACCCTAAACCTAACCTTAACGAAGGACTCAACCCTAATCCTCACCTCTTGCCAAACCCAAACCTAAACCTTAAATTCTGGGATAACCTAACTTTAACTGCTGGAATAACCCTATTTCTAACTCCTGGTCTGACCCTAACTCCTGTTTTAACTCTATTCCTAACCCATGGTCTAACCCTAACCCTAACCTTAACCCAGGATTTAACCCTAATCCTCACCTCTGGCCTAATCCAAACCTAAATCTTAAATTCTGGATAACCTAACTTTAACTGCTGGACTAACCCTTTTTCTAGCATCTGGTCTGAAACTAACTCCTGTTTTAACTTTATTCCTAACCCATGGTCTAACGCTAAGTCTAAATTTAACCCAGGACCCAACCCTAATGCTCACCTCTGACCTACCCTAAACCTTAAATACTGGGATAATCTAACTTTAACTGCTGGACTAACCCTATTTCTAGCTTCTGGTCTGACCCTAACTCCTGTTTTAACTCTAATCCTAACCCATGGTCTAACCCTAACCCTTGCCTTAACCTATGACCGAACTCTAATCCTCACCTATGGCTCAACCTATACCTTAAATTCTTCCTTAACCTAACTTTAACTGCTGGACTAACCCTATTTCTAGCTCCTGGTCTGACCCTAACTCCTATTTTAACTCTATTCCTAACCCATGGTCTAACCCTAACCTTAACCCAGGACTCAACCCTAATCCTCACCTCTGGCCTAACCCAAACCTTAACCTTAAATTCTGGGATAACCTAACTTTAACTGCTGGACTAACCCTATTTCTTGCTTGTGGTCTGACCCTAACTCCTGTTTTAACTCTATTACTAACCCATGATCTAACCCATACCCAAGCCTTAACCCAGGACCTAACCCTAATCCTCACCTCTGGCTTAACCTAAACCTTAAATTCTGGCCTAACGTAGGTTAAACTGCTGGACTAACCCTATTTCTAGCCCCTAGTTTTAAACTATCTCCTGTTTTTACTCTATTCCTAACCCATGGTCTAACCCTAACCCTAGCCTTAACCCAGGACCCAACCCTAATCCTTACCTCTGACTTAACCTAAACCTTAAATACTGGGATAACCTAACTTTAACTGCTGGACTAACCCTATTTCTAGCTCCTGGTCTGACCCTAACTCCTTTTTTAACTCTAATCCTAACCCATGGTCTAACCCTAACCCTAGCCTTAACCCAGGACCCAACCCTAATCCTCTCCTCTGGCTTAACCCAAACATTCAATTCTAGCTTAACATAGGTTAAACTGTTGGACTAACGTTATTTCAAGCCCCTAGTTTTAAACTAACTCCTGTTTTTCCTCTATTTCTAAGCCATGGTCTAACCCTAAACCTATACTTAACGAAGGACTCAACCCTAATCCTCACCTCTGGCCAAAGCCAAACCTAAACCTTAAATTCTGGGATAACCTAACTTTAACTGCTGTAATAACCCTATTTCTAGCTCCTGGTCTGACCCTAACTCCTGTTTTAACTCTATTCCTAACCCATGGTCTAACCCTAACCCTAACCTTAACCCAGGACTCAACCCTAATCCTCACCTCTGGCCTAACCCAAACCTAAACCTTAAATTCTGGATAACCTAACTTTAACTGCTGGACTAACCATATTTCTAGCATCTGGTCTGAAGCTAACTCCTGTTTTAACTCTATTCCTAACCCATGGTCTAACGCTAACTCTAGTTTTAACCCAGGACCCAACCTTAATGCCCACCTCTGACCTACCCTAAACCTTAAATACTGGGATAACCTAACTTTAACTGCTGGACTAAGCTTATTTCTAGCTCCTGGTCTGACCCTAACTCCTGTTTTAACTCTATTCCTAACCCATAGTCTAACCCTAACCCTAGCCTTAACTTAGGACCCAACCCTAATCCACACCTCTGACTTAACCTAAACCTTAAATACTGGGATAACCTAACTTTAACTGCTGGACTAACCCAATTTCTAACTCCTGGTCTGACCCTAACTCCTGCTTTAACTCTATTCCTAACCCATGGTGTAATCCTAACCGTAGCCTTAACCCAGGACCCAACCCTAATCCTCACCTCTGGGTTAATCTAAACCTTATATTCTGGAGTAACGTAGACTAAACTGCTGCATTAACCCTATTTCTAGCCCCTAGTTTTAAACTAACTCCTGTTTTTACTCTATTCCTAACCCATGGTCGAACCCTAACCTTAACCCAGGGCTCAACACTAAACCTCACCTCTGGCCTAACCCAAACCTAAACCTTAAATTCTGGGATAATCGAACTTTAACTGCTGGCCTAACCCTATTTCTAGCTCGTGGTCTGACAGTAACTCCTATTTTTTCTCTATTACTACCCATGGTCTAACCCTTACCCTAGCCTTAACCCAGGACCCAACCCTAATCCTCACCTCTGGCTTAACCTAAACCTTAAATTCTGGTCTAACTTAGGTTAAACTGCTGGACTAACCCTATTTCTAGCCCCTAGTTTTAAACTATCTCCTGTTTTTACTCTATTTCTAACCCATGGTCTAACCCTAACCCTAGCCTTAACCCTGGACCCAACCCTAATCCTTACCTCTGACTTAACCTAAACCTTAAATACTGGGATAACCCAACTTTAACTGCTTGACTGACCCTATTTCTAGCTCCTGGTCTGACCCTAACTCCTGTTTTAACTCTAATCCTAACCCATGGTCTAACCCTAACCCTAGCCTTAACCCAGGACCCAACCCTAATCCTCACCTCTGGCTTAACCCAAACATTCAATTCTGGCTTAACATAGGTTCAACTGTTGGACTAACTTTTTTTCAAGCCCCTAGTTTTAAACTAACTCCTGTTTTTCCTCTATTTCTAAGCCATGGTCTAACCCTAAACCTAACCTTAACGAAGGACTCAACCCTAATCCTCACCTCTGGCCAAAGCCAAACCTAAACCTTAAATTCTGGGATAACCTAACTTTAACTGCTGGAATAACCCTATTTCTAGCTCCTGGTCTGACCCAATCTCCTGTTTTAACTCTATTCCTAACCCATGGTCTAACCCTAACCCTAGCCTTAACCCAGGACTCAACCCTAATCCTCACCTCTGGGTTAATCTAAACCTTATATTCTGGAGTAACGTAGGCTACACTGCTGCATTAACCCTATTTCTAGCCCCTAGTTTTAAACTAACTCCTGTTTTTACTCTATTCCTAACCCATGGTCTAACCCTAACCTTAACCCAGGGCTCAACACTAAACCTCACCTCTGGCCTAACCCAAACCTAAACCTTAATTTCTGGGATAATCGAACTTTAACTGCTGGCCTAACCCTATTTCTAGCTCATGGTCTGACAGTAACTCCTATTTTTTCTCTATTACTAACCCATGGTCTAACCCTAACCCTTGCCTTAACCTATGACCCAACCCTAATCTTCACCTATGGCTTAACCTAAACCTTAAATTCTTCCTTAACCTAACTTTAACTGCTGGACTAACCCTATTTCTAGCTCCTGGTCTGACCCTAACTCCTGTTTTAACTCTATTCCTAACCCATGGTCTAACCCTAACCCTAACCTTAACCCAGGACTCAACCCTAATTCTCACCTCTGGCCTAACCCAAACCTTAACCTTAAATTCTGGGATAACCTAACTTTAACTGCTGGACTAACCCTATTTCTAGCTTGTGGTCTGACCCTAACTCCTGTTTTAACTCTATTACTAACCCATGGTCTAACCCTTACCCTAGCCTTAACCCAGGACCCAACCCTAATCCTCACCTCTGGCTTAACCTAAACCTTAAATTCTGGCCTAACTTAGGTTAAACTGCTGGACTAACCCTATTTCTAGCCCCTAGTTTTAAACTATCTCCTGTTTTCACTCTATTCCTAACCCATGGTCTAACGCTAACTCTAGTCTTAACCCAGGACCCAACCCTAATGCTCACCTCTGACCTACCCTAAACCTTAAATACTGGGATAACCTAACTTTAACTGCTGGACTAACCCTATTGCTAGCTCCTGGTCTGACCCTAACTCCTGTTTTAACTCTATTCCTAACCCATAGTCTAACCCTAACCCTAGCCTTAACTTAGGATCCAACCCTAATCCTCACCTCTGACTTAACTAAAACCTTAAATACTGGGATAACCTAATTTTAACTGCTTGACTAACCCTATCCCTAACTCCTGGTCTGACCTTAACTCCTGCTTTAACTCTATTACTAACCCATGGTGTAATCCTAACCGTAGCCTTAACCCAGGACCCAACCCTAATCCTTACCTCTGGGTTAATCTAAGCCTTATATTCTGGCTTAACGTAGGTTAAACTGCTGCATTAACCCTATTTCTAGTCCCTAGTTTTAAACTAACTCCTGTTTTTACTCTTTTCCTAACCCATGGTCTAACGCTAACTCTAGTCTTAACCCAGGACCCAACCCTAATGCTCACCTCTGACCTACCCTAAACCTTAAATACTGGGATAACCTAACTTTAACTGCTGGACTAACCCTATTGCTAGCTCCTGGTCTGACCCTAACTCCTGTTTTAACTCTATTCCTAACCCATAGTCTAACCCTAACCCTAGCCTTAACTTAGGATCCAACCCTAATCCTCACCTCTGACTTAACTAAAACCTTAAATACTGGGATAACCTAATTTTAACTGCTTGACTAACCCTATCCCTAACTCCTGGTCTGACCTTAACTCGTGCTTTAACTCTATTACTAACCCATGGTGTAATCCTAACCGTAGCCTTAACCCAGGACCCAACCCTAATCCTCACCTCTGGGTTAATCTAAGCCTTATATTCTGGCTTAACGTAGGTTAAACTGCTGCATTAACCCTATTTCTAGCCCCTAGTTTTAAACTAACTCCTGTTTTTACTCTATTCCTAACCCATGGTCTATCCCTAACCTTAAAGCAAGGGCTCAACCCTAATCCTCACCTCTGGCCTAACCCAAACCTAAACCTTAAAGTCTGGATAACCTAACTTTAACTGCTGGATTAACCCTATTTCTAGCATCTGGTCTGAACCTGACTCGTGTTTTAACTCTATTCCTAACCCATGGTCTAACGCTAACTCTTGTCTTAACCCAGGACCCAACCCTAATGCTCACCTCTGACCTACCCTAAACCTTAAATACTGGAATAACCTAACTTTAACTGCTGGACTAACCCTATTTCTAGCTCCTGGTCTGACCCTAAATCCTGTTTTAACTGAGAAACACAAGATTTTAAAAAAGTATACAAATTTTATTAACATGAAACCAACAACAAAGTATATCACATGATTAGAGACGGATATCAAAAATCACACAGTAAAAAATCATTACCCCTTAAAAACACAGAAAAAATCCTGGGACAGTGTGGCATTAGAGTTAGTATGTTGTGGTGGTCAAAAAGTTAGATATATGCATACACCCAAAATTACAGCAAGAATTATTTCATAACGCCAACAGTATAATATACTGTGGCAATCATAAACAGGTGTATGAATATATTTCCAAATACATCAGGGATGATCATAGAAACATTTGCACTCCAGCAGGCATAAAAAATACTGGTAATTAAATTACCACACCATGCAGATGCATACAAATTGTACATGTGAGGAACCACCACGGATTATTTATTTTATTTTGGTACGAGGGGAGGTGATCACAAAAAAGTACTGGCCCAGAAGGAGGTGATGTGGATTACCACATTGGAGACCGTTAAGCCTCAGGGCCTTAATGATCTGGTGTCCTTTAAGCCCTTCTTGTGACCACCTTCCTTGTGGACATTTTTGTTTTTTGTTTTTTGTTGGCTTTTGATATTTGCTCTAGACCCCGCTCTCCTGCGTCTTTTGGTATATATCTTCCTTGGTTAATCATGTTCTGTGTAGTACTCATTGTCTGAGTTTGACTTGAGCTGCCTCGCTGGGGGCCTTTTTTGCTCTCTGTTTGATTTTTACGGTCATTTTTTAATTTTTTCTTTTTCTCTTTGATTTTTATATATAGGGCTTGATGAGAGTGAATCTTTGGAAGTCAGCCATGTGTGAAATGTACACTCTCTGCATATATGATGGAATTACACTTTGGGATCTATGTGCATCAACCTATTTATTAAACATTTGAGCGATGTAATATGATGGAATTATACTCCAGGATTCATGCACTATCATATATATTAAATGTTTGAGCGTTGTAATATAACTTTGTTTTGTGTGGTCCGCATGGTGAGTTGCTTGGTTGTGGATATGCAGCGCATGAGATGACCATAAAATAAATTATTTCTTTACTATGGATGGCTGAGTAATGCCTCCTGGTATCTCTGTGCGCTGCGCTTTCCACAAACTTCTTGATTATAATATCATTTATTCTTATCAACTCTCTATGCGAGAATATATACTTACAAAATGGTTATTTGCTCAAAAAACAAGATCCCAGTAAAATGCGTATGGGATTTCGATATTTACACTGGTTGCCAGTACTTTTGCCCTCATCCAAGATGGCGCTGGACTCACTGATGCTTGTACGCTCCGTGTGTGTCGGTGTCTGTCCCTTCCCTGCAGCCGGCGCCCAATGAGTGAAGCGATTAGCGCGCATGCGCAATGCGGCTTCCGGGACGCCGGCTGGAGTGGGCGGCATGGCCGCCACCGCACACTGTGCATCACTGATGAGCCTCAGGTGAGTCCTGCGCCATAAAAAGATGACCATCTCCCTGTCACAGCACCTCCTGACGAAGCGAATGTGAAACGCGCGTAGAGGTGCTGGGCAGTGTGGTTCTACAGGTAGTGGTCTTTTAACAAGCTCCAAAATTGCCTCCAGCAGCTACTAGGCTGTGGTTCCCCCCCCCCTTTTCCCCACCTCCCCCCTTTAGGGTGATAGGAGGGTATGGCATGTATTTGGGGATCTTGTACTGACTTGAATGCTGGCAAACCCTGATAGGATTATAAATCCATTGCAGAAATGTATGCTCTGACTCATGTAACCTGTGGGGGTCCCTCACGTGTACAATATGTATGCATTTGCATGGTGTGGTAATCTAAACATCACTATTTTAACTACGCCCGGTGGAGTGTTAGTTTCTGCATGATTATTCCTGTTGTATTTTGGGATTTATTCATACACCTT
This sequence comes from Anomaloglossus baeobatrachus, assembly GCF_048569485.1. Classification (NCBI taxonomy): domain Eukaryota; kingdom Metazoa; phylum Chordata; class Amphibia; order Anura; family Aromobatidae; genus Anomaloglossus; species Anomaloglossus baeobatrachus. The sequence continues at coordinate 454,527,499 of NC_134353.1, read as the reverse complement.
CTTTAGGATTGCCACAGTATGTCAGACTAATGGCTCTATGAATCAATCCCTGACTCTGAGGTGTATGTATACTATTGTTCCAAAAATTTATTTACAGAAATGTATGCTCTGACTCATGTAATCCGTGGTGGTTCCTCACATGTACAATTTGAATGCATCTGCATGGTGTGGTAATTTAATTACCAGCATTTTTTATGCCTGCTGGAGTGCCAATGTTTCTATGATCATCCCTGATGTATTTGGAAATATATTCATACACCTGTTTATGATTGCCACAGTATATTATACTGTTGGCCTTATGAAATAATTCTTGCTGTAATTTTGGGTGTATGCATATATCTAACTTTTTCACCACCACAACATACTAACTCTAATGCCACACTGTCCCAGGATTTTTTCTGTGTTTTTAAGGGGTAATGATTTTTTACTGTGTGATTTTTGATATCTGTCTCTATTCATGTGATATACTTTGTTGTTGGTATCATGTTAATAAAATTTGTATACTTTTTTGAAATCTTGTGTAATTGTTTCTCTGATGCACTATGTGATTATGCAGGTCTAATGTAGGTTTATATATTCTGTTTGGTGGACATGCATATATAAAATATGGATTTCTATTTCCGCTTTTGGATTTATATTCTGTTTTTTGGTTTGGATTTAGGCTCCAATATGGATTACAAAAGTAGAGATGGCTGTTGGATCACACAGTTGAGCGAGGTCTTCGGCGGCAGCTCTGGTCCAGCTCAAGTTTCAACCTCTATACAGTACTGTGAGTTACAGAATAGATACAAGGATTTAGTCCATAAGCGCATGAGAGCGTGGTGGAACAAGGCCTCTTTAGAGCAGTATCTTTCTAGGGGGATCATCCCCAGAGGCCTGAGAGTTCAAGTTTTTCCCTCTTTTGAGCTTGATGATGCCAATTTTAAAAAAAGATGGGAGGAGGCCTGTGGGTTATGTTCCCGAACGATGTTGGAACTCCTTATCGGTTTTGATAAAAAGAAAATTGAAACTTTGAAGGCCGAAATTGAGATAGTCAACTCTGAGATCAAATTGAAGAGGTCTAAAGATGCCATAGATATTTTTGAAAAGGAAGTGCAGAAGGATTCCCTTCGTTGGGAAAATCATATTAAACAATTTAAATTAAAGAAATTTCAGCGTGATATTGAGGATCATGAATCGGACAAGGTGTACAGGTGGCATCAGCCCAAAAGATTCAGATCAAGATCTAGGTCTAGATCCACCTATAGAAACTCTTCAATGTCATCAGATGATTGTTCAAGGAGCCCCTTTCCTGGTCCTTCAGCAAATCAAAATGGTCCTGAAAGATCTACTGCAGGCGGAGTAACAACTCGCAACAGTACTAAAAAGAAGACTAATCAGTCTGAGAGTGGAGGCAAAGACCGTGGGACTAAAGATAGTCTGCAGGTGATTAATTTGTCGGAACATCTACTTACACAGGATCAGATTGATGTTTTGCAGATGGGCCTGTCATTCTCGCCTGTGGCTAGATTTGACAGGTTTACTGCCATTAAGGATATCCAATTGTTTGGCTGGAAGCTCCTCTTTAAGAAACATTTCTCTAGGAGGAATGATGCTGATTGGGCCACCCTGTCCACACAGGACAGAGAAGTTGTTGAACTCTTTGAATCCTTATTGGCAGAACAAGAGGAAACAACCACCTCAAAATTTCCACAATCCATTAAGAAGAAGTCCTCTGCCTTTCCCCCATTGTCAGCCTGTCCCACTGTAGACCTATTCGTCAAACTGGTCACTCAAGACCTTCGCAAACTCCCTGAGACAAGATCACATGATAATCTGAATCAGGGACAAAGAAAAGCGATTGACGAGTTATCAAAAATGCAGGATATAGTGGTGAAACAGGCTGACAAGGGGGGAAACGTAGTTATTTGGCCAATTGTCAAGTACGAGGCCGAGGCCTTCAAGCAGTTAAACAATCGTGACTGCTATCAAAAATTGGATAGTAATCCATCTGCAATTTTCAAATCTGAACTTGATGACATTCTCAAAAAAGCTTGCAATGATAACATCATCCCTGTGAGCATCCTGGAGGTCCTTGTGAACCAATTCCCTATTGTACCAACTATATACTTTCTACCGAAGGTTCATAAGAGCCTCCAGGATCCTCCGGGAAGACCGATAGTCTCGGGCATTAATAGCTTATGCGAACCGCCTGTAGATTTCTGGATCATTACTTACAACCTTTGATGTTTGACTTGCCCTCCTATATTCGGGATTCAGCTGACCTGTTGGTACGGATACGGGACTTGCATTTGGATGATGACGTTATAATGATGACTGCTGACGTAGAGTCATTGTACACGTCTATTGCACACTCTGATGGGTTAAGGGCTGTAGAGTTTTATTTAAGCACTACCTCTCTAGATAGTAATCTTATCTTCCTCCTGCTCACCCTGCTGAAATTCATCCTCACCCACAACTTCTTCCTGTTTAAGGGGCGCTACTATCTCCAGGAGAGGGACACTGCTATGGGGGCGTCTTGTGCGCCATCGTATGCGTGCCTCTTCCTGGGGTATTGGGAGCGCTCCATTCAATATCCTGACAGTGATAGAGGTTCAGTCTTGTTGTGGGTGAGGCATATAGATGACGTGTTCATGATTTGGCAGGGTGGACAGGAGGAACTAGAGCGGTTTATGAGCATTTTGAATGTTAACAATTCTAATATAAAACTAACTTATCATTGCAGCCCTAACTCAATAGAGTTTCTGGACATCAGAATAATGAAGGGAGTGGACGGCTCCATTGTAACGGACATTTTTAGAAAAAGAACAGCAGTTAACTCCCTTCTCAGTGCAAAATCTTCTCATCCCCCACAGGTCATCAACTCCATACCGACAGGTCAGTTTTTGAGAGCCCGCAGGTTTTGTTCGGACGATGTTCTGTTTGAGGGCCAGGCGGCGGACCTTAGGAGGCGTTTTAAGTCCCACCACTATAGTGATAGGACGATTGAATCTGGCTATGAGAGGGCAAGACATACCCCGAGGGATAACCTCCTTAAACCGAGTGTAAGAAGATCGGATCAAAAAGTCAGATTTATTACGGCCTATCACTCTCAGTGGAGGGAAATGTATGAAGTTGTAGCACGCTATTGGCCTATACTTATGTCTGATAGTGATCTAGCAAAAGTCATCTCGGCTGGGCCATCGATTATGCCATGTAGGTCCAAAACAATAAAGGACATGATAGTGAAGAGTCACTATGTCCCACCCCCCTCTACATTTCTGGGTTTGACAAAGGGACCCAAATGGGGTTCTTTTTCTTGTGGAGACTGTGGGGCTTGTCCCCAAATGGAGAGGTCTTTCACTTTTCATGATGCATCTAACACTAAGTCCTACAAGATTGTGCATACTATTAACTGCAGGACAACATTTGTTGTTTATTGGGCTAAGTGCCCTTGCGGGTTAATATATGTAGGGTTGACCTCCCGGGAATTTAGAGTCAGGATTCTCGAACATATTAGGGACATCAAAAACGCTGCGAAAGTGGAAACAGCAGAAGAATTTGATGCTCTTAATAATATACCCAGGCACTTTCGGGAAAAGCACAGTTGCAACTGGCGCCTCCTCAAGTTCAGAGGGATAGATAGAGTTTATTTTGGTACGAGGGGAGGTGATCACAAAAAAGTACTGGCCCAGAAGGAGGTGAAGGGGATTACCACATTGGAGACCGTTAAGCCTCAGGGCCTTAATGATCTGGTGTCCTTTAAGCCCTTCTTGTGACCACCTTCCTTGTGGACGTTTTTGTTTTTTGTTTTTTGTTGGCTTTTGATATTTGCTCTAGACCCTGCTCTCCTGCGTCTTTTGGTATAAATCTTCCTTGGTTAATCATGTTCTGTGTAGTACTCATTGTCTGAGTTTGACTTGAGCTGCCTTGCTGGGGGCCTTTTTTGCTCTCTGTTTGATTTTTATGGTAATTTTTTAATTTTCTCTTTTTCGCTCTGATTTTTATATATAGGGCTTGATGAGAGCGAATCTTTGGAAGTCAGCCATGTGTGAAATGTACACTCTCTGCATGTATGATGGAATTACACTTTGGGATCTATGTGCATCAACCTATTTATTAAACATTTGAGCGATGTAATATGATGGAATTATACTCCAGGATTCATGCACTATCATATATATTAAATGTTTGAGCGTTGTAATATAACTTTGTTTTGTGTGGTCCGCATGGTGAGTTGCTTGGTTGTGGATATGCAGCGCATGAGATGACCATAAAATAATAAATTATTTCTTTACTATGGATGGCTGAGTAATGCCTCCTGGTATCTCTGTGCGCTGCGCTTTCCACAAACTTCTTGATTATAATATCATTTATTCTTATCAACTCTCTATGCGAGAATATATACTTACAAAATGGTTATTTGCTCAAAAAACAAGATCCCAGTAAAATGTGTATGGGATTTCCATATTTACACTGGTTGCCAGTACTTTTGCCCTCATCCAAGATGGCGCTGGACTCACTGATGCTTGTACGCTCCGTGTGTGTCGGTGTCTGTCCCTCCCCTGCAGCCGGCGCCCAATGAGTGAAGCGATTAGCGCGCATGCGCAATGCGGCTTCCGGGACGCCGGCTGGAGTGGGCGGCATGGCCGCCGCCGCACACTGTGCATCACTGATGAGCCTCAGGTGAGTCCTGCGCCATAAAAAGATGACCATCTTCCTGTCACAGCACCTCCTGACGAAGCAAGTGTGAAACGCGCGTAGAGGTGCTGGGCAGTGTGGTTCTACAGGTAGTGGTCTTTTAACAACTTCCAAAATTGCCTCCAGCAGCTACTAGGCTGTGGTCCCCCCCCTTTTTCCCCACCTCCCCTCTGTAGGGTGATAGGAGGGTATGGCATGTATTTGGGGATCTTGTACTGACTTGAATGCTGGCAAACCCTGATAGGATTATAAATCCAATACAAAAGTTCAATAAACCCATCTTTTGAGATACCTTTAAGACTCCAACAACAGCTTCAAAATATAACGGACATGAGTCAGTATCAAATTATGCATATTTTTATTTTTTTATTCAACAACAAAATATTTCTTTTCCAAAAAATATATATTATAAAATATTGTGCTCAATATTATAGTAGATTGATCCCAGTAAAAAACAGTAAACACAGAACTAAAGCTAGTCCATGGGGTCCATTTTATAACACTGTTCAAACCATAACCACATATAAGTGAACACAGGGGATATCACTTATGGAGCTCCCAGCACTTCCTGAATCAAACAATGGTAGCAGTGAAAGAAACACCTTAGATTAAATCTCCAAGTGTTATTTTTATATATAAAGTTATCTAATTGCCCACATAAATGGTATTTAAACATTCACAGCGCCAGTGGATGAACAGGAGTGTTTCAGATTATAGCCCTAATCCCCTGCTGTTCATTTTATATCCCGAACAATGGCCTGCGCGCTGCGCATATGTCACCTCAATCCCAGATGGAAAAGGGAGTGGAATCAAAGGAAACCCTCTGTCTCCAGGGTGTCAGGTGCACAGCACACACAGCCCAAGCCAGGTCATTAATACGATCAGTACATAATAACACTCATATGCAGAAACCGATCAAGCAGTTTGAAAGATTAAATTCAATAAGTTTGTTTAGTTACCCATAGTGGGAGTAGACCACCTGGACAGCTCCCCGACACGTGTTTCGCAGTCCGCTTTCTCAAGGGGGCGTGGTATTTGGGCGCTCCCTCCCTGTCTTAAATGCGGTGCCACATAACACCATGTGATATCACCCAGCCAATCCATCACGCTGTATCTCCGGCGTACAAGCGTCAATACAAATCATGCCGTATGTAAGTAATCCATTGGGTGGGGGAGGTCACATGGTGGTGATGAAGGTAACGTCATCACTTGTGCATGCTGGGTAGAGCAATGCGCGCCACATCCGCCAACCACGCCAGCCGGGGCATGCGCAGGAGAGAGTCCTACCTCCCATCCCTTCCATGGTCCGGAGGCGCGGCTTCCAGAAAGTAATCGCAGAAGTGCGCGTAATTAAACTCTGCACACTCCATAGAGATCCAATCCAGACGCCACAACAACCGAATATCGGGCCCATGGGGTATAGGCAGCAGGCGCCTTGCTGTCCCACCACATGTCCCAAACAATCGGCTGCAGGGCACCCAGGTTGATCATCCAAGGTAACATGTGCAGAGAAAAATATGCACATTTACACCAGGCAAAACCGCATCCAAGCCTTATCAAATCACTTATAAAGTCTGAATTATTGTGAATTTTTATATATATATATATTTTTTTATTTTTATTTTATTATAAATGCTAATTTCTACATAATTTTATGCTAATTTTCTAAAAGAAAAATGGAAAAAGGCAAATAGGAAAAATGAAAAAGAGGGAAAAGAAATGAAAGGGAACCAAACGGAATAAAAAGAATAAAAAGAAGAAGCAGGAAAAAGACCCTATAAGAATAACGAGGCAGTAGTCATCAGACTTAACAAAGATTAAATTCCATGTATGAAGAGGGAGTAACTAGAAATTTTTATGCCAGATAAATTCTTATACTGTACCGCCTCTTCAATTTACAATTATATTATGCCGTAAATATAACAATAATAATAAAAATAATAATATTAATAATAAGGAAAAAGGGGGGGGGAGGGGGGAGGGGGGAAGGGGAGGGAGGAGAGGAGAGGAATGAGAAGGGGGGGGGGGTGGGGGGGAGGGAGAATAGTTATCCCTTTGAAATTCAATATTTCACTACATATCAAATATATATAGATATGCAAAGTTTACCAAAATGGTCTCACTATATCTAGTCGGTCTCAAGATGTAAAACTTATCACCATGACGGGGTGACAGGCACCATGCCAACCCCCACACGGACAATTACGACAATTTTTGCGTAGTGAAGAGGAGGGGGGGGGGGGGGAGGGGAAGAGGGGAATGAAGGGGGGGGGGGAGGGGAGGGGGAGGGGGCAGGGGGGAATGGGAGGGAGAGGGAGGGGAACAGGGTGGGGAAATTTTGGATATAATCAAAGTCCATGGTCTTTCATCGTCAGAGGTCTTCCTCCTCATTGCCTTCCTCCACTATTCATAACGTAATTTCATTATTTTTTCTGATGTTCCTCTTTAATCCAATTTCTTTCCTATTTTCGGTATATCACGCAACACTCAGAACAAGCGATTCGAAAGAGGAAACGTCACTATAACAATAAGGGAAAGGTATACTATATTAAAACCACAATAATTAAAAACAAATTAAAAACACTGCCACTGGAGGGAGATCCAAGAGAAGAATGGTATCACACATGGTATATCACAAGTATGAAGCAAAACCCAAAGACTCATTCAAACCCTGGGGCTTCATAGTCCCCAGGGTTGAAATCCATCTACATTCTCTTTGTGCTAATATTTTCATAATGTTGCCACCGCGGTTACCCAAAGTTACATGATCAATACCTCGTACTGAAAAGGTTGTAGGGTCCGAGTTGTGTTTTTGTCTAAAATGACGGGGAATTGTTTTCAATTGTGTGACATCTATCGCCGTTTTTCCATTTATTATGTCACGAACGTGTTCACGTACCCTAATTCTTAATTGTCGTGACGTTAACCCTACATAAATTTTTGGGCAGCCACACGTGGCATAGTATATAACTTGGGTTGTGCTACATGAAATATGGTGGTTAATTCTATAATTCTCTTTGCCATTTGCAGAGGAAAAATCTTTTGCCCTACATATATTTTTATTTTTGCACGATATACAGTCGCCACATGGATAACATCCGTGGGGCGGACCTGTTGTATTAAATGGATTGCTCTTTGGAGGTTCGTAATGACTTTTTACGAGTATGTCTCTCAAGTTCTTACTCCTTCGCGATGTCATAAGAGGGGCGTCAGGCAGGTGTCTAGACAGAGTCGGCTCAGTTTTTAATACATTCCAGTGTTTTTGTAGGATTGATCTCATAGTCATCCACTCACTGTTATACGTCGAGATATATCTCAACTGGTTCCCTGTCTCCTGTTTCCTTCCACTGGTTTGTAAAAGTTTTTCACGTGGTATGCATCTGGCCCGGCCATATCCCCTCCCTATACACCTGTTGCTATACCCACGGTCCCTGAAACGTTGTTTCAGGTCCGTGGATTGATGGAAAAAGGCTTCCTCAGATGAGCAGATCCGTCTCGCCCTGAGGAATTGACCAACTGGGATGGCATTTATTGTGGAAAAAGGATGAGCGGATGTTGCATGTAAAAGGGTGTTTGCAGAGGTGGGCTTTCGGTACATATCCGTCTGCAACACCATACCGGCATTGGTCCGAATCTTAATATCCAAAAAATCTATTGAGGTGTTACTACAAATATAAGTTAATTTAATATTATAATTATTTTCATTTAATTGTACCATAAACTGATGTAAGTCATGTTCGGACCCCTGCCAGATGATGAGCAGATCGTCTATGTACCTCAGCCAGCACTGCACATGGTCTACGGCCCCCACCCCCCCGTCGCCAAACACCTCTCTCTCCCAAAATCAAAGGAAGAGATTGGCAAACGAAGGGGCACAGGCCGCACCCATTGCAGTGCCACACCTCTGCAAATAATAACAATCCTTAAAAATAAAAAAGTTATGTGTTAAAACAAAATCCAACAATTCCAAAATTAAATTACATATGTTGCCATCCCAGTTGCTCATCCCCAGGAAGAAACGGACCGCATTAAGTCCATCTTGGTGCCGGATACAGGTGTATAGGGATTCGACATCGGCCGTGACCAGAAGCATATCTTTTTCCAGGGTAATGCCATTTAACCTCGCCAGGACGTCAGTTGTATCACGGACGTAGGATGGGAGCGTTTCCACGACAGGTTTTAAATAATAGTCAATGAATTTACATATCGGCTCACTAAGTCCACCCATGCCCGACACAATTGGACGTCCTGGAGGTTGTATTGCATTTTTATGTATTTTTGGAATAAAGTAAATAGTGGGTATTTTTGGAGTTGTATTCAATAAACCATCATAGATTTTCTTTGGTATAATACCCCTTTCGAAAGCCCTTTGTAAAATATCTTCCAGCGTGGATGAGAAAGAAGGCAGGGGATTTCTATCTAATTTTTGATACGTATCTCTGTCTTTAAGCTGCCTGAACGCCTCCTTCTCATACATTGCGACGGGCCACAGTACTATATTCCCCCCCTTGTCCGCCGGTTTAATTACGATATCATCCATTTCACCTAGTTCTCTCAAGGCTTTTCGTTGACTAAATGTCAGATTATCTCTGATCCTTCTATTTGGGATCTTTTTGAAATCCTGTATGACAAGTTTCACAAAAATCTCAACCGCTGGTGATATCGACAGGGGGGGGAACCTGGTGGATTTTGGGTAAATAGTACTCGGAAAGTCTTTTTTATCCGTAGAATTTTGTTCTCTTATTAAATCCTCCAATATTTCTAATGTTTCCTGCTCTGTTATAGCATTAGTATTATCACTTTTATCACCTTTATCATGTAACTTTCTTAGAATCAACTTGCGTACAAACAGAAACAGGTCCTTAGTTGCTATAAATTCATTGAAGCCATTAGTTGGGGCAAAGGTTAACCCTTTACTAAGGACTTCAATCTGTGTAGATGTTAATATATAATTAGATAAATTAATTACCTCTGGTGGGTTATTCTTTTTCTTATTATTGTCCTTCTTGTCTGGTAGGGTAGTTTGTTGTTTCTTACGCTTAATTGGAGATTTTGTTCTATTATATCTCAAGTCATAGAAATTAGATTGTTTAGGTCGAACTACCGGATTATCCTCCCCGGATGTCTGTGATGTCATAGATCCAGATCGTGATCGCATGATGGTCCTTGATCTCCCCCTAAAGGAATGGCTCCATTTGTATACTGCATTAGATTTACGGTCATTTTCATCCCGCTGGAATTTCTTAATTTTGTTGTCACAAATTGATTTCTCCCATTTCTGGATTTCCTCATCTAAATCAGAATTTACCTTATTCCAATCATTTTTAGACAATTCCTCTTTCAGTTTTTTTTGTATATCCTCTATTTTCTCATCCAATTTGTCAATCGTATCAGAGTTATGTTGTATAAGTAGACCCATAAAGTCTCTAGAGCATTTATTGGCCACCTGTTCCCATTTATCTCTGAATATTTCCTCATCAATGGCATATGAAGGGAAGAGCTGAATTCTTAGACCTCTTGGTATGAGTTCTTTTTCTATGTATTTTGTTAAAAAAGCTCTATTCCACCATGTCTTGACTCGTTTATTAAATGCCTCTTTTAATTCTCGGATTAAACCATGTGTATCTCTACCTCCCTCCAAAGTGGCAGGACTGGGATCATTACAAAATACTTCATTCAATCGTGATTGGATCTCTATGAAGTGTGCAGAGTTTAATTACGCGCACTTCTGCGATTACTTTCTGGAAGCCGCGCCTCCGGACCATGGAAGGGATGGGAGGTAGGACTCTCTCCTGCGCATGCCCCGGCTGGCGTGGTTGGCGGATGTGGCGCGCATTGCTCTACCCAGCATGCACAAGTGATGACGTTACCTTCATCACCACCATGTGACCTCCCCCACCCAATGGATTACTTACATACGGCATGATTTGTATTGACGCTTGTATGCCGGAGATACAGCGTGATGGATTGGCTGGGTGATATCACATGGTGTTATGTGGCACCGCATTTAAGACAGGGAGGGAGCGCCCAAATACCACGCCCCCTTGAGAAAGCGGACTGCGAAACACGTGTCGGGGAGCTGTCCAGGTGGTCCACTCCCACTATGGGTAACTAAACAAACTTATTGAATTTAATCTTTCAAACTGCTTGATCGGTTTCTGCATATGAGTGTTATTATGTACTGATCGTATTAATGACCTGGCTTGGGCTGTGTGTGCTGTGCACCTGACACCCTGGAGACAGAGGGTTTCCTTTGATTCCACTCCCTTTTCCATCTGGGATTGAGGTGACATATGCGCAGCGCGCAGGCCATTGTTCGGGATATAAAATGAACAGCAGGGGATTAGGGCTATAATCTGAAACACTCCTGTTCATCCACTGGCGCTGTGAATGTTTAAATACCATTTATGTGGGCAATTAGATAACTTTATATATAAAAATAACACTTGGAGATTTAATCTAAGGTGTTTCTTTCACTGCTACCATTGTTTGATTCAGGAAGTGCTGGGAGCTCCATAAGTGATATCCCCTGTGTTCACTTATATGTGGTTATGGTTTGAACAGTGTTATAAAATGGACCCCATGGACTAGCTTTAGTTCTGTGTTTACTGTTTTTTACTGGGATCAATCTACTATAATATTGAGCACAATATTTTATAATATATATTTTTTGGAAAAGAAATATTTTGTTGTTGAATAAAAAAATAAAAATATGCATAATTTGATACTGACTCATGTCCGTTATATTTTGAAGGATTATAAATCCATTGCAGAAATGTATGCTCTGACTCATGTAACCTGTGGGGGTCCCTCACGTGTACAATATGTATGCATTTGCATGGTGTGGTAATCTAAACATCACTATTTTAACTAGGCCCGGTGGAGTGTTAGTTTCTGCATGATTATTCCTATTGTATTTTGGGATTTATTCATACACCTTCTTTAGGATTGCCACAGTATGTCAGACTAATGGCTCTATGAATCAATCTCTGACTCTGAGGTGTATGCATAATATTGTTCCAAAAATTTATTTACAGAAATGTATGCTCTCATGTAATCCGTGGAGGTTCCTCACATGTACAATTTGAATGCATCTGCATGGTGTGGTAATTTAATTACCAGCATTTTTTATGCCTGCTGGAGTGCCAATGTTTCTATGATCATCCCTGATGTATTTGGAAATATATTCATACACCTGTTTATGATTGCCACAGTATATTATACTGTTGGCCTTATGAAATAATTCTTGCTGTAATTTTGGGTGTATGCATATATCTAACTTTTTCACCACCACAACATACTAACTCTAATGCCACACTGTCCCAGGATTTTTTCTGTGTTTTTAAGGGGTAATGATTTTTTACTGTGTGATTTTTGATATCCGTCTCTAATCATGTGATATACTTTGTTGTTGGTATCATGTTAATAAAATTTGTATAATTTTTTGAAATCTTGTGTAATTGTTTCTCTGATGCACTGATGATGTGATTTTGCAGGTCTAATGTAGGTTTATATATTCTGTTTGGTAGACATGCATATATAAAATATGGATTTCTATTTCCACTTTTGGATTTATATCCTGTTTTAACTCCATTCCTAACCCATAGTCTAACCCTAATCCTAGCCTTAACTTAGGACCCAACCCTAATCTACACCTCTGACTTAACCTAAACCTTAAATACTGGGATAACCTAAGTTTAACTACCGGACTAACCCTATTTCTAGCTCCTGGTCTGACCCTAACTCCTGCTTTAACTCTATTCCTAACCCATGGTGTAATCCTAACGCTAGCCTTAACCAGGGACCCAACCATAATCCTCACATCTGTCGTATACTAAACCTTAAGTTCTGGCTTAAACTATGTTAAACTGCTGGAATAACCCTATTTCTAGCCATTAGTTTTAAACTAACTCCTGTTTTTACTCTATTCCTAACCCATGGTCTACCCCTAACCCTAGCCTTAATCCAGGACTCATTCCTAATCCTCACCTATGGCCTAACCAAAACCTTAAATTCTGGCTTAACCTAGGTTAAACTGCTGGACTAACCCTATTTCTAGCCCCTAGTTTTAAACTAACCCCTTTTTTTTACTCTATTCCTAACTAGAGTTGAGCGCGGTTCGTGGTTCGTGGTTCTCCAGTTCGCGGCTCGAGTGATTTTGGGGCATGTTCTAGATCGAACTAGAACTCGAGCTTTTTGCAAAAGCTCGATAGTTCTAGAAACGTTCGAGAACGGTTCTAGCAGCCAAAAAACAGCTAAATCATAGCTTGGTTTCTGCTGTAATAGTGTAAGTCACTCTGTGAATCAAACTATTATCACATTTCAGTGTATAGTGTGCGTGAACAGCGCCTTCAGATCACTGCTGTTTCTATAATGGCGATCGCCATTTTTTTTTTTTTTTTTTCTTGTCTTCCTTCCCTAAGTGCGCGCGTCTTGTGGGGCGGGCCAGCATGTCAGCCAATCCCAGACACACACACAGCTAAGTGGACTTTGAGCCAGAGAAGCAACGGCATGTGTGATAGGATCTGCATGTCACATGTCCCTGCATTATAAAACTGGACATTTTCTTCACGGACGCCATTATCTGCCTTCTGCGTCTTTGGTGTCAGACATCACTGTCGCAGCTCCGTCTTCCTGAGTCCTATAGCCGATACAGCTGTATGCGCTGCATACACAGCGTTAGACAGCTTAGGGAGAGCACTTTATAGCAGTCCTTTTAAGGGCTCCAACCGGCAGGGTCAGAGAGCCATAGGTGATAGGTCCTGCAAACAGCAACAGCGTCTGTGTAGCCCAGGTCAGGGATTTCCTACCTGCATTTCACCATTAGGAGGGAATAGAAAGGCAGGCTTCCATTCCTCTACCCAGAGCACCACAATCCTGCCACTGTACCCTCTTGTCCTCTGCACACTCCAACTGATAACTAAGCCATTATACTAGCAAACACTCAGTGTACCTAGTGGCATCCTATACGTGGCTATTGGACTTTGCTATAGTCCCACTAGTGCAAAGACATTTGCAGAGCGCGTCTGCCTGCATTGCACACTACAACTCATTCTAACCAAGCCATTATACTAGCAAACACTCAGTGTACCTAGTGGCATCCTATACGTGGCTATTGGACTTTGCTATAGTCCCACTAGTGCAAAGACATTTGCAGAGCGCGTCTGCCTGCATTGCACACTACAACTCATTCTAACCAAGCCATTATACTAGCAAACACTCAGTGTACCTAGTGGCATCCTATACGTGGCTATTGGACTTTGCTATAGTCCCACTAGTGCAAAGACATTTGCAGAGCGCGTCTGCCTGCATTGCACACTCCAACTCATTAAAACCAAGCCATTATACTAGCAAACACTCAGTGTACCTAGTGGCATCCTATACGTGGCTATTGGACTTTGCTATAGTCCCACTAGTGCAAAGACATTTGCATAGCGCGTCTGCCGGCATTGCACACTCAAACTCATTTTAACTAAGCCATTATACTAGCAAACACTCAGTGTACCTAGTGGCATCCTATACGTGGCTATTGGACTTTGCTATAGTCCCACTAGTGCAAAGACATTAGCAGAGCACATCTGCCTGCATTGCACACTACAACTCATTCTAACCAAGCCATTATACTAGCAAACACTCAGTGTACCTAGTGGCATCCTATACGTGGCTATTGGACTTTGCTATAGTCCCACTAGTGCAAAGACATTTGCATAGCGCGTCTGCCTGCATTGCACACTCAAACTCATTTTAACTAAGCCATTATACTAGCAAACACTCAGTGTACCTAGTGGCATCCTATACGTGGCTATTGGACTTTGCTATAGTCCCACTAGTGCAAAGACATTAGCAGAGCACATCTGCCTGCATTGCACACTACAACTCATTCTAACCAAGCCATTATACTAGCAAACACTCAGTGTACCTAGTGGCATCCTATATGTGGCTATTGGACTTTGCTATAGTCCCACTAGTGCAAAGACATTTGCAGAGCGCGTCTGCCTGCATTGCACACTCCAACTCATTAAAACCAAGCCATTATACTAGCAAACACTCAGTGTACCTAGTGGCATCCTATACGTGGCTATTGGACTTTGCTATAGTCCCACTAGTGCAAAGACATTTGCATAGCGCGTCTGCCTGCATTGCACACTCAAACTCATTTTAACTAAGCCATTATACTAGCAAACACTCAGTGTACCTAGTGGCATCCTATACGTGGCTATTGGACTTTGCTATAGTCCCACTAGTGCAAAGATATTAGCAGAGCACATCTGCCTGCATTGCACACTCCAACTTTTTTAAACTAAGCAATTTTACTAGCAAACACTCAGTGTACCTAGTGGCATCCTAAACGTGGCTATTGGACTTTGCTATAGTCCCACTAGTGCAAAGACATTTGCAGAGCACGTCTGCCTGCATTGCACACTACAACTCATTGTTACTAAGCCATTATACTAGCAAACACTCAGTGTACCTAGTTGTATCCTAAACGTGGCTATTGTACTTTTGTCTATTCACAGTATTGGAACGATATTTGCAGCACGTCTGCCTGCATTGCACACTCTAACTTTTTTAAACTCAGCCATTTATAGTAGCAAACACTCAGTGTACCTAGTTGTATCCTAAACGTGGCTATTGTACTTTTGTCAATTCACAGTATTGGAACGTTATTTGCAGCACGTCTGCCTGCATTGCACACTCAAACTTTTTTAAACTCAGCCATTTATAGTAGCAAACACTCAGTGTACCTAGTTGTATCCTAAACGTGGCTATTGTACTTTTGTCTATTCACAGTATTGGAACGATATTTGCAGCACGTCTGCCTGCATTGCACACTCTAACTTTTTTAAACTCAGCCATTATACTAGCAAACACTCAGTGTACCTAGTTGTATCCTAAACGTGGCTATTGTACTTTTGTCAATTCACAGTATTGGAACGTTATTTGCAGCACGTCTGCCTGCATTGCACACTCAAACTTTTTTAAACTCAGCCATTTATAGTAGCAAACACTCAGTGTACCTAGTTGTATCCTAAACGTGGCTATTGTACTTTTGTCAATTCACAGTATTGGAACGTTATTTGCAGCACGTCTGCCTGCATTGCACACTCAAACTTTTTTAAACTCAGCCATTTATAGTAGCAAACACTCAGTGTACCTAGTTGTATCCTAAACGTGGCTATTGTACTTTTGTCTATTCACAGTATTGGAACGTTATTTGCAGCACGTCTGCCTGCATTGCACACTCTAACTTTTTTAAACTCAGCCATTATACTAGCAAACACTCAGTGTACCTAGTTGTATCCTAAACGTGGCTATTTTACTTTTGTCTATTCACAGTATTGGAACGATATTTGCAGCACGTCTGCCTGCATTGCACACTCTAACTTTTTTAAACTCAGCCATTATACTAGCAAACACTCACTGTACCTAGTTGTATCCTAAACGTGGCTATTGTACTTTTGTCAATTCACAGTATTGGAACGTTATTTGCAGCACGTCTGCCTGCATTGCACACTCAAACTTTTTTAAACTCAGCCATTATACTAGCAAACACTCACTGTACCTAGTTGTATCCTAAACGTGGCTATTGTACTTTTGTCAATTCACAGTATTGGAACGTTATTTGCAGCACGTCTGCCTGCATTGCACACTCAAACTTTTTTAAACTCAGCCATTATACTAGCAAACACTCACTGTACCTAGTTGTATCCTAAACGTGGCTATTGTACTTTTGTCAATTCACAGTATTGGAACGTTATTTGCAGCACGTCTGCCTGCATTGCACACTCAAACTTTTTTAAACTCAGCCATTTATAGTAGCAAACACTCAGTGTACCTAGTTGTATCCTAAACGTGGCTATTGTACTTTTGTCTATTCACACTACTGCAAATCTATGTGCAGCACCTCTGCATGACAACCTCGTGCTCTGTTTTTAATAAGCTATAATGATAGCACAAAATACTGCCATTTTGTGGCATCATAGAACTGGCTGTTGTATTCCATTAGTGCCCCACTGGTGACAAGCTATTTCTAGCACCTCTACATCACACCCTCATGCACATTTAGCTACGCTAATGTTATAGCAAACTCATGGAATTCATTGCTGCATTTCATAATTCGGAGGGATAGAAAGTCAGGCTTCCTTTAGCTTTTCCTTCTGTTCATAGACAGCATCTCCAAGACAAATTTCCCCTCCACGTCTAAGTGTGGAGAGGCAGCTAGTGCGCATGCGTGTGCCGATGTACCCCAGCTGCAGCATAATTACAGTGTTTCGCCTAGTGAGTATGCTCAGCCTGACTGTGCCATTCCTGACGCTAAGTCTTCATTTCGGGATACAGCGCATGCTCCCACACTAAGTGTGAAAAGCCTCTTTGCACAGGTGCTTGCATTCTGTGCCGGGTCTAAGTCCTGTTTTGTGCCTAGACACCATGCTAAAGCTGATAGTCTTTTTTCAGAGACTGTATTTCATGCTACTGAGCATGCTCAGGCACTTCCTGCATCAGAGACTAGGTCCGGTAATGAACTCTTTGGCCCTGGCCCTGATGTGGGGGTCCCATATAGACCACAGGGCATCAGGTGTCCTCCCAAATGGCTTGCAGAGGCCCACACCTATGACTTGTCACCGCATTATTGATGGTCAGACGATGACTGGTGAGGTGTTTGGGTCATGGCAGCCATGAGGTCATCATTGAAGTTGCGTTTCCAAATAGGACGCTAGTTATGCCACTCATGACGTGTCACTCTGCTTTTGTCTCCAGGAGGTGCATTGTGGTTCACCCTGGTTTGGGGCGGACCCAGGTTATAAAAGGGGCTGGAGCCAACAAGGAGGTGCGCAGTCTTCTATTATGCTCCGAAAGAGCACACCTCCATGTGTTGAACCCATTGCGGCTTTAGGCCAGAGGTAGGCAGGGATAGGGTGGTGGATGCAGGCCACCACCACAGTTGGTAACGCAGAACGGTTAAGACCAGCTCCTGTCCTAACAGTCCTGCTTGTGCAGCCCAGTGGCATTAACAGGCCTGCTGCTGCTGATGCGCCTGCTGTCCACAGGTGTGGCCCCTACGCACACGGTCAGCGTACTCAATGGCCCCTGTGTTGTTAACAGGGAGTTCCTGGGCTGGGTGGGCATGTGGACCCTGTGACGCTAACAGGGCTCACAGTCTCCAGATCCGAATGGCGTCTAACTCGGTTCAGGCTACTATTAGTTTCATAGCCACACAGCTCTGTATCCTCCACCAAACCTTCAAGTTGCCAACCTCTCCTTTTCCAACTGGGAGCACGGTGGACACTGACTGCTGAAGGTGATATATACCTTTCTCTTTCTTTTCTTATTAATTTTTGTTATATAGCGGTCACAGATTATATACCACTTTATCCAAATCTGCCAGTCCCACTGTAACAGATGTTGTTTCTTCAGCAAATGTTACAGTTGTTTAACCACCAAATCCACGGACCAAAATTTTTTTCCCCTTTCCAACACACCTGTTCCCCTTTCCAACAGCATCTGTCCTTTTTCAACTCATTTTGGGATATGACCAAAAGTGCAACTGTGCAGGGACACCGTACTCAACGCCATCTCAGCACAGCAGCCATCCCTCGGTCCCTCCGATGTGGACAAGTAAAAGACCATTTCCTCCTATCCATGACAAAGTGTTGAGATTCACTCTGTGCAGCACTGGTGTTTAGTGGAAAAGTAGATCTAAGATTGCGTACCACATTCTGCAGATACTCCTGTATACGTGCGTCTATTTCTATGGCAGGAATTAGTTCGCCAAATTTTGTCTTGTACCGGGGATCTAACAGTGTGGCAACCCAGTATTCAGGATTACTTCAAATTCATACAATCCGAGGGTCATGTAGGTAGTGCAGCAAGAAGGCGCTCATGTGTCTTGTGCATCCAGGAGGACCAAGTCCTTGGTGTGTTGGTGGCAGAGAGGTGAGAATCGTGCATCCTTCCTCTGCCCTCTACCCACAACCTCGCACAACCGAAATGTGAGCAAGCTCTCACTCATCTGCTGAGTCTTCCATGCCCATCGCCAGTTCGTCCTCCATTTCTTCATGGGCTCCTGCACTTTCATCAACACTTTTTGCTGATACTATGCGCCCTTGTTAATCCCTCTCCCTCACCATGACTGCCGCATAGGTGCCGCTGACCATCTGGACCTCGTAGATCTTGTTATCCCTTCCGCATATGACTCCTCCTGTACTTCCTCCCCTTCCTCTTGTCCCAACACCTGACTCCGAATAATAATTACAGTGTGCTCCATCATGTAGATGACCAGAATTGTCACGCTGAGAATGACATTGCCAGTGCTAAACATCTTCGTCGACATTTCAAAACTGTGTAGCAGGGTGCATAGGTCCTTGATCTGACACCACTCCAGCAGCGTGATCTGCACCACCTCTGGATCAACTTATCCCAGGCTATATGTCTTACCGTATTTCAGCAGGGCTCTGCGGTGCTGCCACACACGCTGCAACATGTGCAGATTCCAATTCCTGCGTGTCGGAACATCGCATTTCCGGCGTTTAACTGCCAGACCCTAAGACTTCCGGAGTGATGAAAGTTGTTGAGCTGCTGTGTGCGCACGATGGAAGTGAGCACATAGCGAGCGTGCCCGCTGCACAAGGCCATGTAGGCCGTGATGGTGTTTTAAAAATTGCTGGAGAATTCGGATCAACACGTGAGCCATAAAAGGCACGTGTGTCACATTGCCCTGAGGATGGCCCGCAGCCAGGTTTGCATCATTGCCGCACACGGCTGTTAAGTCACCAACGGAGTCCGCTCCGTCAATTTGTACTCCGGTCGCCAGGTGACAACGTGTTCCTTTCATGAATAGTGCTGATGATGGGAGAGTAGTCGATGCCAGCGGCGCAGGTGGACGCAGGTTATGCTCACCCACTGGGCTGCATTACCTTGACAGATGCAGAATCTCTGGCTGAATGTAGCTGGTGGGTATCTCACAGATGAAATACCATCATTCAGCTACAACCAATGGGAAGACACCACACCCTTTTTTATGCCCATCCTGTCTGCAGACCACTGCCAGACATAGCTATGAACCTCTGGTTAATTTTACCCCCAGTTCAGTTTTATGATTTTGTGTGCTTGTTACCTGACTACTTTTCCTGCTTGCTGTTTATGTACCTTGTTGGCCGATACGCATTTCACCTCTGCTTGTTTTCTGATTAAGTCCTGGCCGTCCCATTCTGTTCCTGTTCCTCAATTAATGTTTTGACCCTGCCTGACTACTATTCTCTGTAATAGCGGTGTGACTCACATTTCCCATACATTTCAAAGTAAAACTTTGACCGCCTGATGGCATTGAGCTCTGCTGCCAGCATAGTAAGGAGGTGTGTGGTAGTCCTTGTGCGCAGTTGCAAGGAAGGGTGGCCTGACCACACAGGGTTTGCGCAAAGGTAGAGGACCCACACGAGGTTGAAGAGGCAGAAGCAGTGTATTAACTTCTACATACAGAACAAGGATTGAAACAACTCGTGGGGACGGCAAGACTTGTACAGCAGACCCTTCTCCATCTCTCACCATAGTTTGCCAGTGCCCAGTCAGTGACATGTAATGACCCTGTCTATGCTTACTGGTCCAAGTATCTGTGTTGAAATGCACCCTGTCGCACACAGATTTTCTCAAGGAAGTGGTGATGTTGTGTGCGACATGCCGGTGTAGCGCGGGCATGCTTTTCTTGGAGAAGCAGTGGTGATTGGGCATCTGGTACTGGGGCACAGCGACAGACATAAGGTCTGTAAAATCCTGTGTGTCCACTACGCGTAAAGGCAGCATTTCGGTAGCCAACAGCTTACAGAGGGATAGAGTCAACCACTTAGCTTTGTCATGGGTCGCAGTAAGTGGCCTTTTATTTGACCACATCTGAGGGACAGAGATCTGGCTGCTGTCTGTAGACGGTGTTGAGTAGGGTGTCCCTGGAAAAATGCAGGTTTGTGAGAAAAGTGCAGGCGGAGACATGATGTTGGCTTCATCTTGCCTTCAGATCTGTTCATCTTGTATCATTTTTAAAAAACACAGCAAGCAAGGGTTACTCCAAGCGGAGTCTCCCTTTTTTTCCAAAAATTGGGCCCCACACAGACACCTTATCAGTGGCAGCACTTGTGCCCTAGTTGCAAACAGGATGTTTTGATTTGCATCAAGCACATTCCAAATCCACAAGCATTTACTCTCCCCAGGATGACACAGGGGTAGTAAATTCCTTCTGGATCCATGACTTGTTCATTTTGATGAACGTCAGTCTGTCCACATTGTCACTGGACAGACGCGTGCGCTTATCTGTCAGCACACACCCAGCAGCACTGAAGACACGTTCAGAGACAACGCTGGCAGCTGGACACGACAAAATCTTCGAGGCGTAACTGGAGAGCTCTTGACATTTTTCTAGATTTGAAGCACAAAAGGAGCAAGGCTCCATTTGCAAAGTCATTGCATCGATGTTCATTTGGAGATACTCCTGTATCATCCTCTCCATCCATTGACTATGTGTCAGACTTGTTGTCTCTGGTGGCCTTGCAAAGGAGGGTCTAAAAAAATTATGAAAAGATTCCATAAAATTGCTGTTACCAGCACCAGATACGGTCCTACTGGTACGGGTAGACTGTTGAAGATGACGAGGCCGTCCCATGTTTGTCAAGTTACAACTGGGAGAATCACTCCCTTCACCTGCACGGTTGTTTGGTGGAAAAGCCGAGCTAAGATCGAGTAACAGCTTCTGCTGATACTCCTGCATACGTGCGTCCCTTTCTATGGGTGGAATTATGTCACAAAATTTGGACTTGTCCCGGGGATCTAATAGTGTGGCAAGCCAGTAGTCATCATCACTTCTAATTTTGACAATACGAGGGTCATGTTGGAGGTAGTGCAACAAGAAGGCACTCATGTGTCTTGCGCAGCCATGCGCACCAAGTCCACGCTGTGTTTGTGGCATAGAGGTGCTAACCGTTCTTTCTTCCTCTGTCATCTCCCCCCAACCTCTTTCAACTGAAATTTGACCAAGGTCCCCCTCATCTGCTGAGTCTTCCATGTCCATGGACAGTTCGTCCTCCATATCTTCATGTCCTCCTGCACCTTCCTCAACATCTCACCTGCTACCATGCGCCCTTGTTGATCCCTGTCCCCCATGGTCCCATGCCTGCCGCGTTGGTGATGATGAACGTCTGGACCTTGGTGATGTTGTTGTGTCTTGCGCATATGAATCCTCCTGTAGTTCCTCCCCTTCCTGTTGTCCCACCCCCTGACTACGAATAGTGTTTAGCGTGTGCTCCAGCATGTAAATGACTGTAATCGTCATGCTGATAATGGCATTGTCAGCGCTAAACATATTCGTCGCCATGTCGAAACTGTGCAGAAGGGTGCATAGGTCCTTGATCTGAGATCACTCCATCAGGGTGATCTGCCCCACTTCTGCATCTCGTTGGCCCAGGCTATACATCATGACGTATTGCACCAGGGCTCGCCGGTGCTGCCACAGTCGCTGTAACATGTGGAGAGTTGAATTCCAGCGTGTCGCCACATCGCATTTCAGGCGATGAACCGGCAGGCCGAAAGACTTCTGGAGCGATGCAAGTCGCTCAGGTGCGGCGGTTGAACGGCGGAAGTGAGCACTGCAGACAGTTTCCGTGCCCTGGTCAGAAGGCCATCTAGGCCGGGATAGTGTGTTAAAAATTGCTGGACAACAAGGTTAAACACGTGAGCCATACAAGGCACGTGTGTCACCTTGCCCAGGCGAAGGGCCGCACCCAGGTTTGCAGCATTGTCGCACACGGCCTTACCAGGCTGCAGGTTGAGTGGAGACAACCATTTATCAAAATCAGTCTCCAGAGCTGCCCACAACTCAGTCGCTGTGTGACTCCTATTTCAAAGACATGTCAAGCTAAAGACCGCCTGATGCCGTTGCGCTCTGCTACCAGCATAGTAATGAGGGGTGCGTGATTCCTTCTGCGCAGTGAGAACGCTGGTGGCCTGACCAGGCAGGCTTGGGGCGGAGGTGGAGGACCCAGATGAGGTGGAGGATGCAGAAGCAGTGGCGGAACTTGGACAGACAGAGGATTGACACACAAGTCGTGGGGACGGCAAGACTTGTGCAGCAGACCCTTCACCATCTATCACCATAGTTACCCAGTGGCCAGTCAGCGACATGTAACGTCCCTGTCCATGCTTACTGGTCCAAGTATCGGTGGTGAAATGCACCCGTTCACACACAGAGTTTCTCAAGGAAGCGGTGATGTTGTGTGCGACATGCTGGTGTAGCGCGGGCACACCTTTCTTAGAGAAGTAGTGGCGACTAGGCATCTGGTACTGGGGCACAGCGACAGACATAAGGTCTCTAAAATCCTGTGTGTCCACTAGGCGGAAAGGCAGCATTTCTGTAGTCAACAGCTTACAGAGGGATAGAGTCAACCTCTTCGCTTTGTCATGGGTCGCAGGAAGTGGCCTTTTATTTGACCACATCTGAGGGACAGAGATCTGGCTGCTGTGTGTAGACGGTGTTGAGTCGGGTGTCCCTGGAAAAATGAAGCTTTGTGAGGAAAGTGCAGGCGGAGACATGATGTTGCCTTCATCCAAAGTTGGTGCTATCGATGTCTGAGAGAGCTGTACACACTCACTTGTTTCCCCTTCCAAACCAACTGACGACCTACCAAGCAAACTGCCTGTTGCGGTTACAGTGGTGGAAGTTGTGGGTGGAAAAACAGGTGTGACAGCTGTCCCCACAGTCC
Source organism: Anomaloglossus baeobatrachus (assembly GCF_048569485.1). Taxonomy (NCBI): domain Eukaryota; kingdom Metazoa; phylum Chordata; class Amphibia; order Anura; family Aromobatidae; genus Anomaloglossus; species Anomaloglossus baeobatrachus. The sequence goes on along the minus strand of NC_134353.1, from coordinate 454,504,079 downwards.
TAGAAGATGACGAGCGCGCGGATGCACTGGAAGGGGCAGGCGGTGGATGGTTCGCTCCGCTAGGCCGCATTGCAGCACGGTGAGCTTCCCATCGGGCCATATGATATTTATTCATGTGACGATTCATGGAAGAAGTTGTCAAACTGCTGAGGTTTTGACCTCTACTAAGAGAACCATGACAAATTTTACAGATCACATAATTTGGGCGATCTTTTTCTATGTCAAAAAAGGACCTGGCTAGGCAAGGCTTAGAGGCCATGCGACCTGTTGATCCACCCCGAATAATGCTCAGAGGCAGAGTGGTGGCTGAGGATGCAGTTGTAGACGTGCTACCAGTGCTCCGACTGTGTCCAGGAAGGCGCCAGGTTACTTCGACGTCGGTTGCATCCTCCTCCACCGCCTCTGTTGACCTCCTCGAGTGTCTGACTGTGGGTTGACAGTAGGTGTGATCTAGAACTTAATCATCAATTGTTGTGTTTGCACTCCCCTACCCCTCAGACCGAGTTTCTTCTTGCCCTGACCGAATATTTAAGTTGTCATCCCAATCGGGTATCTGCGTCTCATCTTCATCAGTATGTTCCTCATTGCCTATAACCACAGTTGTTGGAAAGGCAGCATTTTGGTAGCCAACAGTTTGCATATGATGAAAGTCAACCTCCAAGCCATTTCATGCCCTTCTAAAAGCATGTAAAACACAGCGAGGGGACTCCAACCACAGTCTCCCTCGTTGCCACTAACTGGGCCACACACACCCCACTTGACTGGCATCGGTTGAGCCCCCTTTTGAAAAAGAAAAAGATGCTTTGCATGAAGCACTCTCAAAAATACGCGTGCCTTTCCCGTCCCCTGGCTGACCCAGGGGAAGAAAAGTCCTCTGAGAGCCATGACTTGTTCATCTTGGTTCTTTTAGAGACACAGCGAGGGGACTCCAACCACAGTCTCCCTCGTTGCCACTAACTGGGCCACACACACCCCACTTGACTGGCATCGGTTGAGCCCCCTTTTGAAAAAGAAAAAGATGCTTTGCATGAAGCACTCTCAAAAATACGCGTGCCTTTCCCGTCCCCTGGCTGACCCAGGGGAAGAAAAGTCCTCTGAGAGCCATGACTTGTTCATCTTGGTTCTTTTAGAGACACAGCGAGGGGACTCCAACCACAGTCTCCCTCGTTGCCACTAACTGGGCCACACACACCCCACTTGACTGGCATCGGTTGAGCCCCCTTTTGAAAAAGAAAAAGATGCTTTGCATGAAGCACTCTCAAAAATACGCGTGCCTTTCCCGTCCCCTGGCTGACCCAGGGGAAGAAAAGTCCTCTGAGAGCCATGACTTGTTCATCTTGGTTCTTTTAGAGACACAGCGAGGGGACTCCAACCACAGTCTCCCTCGTTGCCACTAACTGGGCCACACACACCCCACTTGACTGGCATCGGTTGAGCCCCCCTTTTGACAAAGAAAAAGATGCTTTGCATGAAGCACTCTCAAAAATACGCGTGCCTTTCGCCTCCCCTGGCTGACCCAGGGGAAGAAAAGTCCTCTGAGAGCCAGGTCCACATTGTCAGTGGACAGACACGTGTGCTTATCTGCCAGCAGACCCCCAGCAGCACTGAAGACAGGTTCCGAGAGAACGCTGGCTGCAGGACACGACAAGATCCTCAAGGCGTACGTGGCGAGCTCAGGCAATTTATCCAGATTGGAAGCCTAAAATGAGCAGGGCTCAAGTTGCACAATAATGGAATCGATGTTTCTTTGCATATACTCATATATCTGTGTGTCTCCCTCTTTTTCCTTGTCCAGCTGTTTTGTTTTCACATGAGTATATGTCCTTGTCACTTTCCCATGTGTTTGTGTTATGTTGTGAGTTGTTTGTCACCTTTTGGACACCTTTCAGGGTGTTTTCTAGGTGTTTTACTGTGTTTGTGATTGCCTGCCATTGTTTCCTATGGGCTCGAGTTCGGTTCGTCGAACGTTCGACGAGCCGAACTCGAGCCAGACCCCCCGTTCGGTGAACCGCCTCGAGCCGAACCGGGACCGGTTCGCTCATCTCTATTCCTAACCCATTGATTAACCCTAACCCTAGCCTTAACTTAGGACCCAACCCTAATCTACACCTCTGACTTAACCTAAACCTTAAATACTGGGATAACCTAACTTTAACTGCTGGACTAACTCTATTTCTAACTCCTGGTCTGACCTTAACTCCTGCTTTAACTCTATTCCTAACCCATTGTGTAATCCTAACCATAGCCTTAACCCAGGACCCAACCCTAATCCTCACCTCTGGGTTAATCTAAACCTTATATTCTGTCTTAACGTAGGTTAAACTGCTGCATTAACCCTATTTCTAGCCCCTAGTTTTAAACTAACTCCTGTTTTTACTCTATTCCTAACCCATGGTCTAACCCCAACCTTAACCCAGGGCTCAACCCTAATCCTCACCTCTGGCCTAACCCAATCCTTCAATTCTGGATTAACATAGGTTAAACTGCTGGACTAACCCTATTTCTAGCCCCTAGTTTTAAACTAACTCCTGTTTCTCCTCTATTCCTAACCCATGGTCTAACCCTAACCCTAGCCTTAACACAGGACTTATCCCTAATCTTCACCTCTGGCCTAACCCAAACCTAAACTTTAAATTCTGGGATAACCTAACTTTAACTGCTGGACTACCCTATTTCTAGCTCCTGGTCTGACCCTAACTCCTGTTTTAACTTTATTATTAACCCATGGTCTAACCCTAACCCAAGCCTTAACCCAGGACCCAACCCTAATCCTCACCTCTGGCTTAACCCAAACCTTCAATTCTGGCTTAACATAGGTTAAACTGCTGGACTAACCCTATTTCTAGCCCCTAGTTTTAAACTAACTCCTGTTTCTCCTCTATTCCTAACCCATGGTCTAACCCTAACCCTAGCCTTAACACAGGACTTATCCCTAATCTTCACCTCTGGCCTAACCCAAACCTAAACTTTAAATTCTGGAATAACCTAACTTTAACTGCTGGACTACCCTATTTCTAGCTCCTGGTCTGACCCTAACTCCTGTTTTAACTTTATTATTAACCCATGGTCTAACCCTAACCCTAGCCTTAACCCAGGACCCAACCCTAATCCTCACCTCTGGCTTAACCCAAACCTTCAATTCTGGCTTAACATAGGTTAAACTGCTGGACTAACCCTATTTCTAGCCCCTAGTTTTAAACTAACTCCTGTTTCTCCTCTATTCCTAACCCATGGTCTAACCCTAACCCTAGCCTTAACACAGGACTTATCCCTAATCTTCACCTCTGGCCTAACCCAAACCTAAACTTTAAATTCTGGGATAACCTAACTTTAACTGCTGGACTAACCCTATTTCTAGCTCCTGGTCTGACCCTAACTCCTGTTTTAACTTTATTATTAACCCATGGTCTAACCCTAACCCTAGCCTTAACCCAGGACCCAACCCTAATCCTCACCTCTGGCTTAACCTAAACAATAATATCTGGCTTAACCTAGGTTAAACTGCTGGACTAACCCAATTTCTAATTCCTGGTCTGACCCTAACTCCTGTTTTAAGTCTATTCCTATCCCATGGTCTAACCCTAACTCTAACCTTAACCCAGGACTCAACCCTAATCCTCACCTCTGGCCTAACCCAAACCTAAACCTTTAATTCTGGGATAACGTAACTTTAACTGCTGGACTAACCCTATTTCTAGCTCCTGGTCTGACCCTAACTCCTGCTTTAACACTACTTCTAACCCATAGTGTAACCCTAACCCTAGCCTTAACCCAGGACCCAACCCTAATCCTCACCTCTGGCTTAACCAAAACATTACATTCTGGCTTAACCTAGGTTAAACTGCTGGACTAACCCTATTTCTAGCCCCTAGTTTTAACCTAACTCCTGTTTTTACTCTATTCCTAACCCATGGTATAACCCTAACCCTAGCCTTATCCCAGGACTGAACCCTAATCCTCACCTCTTGCTTAATCTAAACAATAAAATCTGGCTTAACCTAGGTTAAACTGCTGGACTAACCTGTGAAGATGTAATTTACCCTCTCACTGTATATGCTGTACAGATTCCTATTTCAAGCTGGGTTCATTGTCTTATTTGAACTACTTCTGTGTACATTTCTATTGTTGTAGGTAATCACCCCCTAAAATGCAAGGTTATATCCTCTTGAGGCACTTCCATCCCTGGGAGTAGGGGGAGGTGGGCCTAGAGTCCAACTAGTGTAAACTCTGCTTACCTGGGAGATTCAGTCAGAGTGAGCTGAAACTTGAAGGGAGCAGGAGCTCCAGCCTGTGTGGCTGTGGACACGGACGGAGCTAGGCCTGTGTGGCGGCCCGTGGGATTGTGTGGAACTCTTTGGACTACTGTAAGGACGATTGCTTTGTAATCCGGTCCGAGGATTGTCGGGAAGGGCCCCCGAATCTGTTTTACGTGGACTTATCGTGTGCTGTTCCAGTGTTCTTGTGAATAAACCTGTTGGATCGTTCCTCGGCCTGTTGTCTCTCCTTGCTCTGCTGTACACTCCGTCACATAACCCTATTTCTAATTCCTGATCTGACCCTAACTCCTGTTTTAAAGCTATTCCTAACCCATGGTCTAACCCTAACTCTAACCTTAACCCAGGACTCAACCCTAATCCTCACCTCTGGCCTAACCCAAACCTAAACCTTTAATTCTGGGATAACCTAACTTTAACTGCTGGATTAACACTATTTCTGGCTCTTGGTCTGACCCTTACTCCTCTTTTAACTCTATTACTAACCCATGGTCTAACCCTAACCCTAACCCCAGCTTTAACCCATGACCCAACCCTAAACCTCACCTATGGCTTAACCTAAACCTTAAATTCTGGGATAACCTAACTTTAACTGCTGAACTAACCCTATTTCTAGCTCCTGGTCTGACCCTAACTCCTGTTTTAACTCTATTCCTAAACCATGGTCTAACCCTAACCCTAACCTTAACACAGGACTCATCCCTAATCCTCACCTCTGGCCTAATCCAAACCTAAACCTTAAATTCTGGGATAACCTAACTTTAACTGCTGGACTAACCCTATTTCTAGCTCCTGGTCTGACCCTAACTCCTGCTTTAACTCTATTCCTAACCCATGATGTAATCCTAACCCTAGCCTTAACCAGGGACCCAACCTTAATCCTCACCTCTGTCTTAAACTAAACCTTAAATTCTGGCTTAAACTATGTTAAACTGCTGGAATAACCCTATTTCTAGCTCCTAGTTTTAAACTAACTCCTGTTTTTACTCTATTCCTAACCCATGGTCTAACCCTAACCCTAGCTTTAAACCAGGACTCATCCCTAATCCTCACCTCTGGCCTAACCCAAACCTAAACCTTAAATTCTGGGATAACCTAACTTTAACTGCTGGACTTAGCCTATTTCTAGCTCCTGGTCTGACCCTAACTCCTGTTTAACTCTATTACTAACCCATAATCTAACCCTATCCCTAGCCTTAACCCATGACCCAACCCTAATCCTCACCCATGGCTTAACCTAAACCTTTAATTCTGGCTTAATCTAACTTTAACTGCTGGACTAACCCTATTTCTAGCCCCTAGTTTTAACCTAACTCCTGTTTTACTCTATTCCTAACCCATGGTATAACCCTAACCCTAGCCTTAACCCAGGACCGAACCCTAATCCTCACCTCTGTCTTAAACTAAACCTTAAATTCTGGCTTAAACTATGTTAAGCTGCTGGAATAACCCTATTTCTAGCTCCTAGTTTTAAACTAACTCCTGTTTTTACTCTATTCCTAACCCATGGTCTAACCCTAACCCTAGCTTTCAACCAGGACTCATCCCTAATCCTCACCTCTGGCCTAACCCAAACCTAAACCATAAATTCTGGGATAACCTAACTTTAACTGCTGGACTAAGCCTATTTCTAGCTCCTGGTCTGACCCTAACTCCTGTTTAACTCTATTACTAACCCATAATCTAACCCTATCCCTAGCCTTAATCCATGACCCAACCCTAATTCTCACCCATGGCTTAACCTAAACCTTTAATTCTGGCTTAACCTAAATTTAACTGCTGGACTAACCCTATTTCTAGCTCCTGGTCTGACCTTAACTCCTGTTTTAACTCTATTCCTAACCCATGGTCTAACCCTAACCCTAACGTTAACCCAGGACTCAACCCTAATCCTCACGTCCGGCCTAACCCAAACCTTAACCTTAAATTCTGGGATAACCTAACTTTAACTGCTGGACTAACCCTATTTCTAGCTTGTGATTTGACCCTTACTCCTGTTTTAACTATATTACTAACCCGTGGTCTAACCCTAGCCCTAGCCTTAACCCAGGACCCAAACCTAATCCTCACCTCTGGCTTAACCTAAACCTTCAATTCTGGCTTAACCTAGGTTAAACTGCTGGATTAACCCTAATTATAGCCCCTAGTTTTAAACTAACTCCTGTTTTTACTCTATTTTTAACTCATTGGTCTAACCTTAACCCTAACCTTAACCTAGGACTCAACCCTAATCCTCACCTCTGGCCTAACCCAAACCTAAACCATAAATTCTGGGATAACCTAACTTTAACTGCTAGAATAACCTTATTTCTAGCTCGTGGTCTGACCCTAACTTCTGTTTTAACTCTATTACTAACCCATGTTCTAACCCTAACCCTAGCCGTAACCCAAGACCCAACCCTAATCCTCACCACTGCCTTAACCTAAACCTTAAAGTCTGGCTTAACTTAAGTTTAACGACTGAACTAACCCTATTTCTAGCTCCTGGTCTGACCTCAAATGCCGTTTTAACTCTATTCTTAACCCGCGGTCTAACCCTAACCTTAACCCACGACCCAACCCTAATCCTCACCTCTGACTTAACCTAAACCTTAACCTTAAATTCTGGGATAACCTAACTTTAACTGCTGGACTAACCCTATTTCTAGCTTGTAGTCTGATTCTAACTCCTGTTTTAACTCTATTCCTACCCCATAGTCTAACCCTAACCCTAGCCTTAACCCAGGCCCCAACCCTAATCCAGACCTCTGACTTAACCTAAACCTTAAATACTGGTATAACCTAACTTTAACTGCTGAACTAACCCTTTTTCTAGCTCTCGGTGTCACCCTAACTCATGTTTTAACTGTAATTCTAACTTGTGGTCTAACCCTAGCCTTAACCCAGGACTCAACCCTAATCCTCACCTCTGGCCTCACCCAAACCTTAACATTAAATTCTGGGATAACCTAACTTTAACTGCTGAGCTAACCCTATTTCTAGCTCCTGGTCTGACCCTAACTCCTGTTTAACTCTATTCCTAACTTATCGTGTAACACTAACCCTAGCCTTAACCCAGGACCCAACCCTAATCCAGACCTCTGGCTTAACCTAAACAATAAATTCTGGCTTAACCTAGGTTTAACTGCTGGACTAACCCTATTTCTAGCTCCTGGTCTCACCCTAACTCCTGTTTTTCCTCTATTCCTAACCCATGATCTAACGCTAACCTTAGCCTTAACACAGGACTCATCCCTAATCCTCACCTCTGGCCTAACGCAAACCTAAACCTTAAATTCTGAGGTAACCTAACTTTAACTGCTGGACTAAATCTATTTATAGCTCCTGGTCTGACCCTAATTCCTGCTTTATCAATACAAAAGAAGAATAAGACCGCACCAATGCTGATGTCTTTTTCCGGATAATCTTTATTCCATAAACTCGGTTAAAAGGTGTTGTAAAATCAGCGGGTGGAGGAGACCTGGATGCGGCCCCTCACTATGGACGACGGCCGTTTCGCCTGTGATTAGGCTTCCACGGGTCCGTGGAAGCCTAATCACAGGCGAAACGGCCGTCGTCCATAGTGAGGGGCCGCATCCAGGTCTCCTCCACCCGCTGATTTTACAACACCTTTTAACCGAGTTTATGGAATAAAGATTATCCGGAAAAAGACATCAGCATTGGTGCGGTCTTATTCTTCTTTTGTATTGATGAACTGAACTGACTTTTGCTGTTTGGACCTGCACGCTGATCCGGCTTCCAACAAGGACGTCTGGTGCTATATTCCTTACCCTCCAGTGATCCCAGGTGTGATAGGCGTGTATGGGTGGTGCAGGACTGTGTTCTCTTGGATCCATCTAATTCCTGCTTTAACTCTATTCCTAACCCATGGTGTAATCCTAACCCTAGTCTTAACCAGGGACACAACCTTAATCCTCAGCTCTGTCTTATACTAAATCTTAAATTCTGGCTTAAATTATGTTAAACTGCTGGAATAACCCTATTTCTAGCCCCTAGTTTTAAATTAACTTCTGTTTTTACTCTATTCCTAACCCATGGTCTAACCCTAACCTTAACCCAGGACTCAACCCTAATCCTCACTTCAGGCCTAACCCAAAACTTAACCCTAAATTCTGGGATAACCTAACTTTAACTGTTGGACTAACCCTATTTCTAGCTCGTGGTCTGACCTAACTCCTGTTTTAACTCTATTTCTAACCCACGGTCTAACCCTAACCCTAGCCTTAACCCACGACCCAACCCTAATCCTCATCTCTGATTTAACCTAAACCTTAAATACTGGGATAAGGTAAATTTAACTGCTTGACTAACCCTATTTATAGCTCCTGGTCTGACCCTAACTCCTGTTTTAACTCTATTCCTAATCCATGGTCAAAACATAACCCTAACCTTAACCCATGACTTAACCCTAATCCTCACCTCTGGGCTAACCCAAACCTTAACCTTAAATTCTGGGATAACCTAACTTTAACTGCTGGACTAACCCTATTTCTAGCCCCTAGTTTTACACTAAGTCCTTTTTTTCCTCTATTCCTAACCCATGGTCTAACCCTAACCCTAGCCTTAACACAGGACTCATCCCTAATCCTCACCTCTGGCCTAACCTAAACCTTAAATTCTGGCATAACCAAATTTAACTGCTGGACTAAACCTATTTCTTGCTCATGGTCTGACCCTAACTAATGCTTTAACGCTATTCCTAACCCATAGTGTAACTCTAACCCTAGCTTTAACCCAGGACCCAACCTAATCCTTACCTCTGACTTAACCTAAACATTAAATTCTGGCTTAACCTAGGTTAAACTGCTGGACTAACCCTATTTCTAGCCCCTAGTTTTAAACTAACTCCTGTTTTTACTTTATTCCTAACCCATGGTCTAACCCCAACCCTAGCCTTAACACAGGACCAACCCTAATCCTCACCTCTGTCTTAACCTAAACTTTAAATACTGGGATAACCTACCAATAACTGCTGGACTAACCCTATTTCTAGCTCCTGGTCTGACCCTAACTCCTGTTTTAACTCTAATCCTAACCCATGGTCTAACCCTAACCCTAGCCTTAACACATGACTCATCCCTAATCCTCACCTCTGGCCTAACCCAAATCTAAACCTTAAATTCTGGAATAACCTAATTTTAACTGCTGGACTAACCCTATTTCTAGCTCCTGGTCTGATCCTAACTCCAGCTTTAACTCTATTCCTAACCCATAGTGTAACCCTAAACTTAGCCTTAACCCAGGACCCAAACCTAATCCTCACCTCTGGTTTAACCTAAACATTAAATTCTGGCTTAACCTAGGTTAAACTGCTGGACTAACCCTATTTCTAGCCCCTAGTTTTAAACTAACTCCTGTTTTTACTCTATTCCTAACCCATGGTCTAACCGTAACCCTAGCCTTAACCCAGACCCAACCCTAATCCTCACCTCTGACTTAACCTAAACCTTAAATACTGGGATAACCTAACTTTAACTGCTGGACTAACCCTATTTTTAGCTCCTGGTCTGACCCTAACTCCTGTTTTAACTCTATTTAAAACCCATGGTCTAACCCTAATCCTAGCCTTAACCAAGGACCCAACTCTTATCCTCACCTCTGACTTAACCTAAACCTTAAATACTGGGATAACCTAAGTTTAACTACCGGACTAACCCTATTCCTAGCTCCTGGTCTGACCCTAACTCCTGCTTTAACTCTATTCCTAACCCATGGTGTAATCCTAACGCTAGCCTTAACCAGGGACCCAACCATAATCCTCACATCTGTCGTATACTAAACCTTAAGTTCTGGCTTAAACTATGTTAAACTGCTGGAATAACCCTATTTCTAGCCATTAGTTTTAAACTAACTCCTGTTTTTACTCTATTCCTAACCCATGGTCTACCCCTAACCCTAGCCTTAATCCAGGACTCATTCCTAATCCTCACCTATGGCCTAACCAAAACCTTAAATTCTGGCTTAACCTAGGTTAAACTGCTGGACTAACCCTATTTCTAGCCCCTAGTTTTAAACTAACCCCTTTTTTTTACTCTATTCCTAACCCATTGATTAACCCTAACCCTAGCCTTAACCCAGGACCCATCCCTAATCCTAACCTCTGACTTAACCTAAACCTTAAATAATGGAATAACCTAACTTTAACCGCTGGACTAACCCTATTTCTAGCTCCTGGTCTTACCCTAACTCCTGTTTAACTCTAATCCTAACCCATGGTCTAACCCTAACCCTAGCCGTAACCCAGGATCCAACCCTAATCCTCACCTCTGGCTTAACCCAAATCTTCAATTCTGGCTTAACATATGTTAAACTGCTGGACTAACCCTATTTCTAGCCCCTAGTTTTAAACTAACTCCTGTTTTTCCTCTATTCCTAAGCCATGGTCTAACCCTAACCCTAGCCTTAACACATGACTCATCCCTAATCCTCACCTCTGGCCTAACCCAAATCTAAACCTTAAATTCTGGAATAACCTATTTTTAACTGCTGGACTAACCCTATTTCTAGCTCCTGGTCTGATCCTAACTCCTGCTTTAACTCTAATCCTAACCCATAGTGTAACCCTAAACTTAGCCTTAACCCAGGACCCAACCCTAATCCTCACCTCTTGTTTAACCTAAACAATAAATTCTGGCTTAACCTAGGTTAAACTGCTGGACTAACCCTATTTCTAGCCCCTAGTTTTAAACTAACTCCTGTTTTTACTCTATTCCTAACCCATGGTCTAACCCTAACCCTAGCCTTAACCCAGGACCCAACCCTAATCCTCACCTCTGACTTAACCTAAACCTTAAATACTGGGATAACCTAACTTTAACTGCTGGACTAACCCTATTTCTGGCTCCTGGTCTGACCCTAACTCATGTTTTAACTCTAATCCTAACCCATGGTCTAACCCTAACCCTAGCCTTAACCCAGGACCCAACTCAAATCCTAACCTCTTGCTTAATCTAAACCTTAAATTCTGGCTTAAACTATGTTAAACTGCTGGAATAACTCTATTTCTAGCTCCAAGTTTTAAACTAACTCTTGTTTTTCCTCTATTCCTAACCATGGTGTAATCCTAACCCTAGCCTTAACCCAGGACCCAATTCTAATCCTCACCTCTGACTTAACCTAAACCTTAAATACTGGGATAACCTAACTTTTATTGCTGGACTAACCCTATTTCTCATTCCTGGTCTGACCCTAACTCCTGTTTTAAGTCCATTCCTAACCCATGGTCTAACCCTAACCTTAACCCAGGACTCATCCCTAATCCTCACATCTGGCCTAACCCAAACCTAAACCTTAAATTCTGGAATAACCTAACTTTAACTGCTGGACTAACCCTATTTCTAGCTTGTGGTCTAACCCTAACTCCTGTTTTAACTCTATTACTAACCCTCGGTCTAACCCTAATCCTAGTCGTAACCCAGGACCCAACTCTAATCCTCACCTCTGACTTAATCTTAACTTTCAATTCTGGCTTAACCTAAGTTTAACTACAGGACTAACCCTATTTCTAGCTCCTGGTCTGACCCAACTCCTGTTTTAACTCTATTCCTACCCCATAGTCTAACCCCAACCCTAGCCTTAACCCAGTACCCAACCCTAATACAGACCTCTGACCTAATCTAAACCTTAAATACTGGGATAACCTAATTTTACCTGCTGGACTAACCCTATTTCTAGCTCCTGGTCTCACCCTAACTCCTGTTTTAACTTTATTTCTAACACGGGGTCTAACCCTAACCCTAGCCTTAACCCAGGACCCAAAACTAATCCTCACCTCTGGGTTAATCTAAACCTTATATTCTGGCTTAACCTATTTTAAACTGAGGATTAACCCTATTTCTAGCCCCTAGTTTTAAACTAACTCCTGCTTTTCCTCTATGTCTAACCCATGGTCTAACCCTAACCCTAGCCTTAACACAGGACTCTTCCCTAATTCTCACCTCTGGCCTAACCCAAACCAAAACCTTAAATTCTGGGTAACCTAACTTTAACTGCTGGACTAACCCTATTTCTAGCTTATGGTCTGACCCTAACTCCTGTTTTAACTCTATTCCTAACCCATGGTCTAACCCTAACCCTAACCTTAACCCAGGACACAATCCTAATCCTCACCTCTGGCCTAACCCAAACCTGAACCTTAAATTCTGGGATAACCTAACTTTAACTGCTGGACTAACCCTATTTCTAATTCCTGGTCAAACCCTAACCCTAACCTTAACTCAGGACTCAACCCTAATCCTCACCTCTGGCCTAACCCAAACTGAAGCCTTAAATTCTGGGATAACCTAACTTTAACTGCTGTATTAACCCTATTTCTAGCTCTTGGTCTGACCCTAACTCCTGTTTTTACTCTAATACTAACTCATGGTCTAACCCCAACCCTAGCCTTAACCCGTGACCCAACCCTAAACCTCACCTATGGCTTAACCTAAACCTTAAATTCTGGCTTAACCTAACTTTAACTGCTGGACTAACCCAATTTCTAGCTCCTGGTCTGACTCTAACTCCTGTTTTAACTCTATTTCTAACCCATGGTCTAACCCCAACCCTAACCCTAACCCAGGACTCAACCCTAAACCTCACCTCTAACCTAACCCAAACCTAAACCTTAAATTCTCGGATAACCTAACTTTACCTGCTAGACTAACCCTATTTCTAATTCCTGGTCAAACCCTAACCCTAACCTTAACTCAGGACTCAACCCTAATCCTCACCTCTGGCCTAACCCAAACCGAAGGCTTAAATTCTGGGATAACCTTACTTTAACTGCTGTATTAACCCTATTTCTAGCTCTTGGTCAGACCCTAACTCCTGTTTTTACTCTAATACAAACTCATGGTCTAACCCTAACCCTAGCCTTAACCCGTGACCCAACCCTAAACCTCACCTATGGCTTAACCTAAACGTTAAATTCTTGCTTAACCTAACTTTAGCTGGTGGACTAACCCTATTTCTAGCTCCTGGTCTGACCCTAACTCCTGTTTTAACTCTATTCCTAACCCATGGTCTAACCCTAACCCAGGACTCAACCCTAATCCTCACCTCTGGCCTAACCCAAAACTTAACCTTAAATTCTGGGATAACCTAACTTTAACTGCTGGACTAACCATATTTCTAACTTGTGGTCTGACCCTAACTCTTGCTTTAAATCTATTACTAACCCATGGTCTAACCCGAACCCTAGCCTTAACCCAGGACCTTACCCTAATCCTCACCTCTGGCTTAACCCAAACCTTCAATTCTGGCTTAACATAGGTTAAACTGCAGGACTAACCCTATTTCTAGCCCCTGGTTTTAAACTAACTCCTGTTTTTCCTCTATTCCTAAACCATGGTCTAACCCTAACCCTAGCCTTAACACAGGACTCTTCCCTAATCCTCACCTCTGGCCTAACCCAAACCTAAACCTTAAACTCTGGGATAACCTTACTTTAACTGCTGGGCTAACCCTATTTCTAGCTTATGGTCTGACCCTAACTCCTGTTTTAACTCAAATCAAATCAAATCAAATCAAATAGGCTTTATTGGCAGGACCAAAAAAACTATTAGCATTGCCAAAGCAAAAAAAGAAGTGTGAAAGGGGCGTGGGTTAGGGTTGTGGGGATGGGGTGTTGGGGCCACAATTTAGGGAGTGATGGCCCATTTGGAGGTCTTTAGTACCCCTCATCTTATGACAAATGGAGACATATTGGGCGGCGATCTCCACCATTGATTCCTCTTCCCCCAGTAGGATGCGGAGTTTCCTCTCCTCGTCCATGGATGGAAAGTCCGGGGTATGAGCGGTAAGTTTCTGGAAGTGGGAGGCCCTCACTCCTGAGTATTTGTCACAGTGTAGTAGGAAATGCGCCTCGTCCTCCAGGGCCCCCTGCTGGCAGTGCTGGCACAGTCTGTTCTCCCGCGGCTTGTATGTCTGTCGGTGCCGCCCTGTTTCCACCTCTAGGCTGTGGGCACTCAGTCTCTACAGGCTAAGTGTCTGCCTGTCTTTGGGGTGGCGTAACCTTTGCAGATATGGGGCCAGAGTGCAGTCCCTCCGCAGTGACCGGTAGATGGTGAGTTTTTGGGCATTCTCTAATTCACTCTTCCAGACCTCTATGTATTGCATCTTGCAGCTCTCTGAGATCTCTTTTATTTGGCCTTTTGTCAGGGTGTGTTGCTGACTTTGGCTGTACTGGCTGCCGGGGTTCCAGGCTTGCTCTGGGCTCCGGCTCAGCAGGGCTTTATGATGGTAGGAGCTGGGGTTGCTGTTCTGTATGTGTGCCTGGTGTGATAGTGCCCGCTTGTGTATACTGAGCCATAAAGGGAATCGGCCCAGCTCTGCTCGACAGGCTATGTTTGAGGTGCTGCGATGGACTTGGAGGAGATATTTGCAGAACTCCAGATGGAAGACTTCAGTTGGGCTGGAATCCCACTTTGTTTGGTCTGGATAGGTCACTGGGCCCCATACCTCGCTGCCATACAGTATTATAGGGGTGATTACGCTGTCGAATATCTTGAGCCAGACTCTCACCGGTGGTTTGAGGTGGTACAGTTGTCTTCTGATAGCATAAAAGGTTCTGCATGCTTTCCCTTTCAGGGTCTCTGCTGCTTGCTTAAGGCTCCCAGTTTGGCTTAGCTCCAGACCGAGGTAGGTATAGCTGCTGGTCTTCTCCAGCGTGGTGCCATTTAGTGTGAGGGAGGGAGTAGAGGTTTCGTTATACTTCCTCTTCTGAAACACCATGACTTTGGTCTTCTTTTGGTTGATGGGCAAAGCCTATGTGGTGCTGAATGTTTCTAGCACAGCCAGACTATCTTTGAGGCCTTTCTCGGATGGGGAAAGCAGCAGGAGGTCATCTGCGTACAGCAGGAACTTCACCTCTCGGTCATGCAAGCTGAGACCTGGGGCGGGGGAGGATTCCAAGGCTGAGGCCAGTCCATTTATGTAGATATTGAATAGAGTTGGGCTCAGGCTGCAGCCCTGCCTTACCCCGCGGCACTGCCGGAAGAAGGCCGTCCTCTTTCCATTAACCTTCACGCTGCATCGGTTCTCCGAGTATGAGCTCTTGATCACGTCGTAGGTTTTGCCACCTATTCCACTCTCCAGGAGTTTAAGGAACAGGCCTGGGTGCCACACTGAGTCAAAGGCCTTCTTGAAGTCCACAAAACATGCAAATATTTTCCCCTGTTTTTTGCCGTGGACGTGGGTCTTGATGAGGCTTTGCAGGGTGTAAATGTGGTCCGTAGTGCGATGTTTTGGCATGAACCCAGCTTGGCTTCTGCTGAGGGTGTCCCGCTGGGTGAGGAAGGTGATGATCCTTTTATCAATAATGCTGTTAAACAGTTTTCCCAGAATGCTGTTAACACAGATCCCTCTGTAGTTTGCTGGATCATATCGGTCTCCATCCTTGTAGATGGGCGTTATGAGACCTTGATTCCAGCTCTTTGGGAAGTAGCCGCCACTCAGGACATGGGTGAATAGTTTAGCCAGTGCTGCATGAATATCTGGGGAACTGTATTTGATCATCTCTGGCAGGATGCCGTCACTGCCCGCGGCCTTCTTGCATTTCATAAATTTGATTCTGTCTTCTATTTCCAGCACACTAATTGGTATGTCCAGAGGATTTTGGAAGTCTTTGATTGTCTCCTCCATGTCCCTGAGTTTAGTGGTTAGGTGCTCCTGTTCTGGAGTTAGATCTTCTTCTGGTATATTCTTGTAGAGGCCTTTAAAGTAGCTGTGCCAGATGTTGCCATTTTGGATGTGGAGGGTGCTATGCTTGGACTTCGTGCCAATATGACTCCAGGTTTTCCAGAATGAGTTGTCCTGGAGGGAGTCCTCAAGCTTCTGTAGTTCTTGGGAGATGTGCCTCTTTTTTTTCTCCTTGAGAATGCGCTTGTATTGCCTCTGTAGGGTGTCATAAGCTGCTCTTAGGTCCCTGTTTTTGGGGTCTCTGTGTTTTTGGTTTGAGGCTACCCTTAGGGAGTTGCGTAGTGACTTGCATTCTTTGTCGAACCATTTTTGGCCTTGTTTGTTTGAAGGTTTCTTGGGGTTGGTCTTTCTGACGCCTGCTAACTCTGCCATGATATATAGGATGTTGTTAAAGTCATTCACTGCCCGGTTGACTCCTTGCTGGTTTGATGTATAGCGTCTTGTGTTGAAATTTACAAGTAGCTCTTGGATCTTGGTTCTGTTGCTCATGTTGGTATATTCAGTGGATAACTGTTTAGGCCATTTGTAGGATGGTGTCAGGTTGTGGAGACCGGTCAGGTGGGGCTTATCTGTGTATTGCTTGTCCGTTGATCTCATGTACAGCAGTGTCTGGTTGTGGTCTGACAGGTGAGTTTCGGGGGTGACTATGAAGGCATTTATTTTTGCTGGGTCCATGTCTGTTATTGCATAATCCACCACACTGCTGCCAATGTGGGAGTTTAGTGTAAATCTCCCTAATGAGTCCCCCTGATGCGCCCGTTCACTATATATAACCCCAAGCTCCGACACAGGTTCAACAGGGTTCTGCCGCTTTTATTCACCACTCTATCAAAGCTGTTTCTTGCTGTCTGTACTGAGTCACTGTAGAAGGGCCCCTCTCCCATTACATATGTATTTCCGTCAGGTGACAGGTAGTCCTTCTCTGTACCCGTCCTGGCATTGAGGTCTCCGCAGATGAGAACTCTGCCCTTGGACTGGAATTGGGCTACCTCCCTCCGTAGGTCCTCATAGATGTCCGGCTTATAGTATGGGGATTCTGATGGAGGAATGTAGGCTGCGCAGAGGTAGATGTCCTGCTGAGAGGTGAGGATGGAGCTGCCTATCCTCATCCAGATATGGCTTTCTCCTCTTTTTACTGCCTTGATGTGATCTTTAATCTCTTCCTTGTACCATATTAGTATTCCCCCTGAACAGCGGCCCTGTATGGTGTTCTTGTTTTTCTGGGCAGAGACAGAAAATTCCCTATATCCTATGGGTGCCAGGGATTCCTTCTCTGTCCGTACCCAAGTCTCCAGAAGGATCTGGATGTCAATGTTCTTTAGCCTTTGTTTGAAGTCTGGGTCATTTGTCTTGGACCCAAAAGCTGAGGCATTCAATCCTTGAATGTTCCAGCTGCTGATAACTAAGGATGTCATATTTGGTCGATATACCTTATAATGAAGAAAGATTTTCATAGGACATAACAGGTTCTTGTGGTAGAGGGTTTGGGTGGCATGTGTTAAGGGTGTCTCATGAGTTGGCCGCACAATGTTTTGAGCAATGTCCTTATTTCTGCCATGTCACTGTTCACTGTTGTTTTGTAATGCCATTGTGGGGCATGTGGTCCCCTGTGCCCTCTCTGTGGACTCTCTCTGGGGTTTGCTGTATGTTGCAATTGTGGGGCATGTGGTCTCCTGTGCCCTCTCTGTGGACTCTCTCTGGGGTTTGCTGTGTGTTGCCATTGTGTGGCATGTGGCCTCCTGTGCCCTCTCTGTGGACTCTCTCTGGGGTTTGCTGTATGTTGCAATTGTGGGGCATGTGGTCTCCTGTCCCCTCTCTGTGGACTCTCTCTGGGGTTTGCTGTGTGTTGCCATTGTGGGGCATGTGGTCCCCTGTGCCCTCTCTGTGGACTCTCTCTGGGATTTGCTGTATGTTGCCATTGTGGGGCATGTGGTCTCCTGTGCACTCTCTGTGGACTATCACTATGGGTTACTGTGTGTTGCCATTATGTGGCATGTGGTCTCCTGTGCCCTCTCTGTGGATTCTCTCTGAGTATTGCTATGTGTTGCCATTGTGGGGCATGTGGTCTCCTGTGCCCTCTCTGTGGATTCTCTCTGGGTATTGCTATGTGTTGCCATTGTGGGGCATGTGGTTTCCTGTGCCCTCTCTGTGGATTCTCTCTGGGTATTGCTATGTGTTGCCATTGTGGGGCATGTGGTCTCCTGTGCCCTCTCTGTGGATTCTCTCTAGGGATTCCTGTGGGCTGCCATTTGTTTGGTGGGTGTCTTGGAGGTCTGTTTAGAACTATATCCTTGAGCTCTTTTGCTAGATGGCTAACCCCTTGTTTATTGAGGTGTTTATTGTCATATAGGTGATGGAGTGTTATTTCGGGGTGGATTGCCAGCTGTATATTTGGTGTTAAGGCGATACTGGCAGCCAGCTCTGAGTTGATTTGCTGGGTTACCTCTTGGCTTATTTCTTTCCTAGGAAGCAGGGCAGACAGGATTATTTTGGTTCTTGGGAATTTTTGCTGGGCTGCTATAGCGAGTTTTGATAGTTCCTGAGTGACTGTCTCTTGATGGATATTGTTTGTGCCGGTGTGTAGTATGAGGTGTGTTGGCTCTGTGAAGTATGGGTTACTGATCACCTTCTGTGCTTGTGGGATTGCTGAACAGTGGATTTTTGTGACTCGTGCTCCTGGGAACAGTCTCTGAGTGTTCAGGTATTTTCCGTTTGAGTCTATTATTAGGACGATGTCGGGGCCTGATGTTCTATTTGGGCCATTTGCTTTTTGTGTGCCGTTGGGTCCTTGAGGGATAGTTGCCCTGGACGGCTGTAGTGATGGGGCCATATTTTTGTTTCTGGGAGTGAGGATACAGTTTTCCTTTGTAGGGTTGTTGGTTTCCCTGTTTTGCTGTATGTGAGTTTGCTGTATTTTTATTGCTGGGATTGTTTCAGTCTGGTTGGGGCTGTTCCTGGTCTGTGGTATGTCAGGCATTGAGGTAGTTGGTGCATGCATCAGTTTTGGGCTATTATTTATATTTTTAGATCCTGTGCCCATGCTTTGTTGCAGATTTAATGATTTTAACTGGGATATTTCTTCTTTGAGGATTGAGTTTTCTTCCTGCAGCCTTTTTAGTGACCTTTGCATTTCACACAAGTCTGTCCTCAGCTTTGATATTTCCACTTTCAGGTGGTCATTTGCATTTTTCTCACCTTGGCTTATTTGGAAATCCTCTTTGAATTGGGTAAACTCACTTTTTAATTGGGACAGGCAGTCTCTGAGTATATCCATGGGGGGTTGTGATGTAGATGTTGCTGGTGCATAGCTTGGGACCCTGGCTGCTGTGGTCTGGCCAGGAGTGGTTATGCCTCCTCGCAGGGTTTGTACTTCGGTCCTAATATGCCTGAATTGTTGTAGAAATTCCTCCAGTTTTTGATTTGTTCCTTGAACCATTACATTATTATAAATGTTTATGGAGAGATTAAAAGTCTCAGGGTCCTCCTCGTCCTGTACTCTAATTTGTTTACCCCTGTTAATGCCCCGTGTTTTCACATTCTTGTAATGTTTTCTGAGAGTCTGGTCCCAGGCTTCATGATGTCCTGAGTAAAATAACACATTTGTTTTCTCCCCCTGTTCGTTAAAGTCTATTAGTAGTGTCTCTGGTTTCTTCTTTATGTTTTCCAGTTTTATGGCTTTTCTGGCTTTTTGGATCTGGCATTCTCAGGGAAGCTTATCAGTAATGTGTCAGGCCCCTTGTTGGCTCCGGCTGCTGGCTCTGGGTCACTCTCCTTGCTTACAGTGCAATCCCCATGCTTTTTCATTTTAAAAGTCTTTCTTTTATATTCTCCAATATATTGTCTAATGTGTAATAAACAGTCTATTGTTATCTCAGCAGTATGTTGACGTGAAGCCCTTACCTTGGGGATGCGTTGTGCTAGGTTAGGGTTTGGTCGTTTTCAGTTGGTTTGATTTCCACTAGGTGATCTGTTCCTGCTTTGTATCTTGATTTTACTTGTCTTGTCTTGGCTTAAAATACTTAAAATCCTTTCCGACGTGCTTAGTATGCCATCATGTCTGTGAATTTCTGGGATATGTCCTCCAATCTGTTCATTATAAAGTATAAACTTAGATTTGATCAGGAGCTCATGTTTACAGTGTCCTGCTCATCTGTTACCAACTGCCATCTTGGTCTGACCCTAACTCCTGTTTTTTACTCTATTACTAACTCATAGTCTAACCCTAACCCTAGCCTAAACCCATGACCCAACCCTAATCCTCACCTATGGCTTAAACTAAACCTTAAATTCTTGCTTAACCTAACTTTAGCTGGTGGACTAACCCTATTTCTAGCTCCTGGTCTGTGCCTAACTCCTGTTTTAACTCTATTCCTAACCCATGGTCTAACCCTAACCCTAACCCAGGACTCAACCCTAATATTCACCTCTGCCCTAACCCAAAACTTAACCTTAAACTCTGGGATAACCTAACTTTAACTGCTGGACTAACCCTATTTCTAACTTGTGGTGTGACCCTAACTCGTGCTTTAACTCTATTACTAACCCATGGTCTAACCCCAACCCTAGCCTTAACCCAGGACCCAACCCTAATCCTCACCTCTGGATTAACCCAAACCTTCAATTCTGGTTTAACATAGGTTAAACTGTTGGACTAACCCTATTTCTAGCCCCTAGTTTTAAACTTTCTCCAGTTTTTCCTCTATTCCTAACCCATGGTCTAACCCTAACCCTAGCCTTAACACATTACTCTTCCCTAATCCTCACCTGTGGCCTAACCCAAACCTAAACCTTAAATTCTGTGATAACCTAACTTTAACTG